>NC_136507.1:23974990-24287490 GCF_053919585.1 Euprymna scolopes | reverse complement strand
TATGTACACCGAAAAAGAAAGAAAAAAAAATCTACACAAAAAGATGAGGAAGCTGATCAATTAAATAATAATCAACTCTAATTATTCTTTCTTCGTTTATACGCCCTTTCACACTCCCTCTTTCTTATATATATATATATATATATATATATATATATATATATATATATGTGTGTGTGTGTGTGTGTGTGTACATATATATAACTACTTCATTTACTCACATAAAATTAATATACAAAAGTATAAATTTATGTTAAACTTTAAGTATTTACTTCAAAAGTGCTCAATACGTAGGTAGAGCTAGTTAGTAATTTTCATTATTCAGTGTAGCTTAATCGCCATATATATTTTATAAATTACTATATATATATATATATATACAATTATTTTTTTACTATAATAATTAAATACGTACAGACACTAGTGTTTCATCCTTTCGGGATTCTTCAGTGCAGGGTGTCACGATTACTACCAGTCGAACGATTCGAACCCCGCGACACGAGACATCTCTGGCTCGATTAGCGGAGGCCGTATCCATTCGGCTACCATTAATCATGTGAAATAGCGTTGAATTTTTAAACATTTAAATTTAAATGTTCATTACGTTAGACAGACAGTGATCAAATCGTTATACGATGATCTACGCATAAGAACTAAATTGACCGACTTTTTAATTCAACAGAAAGTGCTCAACGATAAAGGGGCTGTCATAATTATTTTTTTACTATAATAATTAAATACCTACAGACACTAGTGTTTCATCCTTTCGGGATTCTTCAGTGCAGGGTGTCACGATTACTACCAGTCGAACGATTCGAACCCCGCGACACGAGACATCTCTGGCATATATATATAGTGAGTCACGAGAAACATGTTTTTAAACGCGCCTTGCTTCTAAATATTCCATAATTGCAGAGTTTAGTAAATGTTTTCATGCACATTATAAAATTGTTGTTAAAATATTCGCAGTTCTGTTGTCTTAAAAACATCCGTTTCCCGTGACTCATCCTATATATATATATAGATATATATATATATGTGTGTGTGTGTGTGTGTGTGTGTGAGTGTGTGTTAGTACCAGAAACACGCCTGTCTATTGATAACTTTTATGCACGTAAAAATATTCAATAAATATTTCAATAAAATATTCATATGTTTAATAAAAAAAAAAAAATAAAAAAAAAATAATAATAATAATAATAATAACAACAACAAAATATACCTCCAAAGTAGGGTCGACTAGAATATAAACAAAGCGCAGGTAATACCGTCAAAACACTCAGGGAGCGTAAAAATACCATTGAATCCCTAATAAAAAATAAATCAACAATCTTATATATATATATATATATATATATATATATATATATATATATATATATATATATATATACATAAGGATTGCTGAAAAATAAACTAAGATGAACGTACAAAATGTATAACAATTTTCTCCAATTGTTACCTCTTTTTTTACCCCTTTTTTATCTCTTAAAACTATTTTAACCAGCTAAAGACCCATAAAGCAACAGTCCGTCAAAAGTCCAATCATTTGAGGCCCCTAACACCGCTCTGCGACTTTTAGCTTCAGAGGAGATAGAATTTGAAAATATAGTGACAGACAGACGGACAGACATATAGCCTTTTATATATTAGATTATATAAAAGGAATTTTGTGTGTCTTTGACTTCGTTCGCTATGGACTCGAAAACTGCTGGGTCGATTTTTTAAAAAATTTTAAACAAAGATACTTTATGTAATTCGCAGTGGTCTTAGATAGATTTTGTGTCGGAATGTTTTCGATAAGTATCGATAATTGATAATCGAAATAATCCAATGGATAAAGGAACAGGCGATTTTGACCAAAGTTAACCCCTTACACAACCTAACATTATAAGTACGTTTGAGAAGTTTTATTACAACACAAGTCAAATGGCTCGACATATAAAATCAAAACTAGGTTCTTTTTATGACAGGGGTGCGTTCGAAATAAATGTTTCTGTTTAAAACACAATTTCAGAATGATACTTGATTTTTTTTTTCCATTTTAAACTTAAATTCAAGCCATTATAACCGCACAACCAGTAATGCAAGTTATATAAAATCAAGAGTAGGTTCTTTGATATGACGAGGGCGCGTTTGAAATGATTGTTTCTGTTTAGAGCACAATTGAAGCACGATGCATGACTTTTACATGTTTTAATGCAAGCCATTATATCTAAAAAAAAAACATATATATAAAATCAACATTAGCTTATCTATAGTGCAATGTAGACTACAATATTCTATGAACTAAGTCACTGCAAGAGGTATGTGAGGCTTTGTCCCGGTTTACCTCGATGGGTCTCTAAGTAGAGCAATCAATCAATCGATTTGATTGAAAAAAATGGGCGCGTTCACGAACTTCGATGACAATAAAAATATTGGAGTGTAAAACATTTGTTGATCATCATTGAATGCCGGGTAACCTCGAGTCACCATGCTAATCTTGAAATAAAGACGAAACGTAAATGAATACATAAATGCTTTTACCTTTTTCATTTTCCATATATATATATATATTATATATGTATAATATATATGTGTGTGTGTGTGTGTGTGCGTGCGTGTGTGTGTGCGCGCACTTATTTGTGTGTGTGTAAACGCCTTCTTTTTCCGTTTATTGAAATCCCAAGTTATTTACTAATTCCCGAGTTCGAAATCCCTATTGAGCCGATTTTGGACTAATCCGTTCAAGATGGCCGGAAAGCTTATCACAACCAGAAAATAATATCATCAGTGGCGACATACGTCAGACGACCTAGTTTTTAGTTACAATGCACAACGTTGCCATAACAACCGTGTACATCAGCCCACCAACGGCCAGTTTCTCCATCAAGTCTTCGTGAATAGAACTTTTTACATAGTAAGGAATAAGAACTGCGTTCTGAATGAACACTAATAAAGAGCAAATATTTTTGTATTGTGCCTTGGAAGGTCGTCCACGTGCGTTAACGGCTTTTGGCTAGGAGGAAAGTGAAGTATCTGTTCTAATGTTACGCGTCATCTTTTTCCGCTCTTAGTCACTGAAAGAGAACCCCTTCTGAACTGAGGCAATTTTAATATCTGTTTCAAGACAGAGTGCTACTTGAGGAGACGCTGGATTATCCGCACATTAAAAAATACATTGTATCTAATTCTCCTTCATGTAAAGGCAAGTAAATATAAACAATATTTTATATATATATATATATATATATATATATATATATATATATATATATATATATATATATATATACTCGGGTTTTTTTTTATATTCAAAAGTAATGGACTAATGAATTCAACGAGGTTGTTAGATAGTGCTCAATAAAAAGAGCTGATAATACTTGCTTATTGTTATATAAACATGCTCACATCCCGCTGCTACAAATAGCCACTTGTTTCAATCAAACAACAGATATCATCAGGCAGCGACTTGACTATTCAAAAGTTCAATGAATAATGGATTTTTATTTTAGGTAGGAACTCTTTAGAAGTTGGAGTTAAAAAACTTAAAACACAGGACTTTAATTAAATAAAAAAGTAAAAAGGGAGAGGCAATTTAAATAAAGTTAAAAGATTACAATGGGGAGAGAGTGATTGAGAAGAGAAAAAAGGAATAGAGACAGAAATAGAGAAAGAAAATATAGAGAAAACAAAATAGAGAGAAAAAGAAGAGAGAAAATATATATATATATATATATATATATATATACATATACACACACATATATATATATATATACATATATATATATACATATATATATATGATATGGAGAAGAAAAGAAAAAAGAAATAAGTGGTTATAATAAAGAGAATAAGAACTAGAAGGAAAAGGAAAGAATAATGAGATCTAGTTAAATAGAGAAAGAGAGAAAGCAAGAATTTGACAGTATATAGAAAAAGAAAAAGAAAAAGAAAAAAAAATCTGCGTGTCAACCAATTTATGAACAATTATACAATTCAGTAATGAAACATATTATTACAAATACAAACAGAAGATACAATCCAAGCGTCAGAAATGAACGTGTCAAAAAAGGCAGTGAATGTATTCGGCTAGCATATTTATCCTCTTACATACGTCCACGAGTAAAATCAACGCAATTCAAACATACGTTTACCATTAATTAGGCCCTTTATGCTAAATGATATAAGTTTAAAGTTTTCGCGTTTTTATTAGATAAATATATGAATAAAAGAAGAAAATAATGATAAAACAATATTAAAATTATTATTAATAACAATAAACATAATAGTAATGATAATAATAATAATAATAATAATAAAAATAATAATAATAATAATAATAATAATAATAATAAAAACAGAATAAAATTAATATTTATTATCTTTTTAATATAACATATTTAGCCATAAGAGGGGATTAAATAAATTAAATAGGTCCAATAATTATAAATAAAAAAACTACTAATATTTATGCATATAAAAAGAATACAATACAAATATATATATATATATACACACACACACACATATATATACCCAAATATACACACACATGCACACACATATATATATATATACATATATATATATATATATATATATATACATATACATGCACATAAGTAAAGGTGTAACTATACTATTAAGTTGGAAGTTTAAGCTATTTAAGTATAGATATAAATTCATATTAAATCACAAAATAATACATTCAATACCAGATTACTAATAACACAGATACAAGTACACTTACCTATAAATATATTCAGACAAAAGAAGTAATTAAATCAACGAAATACTCAAAAATAGCGATGCACAGGTAGATAGTACCCAAATTAAAAATAATAAGATACATATGTATATACTCACAGAGAACCAACCGACATACTAATAAGCATATATATACATATATATATATATATATATATATATATATATATATATATATATATATATATATAATCTTATGTATACACATACATACAAAAAATACACAAATATATGCACACAATCATTTTTTTAATTTTTTATTTTTTTATTTTTTTTTTATTACATTTTCACCCCAAACAAGGCACATTGCCACTTTAATGTATGGGGGCTACTATCAGGGGAAACATCTACTGGGGTACTATGTAGGGATTAGGGCAGCGAGATGTTGGTTCACGTTGCACTTGAACTTATGCATGTCAGTACAGTTGGGGAAGCAGTGACCTGGAATGGAATTCCAAAGTCTAGCAGTTCTGGGGAGGAAACTATATACTAATAAACAACAACGCACACACACATATATATACTCACACATAAATATGTATAATTTACATAAATTATATATATAGAAATACATAAGAATACAAATAATTTGGCAAGGGTACAGATAGATGCATACACACATAGAAACATACAAATGGATTGAATAAATAGAACCAAAAAGATTATCTTAAATGAATTCCGTAGAATTAAATTAAAAGTGGATATTATATCAGATGTTAAAACTGTAAATTTTTTGGATGTGAACTTTGATTTAAGGAAAGGCATCTACCAACCATATAGGAAGGAAAACTCAAACCCAATTTATGTACACCCCTATCAAATCACCCAAAATCTATCATTAGGCATATCCCCAAATCCATTAGTAAAAGAATCAGTGACAATTCTTCCAATCTTGAAACATTTAATAAACATAAATATTTCTATAACAGGGCCCTTAAGGATAGTGGATACAAAAACACCCAAATTGAGTTCATAGAACCAACACACCCAAACACAAATACAAATAGAAACCGTAAGAGAAAAATCCTGTGGTACAATCCCCCTTTTAATCTGAAACTTAAAACAAATCTAGGAATGAAATTCTTAAACTTAATTAAAAAGCACTTCCCTATTAATAACATACTACATAAAATTTTCAATAAAAATACAATAAAACTTAGTTATAGTTGTAATGAAAACCTTGAAAAAATAATTAAAAAACATAATAACAAAATATTAAACAAAAATAGCACACCCATTGCTACCGAAAGTTGTAACTGTAGAATTAAATCAAAATGCCCTCTTAAAGGAAATTGTCAAATTACTTCTGTAGTGTACCAAGCAACTATTTCTACTAAGGAAAATCCGAATGAAAAAAAATATTACATAGGAATGACAAATAACAATTTTAAAGAAAGATTCACCGGTCACAAGTGCTCTTTTGAAAATAATGAGTACAAAAATAGAACTTCCTTGTCTAAATATTACAATGAACTAGTAGAGCAAGGTTACTCCCCAATAGTAAATTGGAAAATTTTAAAGAAAGCGAAAACCTGTTCATCTTTAAACTCGCCTTGCTACCTATGTCTTTATGAGAAATTATTTATACTTACTTTTAGAGAAAGAGATAAATTATTAAATAAGAAGCACGAAAATTCAATTAATTGCAAACATTATAAAACCCATCTTTTAAGTAATTTAGTTTAGATATAAAATTTAAATAAATTAAAAATTGTCACTGATTTCTATAATTTATTAATATTCTATTAATATACTTTCTCCTCTCCTGATTTCATTCTTTACTTCTCCTATCTTATATACCTGTGTGTCTATGTGTATATGTATGTGTCTATGTATTTATTTTATGACCGTGTGTACTTAGATCTATATATTTCTATATTATTTGGTATACCCTCCCATGTTTATTCAATCCATTTGTATGTTTCTATGTGTGTATGCATCTATCTGTACCCTTGCCAAATTATTTGTATTCTTATGTATTTCTATATATATAATTTATGTAAATTATACATATTTATGTGTGAGTATATATATGTGTGTGTGCGTTGTTGTTTATTAGTATATAGTTTCCTCCCCAGAACTGCTAGACTTTGGAATTCCATTCCAGGTCACTGCTTCCCCAACTGTACTGACATGCATAAGTTCAAGTGCAACGTGAACCAACATCTCGCTGCCCTAATCCCTACATAGTACCCCAGTAGATGTTTCCCCTGATAGTAGCCCCCTACATTAAAGTGGCAATGTGCCTTGTTTGGGGTGAAAATGTAATAAAAAAAAAAAAAATAAAAAAAAAAAAAAAAAAAAAAAATATGATTGTGTGCATATATTTGTGTATTTTTTGTATGTATGTGTATACATAAAATTATATATATATATATATATATATATATATATATATATATATATGTATGCATATATATGCTTATTAGTATGTCGATTGGTTCTCTGTGAGTATATACATATGTATCTTATTATTTTTAATTTGGGTACTATCTACCTGTGCGTCGCTATTTTTGAGTATTTCGTTGATTTAATTACTTCTTTTGTCTGAATATATTTATAGGTAAGTGTACTTGTATCTGTGTTATTAGTAATCTGGTATTGAATGTATTATTTTGTGATTTAATATGAATTTATATCTATACTTAAATAGCTTAAACTTCCAACTTAATAGTATAGTTACACCTTTACTTATGTGCATGTATATGTATATATATATATATATGTATATATATATGTGTGTGTATGTGTGTGTATATTTGGGTATATATATATGTGTGTGTGTGTGTGTATATATATATTTGTATTGTATTCTTTTTATATACATAAATATTAGTAGTTTTTTATTTATAATTATTGGACCTATTTAATTTATTTAATCCCCTCTTATGGCTAAATATGTTATATTAAAAAGATAATAAATATTAATTTTATTCTGTTTTTATTATTATTATTATTATTATTATTATTATTATTATTATTTTTATTATTATTATTATTATTATTATTATTATTATCATTACTATTATGTTTATTGTTATTAATAATAATTTTAATATTGTTTTATCATTATTTTCTTCTTTTATTCATATATTTATGTAATAAAAACGCGAAAACTTTAAACTTATATCATTTAGCATAAAGCGCCTAATTAATGGTAGACGTATGTTTGAATTGCGTTGATTTTACTCGTGGACGTATGTAAGAGGATAAATATGCTAGCCGAATACATTCACTGCCTTTTTTGACACGTTAATTTCTGACGCTTGGATTGTATCTTCTGTTTGTATTTGTAATAATATGTTTCATTACTGAATTGTATAATTGTTCATAAATTGGTTGACACGCAGATTTTTTTTTTTTTTTCTTTTTCTTTTTCTTTTTCTATATACTGTCAAATTCTTACTTTCTCTCTTTCTCTATTTAACTAGATCTCATTATTCTTTCCTTTTCCTTCTAGTTCTTATTCTCTTTATTATAACCATTTATTTCTTTTTTCTTTTCTTCTCCATATCATATATATATATGTATATATATATGTATATATATATATATATATATGTGTGTATATGTATATATATATATATATATATATTTTCTCTCTTCTTTTTCTCTCTATTTTGTTTTCTCTATATTTTCTTTCTCTATTTCTGTCTCTATTCCTTTTTTCTCTTCTCAATCACTCTCTCCCCATTGTAATCTTTTAACTTTATTTAAATTGCCTCTCCCTTTTTACTTTTTTATTTAATTAAAGTCCTGTGTTTTAAGTTTTTTAACTCCAACTTCTAAAGAGTTCCTACCTAAAATAAAAATCCATTATTCATTGAACTTTTGAATAGTCAAGTCGCTGCCTGATGATATCTGTTGTTTGATTGAAACAAGTGGCTATTTGTAGCAGCGGGATGTGAGCATGTTTATATAACAATAAACAAGTATATATATATATATATATATATATATATATATATATATATATATATACTAGCATGGGTGCCCGGCGTTTCCCGGGTGTGTGGAAGTGTGTGTTGAGCAAAAAAAAAAAAAAAGTGGTAATAGGATGTCAGGCTCGAACCCGTACCGCGAAGGAGGAAAAGAATTGGAACAAACGTGACGTCTTTGCTGTTTCGACCATCGCCAAACCGGAAGTAACGTAGGTTTAAATTAAGGCTAGACAATCGAAAAGCTGCGATGACTTTCGAAAATATCGGTAAAAAAGCGACTCCTCTCTGTAGAAAAGTGTCAGTTGAAGGTAGAAGAAATTAATGTTGTTTTCCAATGTTTCGGTATTTGTCCTTTGAAGGGTGGAGCTTCAAACCAATACTGATCTTGTGAAAATCCGTCGCCTCTGTCAAAAAATTAAGGCAGACATGCAAACATACATACATACATGTATATATTGATAGCTCAAATTTTCGATCCAAAGCGATTAAAAAGCCTGCCCTATCTCTGAATACCCTTTATGTAAAATTTCTAATGTTTAGACCTGAAAATGTCTGAGTAATGTGGTAGAGACCGCAGAGGTCCATTTTTTTTTAACTTTGACTACTGTTATGACGTCTTATCATTTATTGTTTTGGGCTTAAATCAAATTATTAAGTTAGATCCATGCCCAAAGAAGCTATATCCAAAATTTCAATTGTTTATACCCAACATTGGCGGGGGAGTTTAGTAGAGTTCTCAAATGTTTACTCGTTGAACTCTGACACCTTAACAGCAAAATTTCTGGCCAACAACTGATTACAAAGATTTTCCCAAATCTCCATACCCTGTTTGTCAAATCTCGAGCCTGTAGACTGAAAATTGACAGAGTTATTGTGTCGGGAAATGTACACAAACAGACAGACAGACGGACACGTTCACTTATATATATATATAAATCACTTTGTGTGCGTGTGTTCCCTTCGCATAAGTTCCAAAACGGCTTAGCCTCTCTTTTGCAAATTTCACACAAAGCTAATTCATACGTCTGCCAGTGTTCGTTGATATCTTTTGTACAGAAATTAATCTGATAACTATCGAAAATCGAAAAAAATCCGATTATAAAAATAGCCTTTTCTCTTTTATTGATAAAAAGTAAAAAAATATTTTACGTTACACCGGCCAAGGGAGATAATAAAATCTCAGCAAATCATTTCTTAAAAACGGATGTATTAAATCTGGAGATATAGCTTTGTGATAGAGCATTCGACTCCTTATCGAATGATACTGGTTTAAGCCTGGATGTACCTCACCATTTTATCTTTCTTTTTTTCTTTTTTTTTTTTTATTAATGTTCTATTTACGATAAAAGAAGAGACACCATTTAAAATCGCCGCAAATCATTGCTTCGTTTGCATATTTTAAAACTAAACATTAATCAGAAGTGACTTTTCCAGGGAATTCATTGTCAGGCCCAAATACCAGCTGACGTGATAGTGTAAACAAACACAAGCGTTATTTGATGAACGACATTATCATTATTATTATTTTTATTTCATTATTTCATTTTTTTTTTTTAGAATTAGTCGACAGAGCAAATTATTCCTTGTAATATATAATAATCAATAAATTAATTCTATGATAATGCATTCGCAATCTGCATAAATGAAAATATCATGTTTTAGCTTATTATGCGACCAGACAGCGTCGGGTTGCCAGCTAGGGTATATATTTATAAAATAAATGATGATATTTATATATAAATTGATTTTATAGAGAAAATCATATATGTTGATACTTTAAAAGAGGATTGAGAGCTCTCGGTAGCTGATAATATTGTTTATATAAGCATTAAGATTTCCCTTGCTTGCAGATTGTACCAATGCTGTAGTGTGTAGAATATTCAGCAAAAATGACGCACACATACACACAGACAAACAAACACACACACACACATACACACACACACACACACACATATATATATATGTATATATATATATATATATATATATATATATATATATATATATATAGAGAGAGAGAGAGAGAGAGAGAGAGAGAGAGGGATTCAAAATAAATGTCTACTAAAATTGTGTAACTACTTTTCACTTTATATTCATGACCGGAACTGGGGCGACGCACTCGTTAAATAATTTGAAAGCACGTACATTTGAATTTTTCTTCTTCAGGAATGACCTCATCCATTATAAAAAGAAAATGAAGAAAAAAAAATACGGACTGGACATAAAACCCTGATGAGGCTAATTTTATTAGCGAAATATTGGAATGCAAGACCAACAAAGTAAATAAAAATATGATTTCATGACATTTAAAGTTTTCTAATTCACCTTTTTATATATATATATATATATATATATATATATATATATATATATATATATATATATATATATATATATATAGGGTGACAAAAAAAGCTAAATGGAGGCCATCTAGAACATATGCTGTAGAACGGAGAAAAAAAGGGCAACAACCCTAGTGTTTTGATGTGATGTTTTGAATAAAATAAACTAGTTATGACCAAAGTTTCATTTCATTCGGACAAAACACTAAGAAACGGGGCCTAATAAGAGTTGGGGCCCATTTTTTGGGGTCACCCTTTAAATATATATATACGTAGTGTTTGTTGTTGATTTTTTAAACGATATCAAGGTTAACGTCTCCACCTTGGAGATCCGGTGTTTTTCTTAGAAAGTTGCCTATTTTTTATTTGGACGTATTATTTATTTATTTATTATACTTTTTTTAAAAACAGTAATCTACGTACACGTGTGTTTCAGGGCCCTACCCTCCTTCAGCGCAACTTGACTGTTGTTAGGATTCGAACCACGGATCTTATGTATTCCACTCCAGCGTCTTAATCCATTATGCTATGATGTCATAGACAATTTACTGTTCACTTTTTATCGCTTATCTATGTACGTAGTTTTTGTTGCTGATTTTTAAAACGATATTAAGGTTAACGTCTCCACCTTGGAGATCCGGTGTGGTTTTTTAGAAAGTCGCCTATTTTTTATTTGGACGTATTATTATTTTTTTTAAACAGTAATCTACGCACACGTGTGTTTTAGGGCTCTACCCTTCTTCAGCATAGTTTGTGCTGTTGTAAGGATTCGAACCCCGAGCCTAATGAATTGCAGCCCAGCGTTTTAATCAATTACGCTATGATACCATAGACAATCCACTGTGCAGTTTTATCGTTTATCTATTTACGCAGTTTTTTTTGTTTATTACTTAAACCATATTAAGGTTAACGTCCCCAACTTGGAGATCCTGTGTTTTTTTTTTTTAGAAAGTCGCCTATTTTTTTTATTTGAACGTATTATTTATTTATTTATCTCTATATAAATAAAATGAACTCATATTTTCCCCTCCGACTTTGACGTTTATAGGACTGCACCTGTATACATTTGGTGCAGCCGTAACATTCACAAACTTAATCACGACATCTGCCGTATGTTAAAGGGTTATTACATATCAAGGATCTCGCTGATCAGAGTTTCCTATATTCTGTCTGGTGAGAGTTCACTGTAAAAATCGGTTACATTTAATGGAAGTAGTAAAGTAAACTCTCTCTAACAAATTCATCCACCACCGCCACTCACTTACACCGTTCCAGACCGTTCACAGGAGACATTTAAAACCGACCACCGGTTAGAATTTATCTAAAAACTGGACTGGACTTACGCTGAAACGAACCACGCTTACTTTGCCATTGGTTAGCATAAAACATAAACACAATTTATAAAGCATTTATTATAATAAAATTAGATTCAAACAGAACACAATCCGTTACCTGGAATTGAATTCACAATTACATTACTTCGATTTCGTTATAACCCGCCTGGTTAAAGTTTAATGAAAACCTGAATTGACATTTACGTGAAACGCACCAAACTTACTTACTTACACAAACACAACTTCCGTTTCGCTCTTTCCTTACGTGCTTTTTTGCTTTCTTTCTTTCTTTCTTTCTTTCTTTCTTATCTTTCGTTGTCTTTTTGCTTTATGGGTGATGGTGGTGGGGGTACTTCCCTATCTTTATCTTCCCTTTCGGCCTTTCCTTCTTTCTTTCTTTTCTCTCAATTTTCTGCTCTTTCCATTGTTAAAACGAAACGAAACAACCGGATATTCCAGGTTTTACTTACACTCTATCACTCTACGACTATTACTTGTGTATCCAACTCTATTTGTGCCAGTAAAAAAAAGTAGCGTTTATTGCTTTTGGTAATAATTATTAATTGCTTATTTGTTTTGTTTTTCACCCTTTTTTTAGACTAACCATTCTTTAATCTCACTATAAAATCAATTTTTCCAACTACATTTTAGGTGGGGGGGGGGCCATTCCAACCTCCGAAGGGGGTTTGTATTACTGTACACATAGATTCGAAAAAGTTGTCAAACAAAAAAAACAAATACATAACAAATAAATGTTCTCAAAGCCAAGATCAGTTACTTTTCTGCCAAACTGGATATCTTTTTCGTGTTTTTATTCAATGTAACATATTTATTCGGCTCGAAAACCATACAGTGTTTACCGATGTATTCGAAAATTCAGGAAGGCGTCTCACACCCTCTTTAACACCGTAAGTATAGAAAAAGGTGTTATAAATAAAAAAATATACAAAATACTATTAAAAACACGCCGAATATATGTCAACCTATGTCGCATTAACATGTATTGAGCGAGTTTTTAACAGTATTTCATTAGGTTTTTTATTTATAACATCTTTTCCCAATTCAATGTAACATGTTTATTCAGCTCGAAAACCATACAGTGTTTACCGATGTATTGGAACATTCAAGATGGCGTCTGATTCTCTCTTTAACACGGTAAGTGTGGGAAAATATGTTATAAATTTTGTATAGTTTTTTATTTATAACACCTTCTTCCATACTTACGGTGTTAATGAAGGTGTGAGACGCCATCTTGAATTTTCGAATACATCGGTAAACACTGTATGGTTTTCGAGCTGAATAAATATGTTACATTTAATAAAAACACGAAAAATATATATATCCAGTTTGGCAGAAAAGTAACTTATCTTGGCTTTGATAACACTTATTTGTTATATATTTCTTTTTTTTTTCACAACTTTTTCGAATCTATGTGTACAGTAATACAAACACCAATTTTGTGTTTTATATAGATAAAGTACAATTGTTGAATGTTAATAATTAAGGAAGATTAAAATGAAGCGAAATTTAAGTTTCCGTTCCATTTTTACAACAACCGTAAAACAGTGCATACTCAGCAAGTTTTATCGTATTTTATTTATTTTTTTGCATAATTAATGATGGAAGTATTTTTCTGTTTATTTTCTTAACATCTGTTAAAAAAATAATTTGTACATTCTCTTGAAAACATGTGTTCCATTTTAACAAACTGAGCCACAGCAACGCGTGGCCGGGTACAGCTAGTTATTAATAAAAACCAGTAATCTACGTACACTCGTGTTTCGGGCTCCTACACCTCTTCAGCGTAGCTTGACTGTTGTTAGTATTCGAATCCCGGACCCTATTTATTTTTGTACCAGCGTCTTAATCCATGGCGCTATGATGCCATAGACAATTTACTGTATAGTTTTTATCGTTTATCTATTTACGTAGTTTTTGTTGTTGTTTTTTTAGAAAGTCGCCCATTTTTTATTTAGACGTATTATTTATTTATAAATAAATAATAAGTGATATCATGATATCGTATTAATATGAATTATATCGTTTACATTGGCTCCCCTGATATTTTTCTCGTCAGAATTGTTTCTAGAATGACATCAAGGATTACCAAGCGGGAACCACGTTCGGGTTTCTCGGAAGAAATCTGTAGGATTATCATATTTGTTATGTGAACACAATATATAGTTGCAATTGAAATCTAATGATAATTAAGTAATCTTTATCAATGTGTTATATATTGAGGGATACGAATACCAGATTAAATTAGTAACAATCTAGTGGAATGATTGACAGATCTAAGGAAAAAATATAACCTTGGTGAATAAGCGGAAGTTGAAATATTATGTTAGATTTGTGGTCTCTTATCCCCATAAAGCTTGAAATCGAACAGACCTATGGCAATCGCTGGTCCGAAACTAATCCACATGGGGTAGGAAGATTCATGAATTATTCCGTAAATCTTAATCTCTCTTTTAGACGAACACATAGCGTCATATGCCCCTCTATTTTTCTTTTTATTGGATTTGTTTAAACGGTGTTTGAGAATATTTCTTATGCGAATAAAATTGCTGCCCAGAAAGAAGAACTGTGATATGAAGGTTTTATTGAGGACAAAGACGATGCCTCGATGGCATAATTGTCGATGCATAAATAATTGAATTCATTCAAAACGTATCGCAAAAACAAAAACAAATAAAATCACATCTACGTAAATCACCATATATCTAAACAGTCGTGCGGGGTGGTCCAGTGGTAAGAGTTCTAGCTTTTTATCATGGGGTCCCGATTTCGAATCTCGCTAGATTCAGTCACTGTGATGAGTCATAGACGACGAAACACGTGTCAGTGGATAATTATATTCTAAAACAATATATGCGTATATATATATATATATATATATATATATATATATATATATATATATATATATAGTAAGTTATAAAATGTATATGGCGATTAAGCTACACTGAATATTCTGCGTTTCATCCACTCTAGGACTCTTCAGCCTGAAGAGTCATAGAGTGGATGAATAGTTATTTTATAACTTACTAACTAGCTCTACTTAGGTATTGAGCACTTTTGAAGTAAATACTTAAAGTTTACGCATAAATCTATACTTTCGTATATTAATTTATGTGAGTAAATTAAGTAGTTATATATATATACACTTGTGCCCGATATTATTCATACCCCCCCTTGAAAATTGAGTTTATTAGGTGTAACTTTGTAAGAATTTATTGTTTACGTCCATATTGATACATATTCTTAATAAACCTCTTCTGATCATTTTCGTCATTTTAAAATCTCGGGATACTTGTAATAAAAGAAATATACAGCTATTTATAAAATCTGCAATGTTCAAAAATAATCATACCCCCTTATTTTTTCAGTATTAATCGAATTTCTGACTGTTTGTTTCCTGTTTGATTCTTATTTTGAATGCTTTTATACAACCTTTGATTAATTTCATTTCGTTTTTTTGCATTTTTCAGAAATTAAAATGATATCAACTGAAAACCAATAAAAGAATAAAAAATATTAGAATGGGGAAGAAAAAAGAGCTTAGTAATGATCTTAGGACTAAAATTGTGAATTCACATAAGGATGGTTTAGGTTACAAGTCAATTTCCAAGAAATTTGAGGTCCCTACAGCAACAGTACAGAGCATCATCAAAAAATTCCAGAGCCACCACACAACAAACAACTTGATTGGTAGAGGAAGGAAAAGGAAACTGTCTGCTAGAGCCACCAGGAATATTGTAAGAAGTGTTAATGCAAATCCAACCACCACTACTAAGGACATTTTAGAAAATCTGGAGTCTTCTGGCATAAAAATATCAAGGCAAACATTGCAAAGGACGCTGCATGAAAATGGTCTGAAAGGAAGAAGACCAAGAAGGACTCCATTGCACACCGGAAAACACCTTGCAGCACGTCTAAAGTGTGCTAGGACCCATGTGAATTCTCCAGAGTCCGTTTTCTCAAGTATTTTGTGGACTGACGAAACAAAAATTGAATTGTTTGGCCATATGGATGCTTCTTACGTTTGGAGGAAGAAAGGAGAAGCTTACAACCCAAAGAACACCATACCCACGGTGAAACATGGTAGTGGTAGCCTAATGTTTTGGGGCTCCTTTTCGGCTAGTGGTCCAGGTAGTTTGGTCAAGATAGATGAAACCATGAAGAAGGAGCAATATTTGAAGATATTCCAGAAAAACATTAGACAGGATGCGGAGAAGCTCCATTTAGGACCAAACTTGGTCCTTCAACAGGATAATGATCCAAAACATACTGCCAAAATAGTCAAGAAATGGTTTGAGGATAATCAAATTAATGTTTTGAAATGGCCTAGCCAGAGTCCCGACCTGACCCCTATCGAAAACCTCTGGCACATATTGAAAACTGAGGTTAAAAAGCGGAAACCTAGAAATTTGAGGGATTTGGAGAACTACTGCATTGAAGAATGGTCAAAAATCAGTGTTGATGCTTGTAAAAACCTTGTTGATAAATATCCAAAACGGTTACAGGCAGTTATTAAGAATAAAGGGCATGCTATTGACTATTAGTAAGAGAGGTATGAATAATTTTGAACTAGTGCCATTATTGTTTTTCTTTGTATAATGTTTCAAACTTGCATAATTTATTTATTTGTTGAGTTTAAATTAAATGCTTATGCTTGATTTATTGTTTGAAATCCCTTTAATATTGTCTACCTTCTGGTTTGAGCAATATTCTTATAGAAATCTCAAAGATCCGAGGGGTATGAATAATATCGGGCACAAGTGTGTATATATATATATATATATATATATATATATATATATATATATATATATATATATATATATATAATTTACGGAATTTCGAAGCCACAAGGATTGGAATTTATGTAGAATTGGAATCAGTTGTTTACAATTGATTTAATTTCCGTTTTCGGGTTTGAGGGAATCGCCCACCATTGTTTTGAATTTCAAAACTGGCTTCCAGCGAAATTGCCAAAAAGAAGAATCGTAACTGAATAACCGAACTCAACAATAAATAAATGAATAGATAAATAACTAAAAACAAATATAAGAGAATGGGAAAAAAAACCTTTTATAAAATAAATTATTGCGTTTGGGAAATGGTGGGGGATTATTAGAAAATTGAAAAAAGTGTTATTTTTCTCTTAGATACAGAAAGACAAAATAGCTCGCAGGTAGATTCATGCAAAGCCCAGTTTATAGGCTCTCAGATAATTATAATTAGAAAATTGAAAAAAAGCAAGAGCATAATATATATATATATATATATATATATATATATATATATATATATATATATATACATCTGACAGAATAGATTGTTTTAATAGTATTCTTACACTAATTTATTCATCTATATATTTATAAAAGTGGGAATGTGTATGTATTTGAGGACACTTCTCAACCTATATACTCAACGAATTTGTGATCTACAGATTTGCAATTTAGTATATAGGATAATCAGACACGCGGAAAAATGTTAATCGGTTTCATCCGGAAAAATGGGCTGCTAAGGGATTAAAATTGAAAAATTGGTACATGTGGGTCGACAGATTTTTATCTGTTTTGAAGTGCTTCACGACTACGCATGCGCAGTCGTGGAGGATGAAAGCTTTCTTAAGTTAAGTGTAAATTGGTTTGAAAACACGTATTAAAGATCACGTTAAGCTGGTATAATGGTTATCGTACTTGACTCGCCTTTTTAGTTCTTGGTTTTGATCTCAGCTCAGGTATTTTTTTACTTACAAGAAGTGAACTATTTAGAAAAAATACATAATACTCGCACGCACATGTCTCAGTTTCTTTCCATTTTTTTTACTTCATTGTTTTTTAAAGGAATTTCATGTTACCTTTTATACTTACGGTGTTTCTGTTTATAGCAAATAAGAATTATGCATTAATTAAAATATATTTATGCGTATTTTACGACCGGGCATCGACGGGCGGCCATGCTAATATAATATAAAGTATTTTAAAAAAAATTTATATGTTAGTGAAGTAATAACTGGATTGGCTTTGACCTAGTATATAACTTAACAGCATATGAGAACACGTAATTTTAAATAATAGATAATATATAGTGATAAGTAGGTAATGAACACACACACACACACACACACACACACACACACACATATATATATATATATATATATATATATAATTAGTTTTTTTTTGAAAAAAGAAATCCAGCAGAGTGCTCAATTATAAGGAAAATCCGAAAATAAGAGCGTATTTATATTATATTTGTATAGGAGATAAATATTGGCTGAAGAGAGCTTGCTATGGGTATCTGAAACGGCCCTTATTATCGGGTTTGAAACCGACGGTACCAATAACTTGTCTCATCTAAAAACTTTCTGTAAACAATATATATATATATATATATATAAATATGTATGTATATATATATATATATATACATATTTATATATATATATATATTTATATATATATATATAAATATGTATATATATATATATATATATATATATAGAGAGAGAGAGAGAGAGATAGAGATAGATAGATAGATAGATTGATAGATAGATAGATAGTAAAAATATGTGGTAATAATAGGGATATTTTGATCTTGAAATAAAGTAGGTTAAAATTTGTACAAAAGCTGTCCCTAATACGCAGTGGTTAGAGTTGGAAAAATTCTGTTAAAGTTTGAAAGTTCAATCCTAGGTGTTAGCGATCGAAATAGAACTGCGGATCACTCAGGACCTCTATCCAGTCAGAGGTTAATTTCACACTTTCGATATTTGCTACAGAGCGATGAAACTTCCAGCGCAATTTGTGGTACCATATGATCCATTCGGGTGGAATAAAATAACAGGGCGCATCACTTTTGGAACGTCACTCGTACATTCGTTTTATAATTAAGTAAATTGAAGGCCCGTCGAAAAAAACAAGAATACGACGCGATTTGTTTATTAATTTTTAAAATCGCTTCAAGCATATCTATAGAAAAAAAAAATTTTTTTAAGCAATTAAAAAAAAGCGACAAACATATATGCAAGCATGGGAACATTCATTGAATAGAAACTAATTAAATGCTGTATTAATTATTAAATAGAATTCCAATTAATAGCAAATTGTTTGCCATGCGTAAATGATAAAAAGACACCCATTTCCAAACGTTAGTTATATATAATTAGTGAATATTCTTTTCAATCTTTACAATAGCGGAACTAGCTATGAAATAATATACAGGCTATTTTAAATATACATAACACATTAATATATGACACTTTATACGACGTGCTCTAATAAATTCATAACCACTTGCGCCCCTTGATATGGATACACCCGACTAACCCGACAATCAGCAAAATCCCACCCATTCAATATACAGGATCCTAGATGATTGGAAGCCTTTTACTGTAATAGTTTCTTTTGGACTGCAAAACTTTGGAATTCGCTCATTGGTCCTTACTTCCTTGACTGTAGTAACCTGCAGAATTACAAATGCAATGTAAACAAACATCTAGCTCCCCAACTCCCCACATTTTCTTGCTAGATACGACCCCAAATAGTAGTCTCTTACATTCCAAGTGGCAGTAGGACTTGTTTTAGATGAAAAAAAAAAGCCGTAAAACTTCTGGATTATGTTCTATATGATAAGATTTGGAAGCTGTATAATGTGGCCGTAACACTTTAACTGTACCTGAATGTGCTGAAAAGTGTGGTGAGCCCCTGGTGAAATCAGTTGACTGCTGGTAGACCCTGGGTTTGTCAGCAGGACTCGGCGCCGGCCCACAAGTCCAAAGGAACCCATGCTTGGCTTCAGAAAGAGTGCCACGACTTATTTCGCTGTCTCCCCCCCCCCTCGACCGGAACCCACTGGACTACTTCGTTTGGTCATATGACGGGAACATCACCAACATGACCTCTCACTACACCAAAGCCAACCTGAACGTCGCCATCTGCTGAGTATTCGCCAAGCCGCCGCCGGCACTTGTGGAAAGCTCAGTATCGAGGCCGTGATTGAGGCTGAACGCGGCTACATGGAATAAATGTCAGTTCTACTACATAATCAAGTTACCTGAATTGATTTTTTCAATAAAAGTTTTAAAATAAAGCTGTAGTGTTGTTTTCTTTAGGGCGACAAATTTATCATTCAATCCTGTATTCACTTAGTATAGTTTTCATCTTTAATCAACCTTTCTTTTAAGATTTCAAGTAATTGTATTTATTACATTAAAATCACTGCACAAGAAGTGGAGACTATTTAAGGCAGATATGCTTTCTTCTTAGATTGAAAGAAGTGCACCATTGAAAATCGTCTATGGACCAGTTAGTTGTGCATAATGATTAGAGTGTTTGCGAACAGCCCAAGAGACTAGGATCAAACCATGTTTTAATAGCGTCTTTCCAAGAAATGCTTTTTTCTTTCTTTTTTTTTTACAAAGGAATCACCACTTATCAAGGCCCAGAGGCCAATCAAGGATAAGGATTAAAGAGTGTACAGTGGTCAAAAGTACAATATCATAGCAATCATTAGAAGTGTAAATTTGGTAAATTGGATTACTTAAGGGGTTGAACGGCTCATCAAGAACTTGTTCACATTGGACTTGAAGACTGCCATATTGTAGTCAGCTGGAAAGCAGGTAAACAGAAGAGAGTTCCACAGTTGTGCAGTTCTAAGAAAGAAACTTTGTTCATGGAATGTACATTTAGGTTTAGGCACAGATGAACGGTGAAATTATTGATAGAGTTTACAGCCAAATGAGGGTTTCTCGTGAATGTTTGGAGAGATTAGAGCTCAGGCGTTGAAATACTATTCTTATCTTGGTTGTTATAATCACGTTTCAGCCAGAGTAAACCCCTCTCATATATTGAGTGGAGATGGAGAGTCTTGCATGGATGTGACGTCACAGGCGAGAAGGATTCACAGCTTGCTTGCTTCTTTCTTTCCCTCCTGATGCGATTCAAGACAGACGTACATATAGTCAGTAGGAAGCGATATCCCATCCAATACAAAATGGGAAGAGGTTTGAGGTATATTTACACAGTAATGGAAGCTACAATTATCACTGAATATTACAAGTGTTCAGAGGAAAATCAACTAAACTGACTCGTTGAACTCTCAAAGTACAAAATAGACTTCCTAGCCTAGTGGGGGATGCCCTTTTCTCTTCCCTGCAACCTCTTTCCCACAAAAGGGACGTTGCGAGCCTGTCTTTGTTTTATCGTTAGTTCTATGGCAAGTGCTCGTGTGAGCTCCAGTCTCTGCCCCCCTCACAAATCTTTCACGAAAAACACCCGTCTAGCTGAATCCACTGTCAGTAATTTACCCCACTAAATGAAAATGTCTTAATTAGAACGTAGATCCCAGGAACAAAGCTTCTTTCTTAGAAGTGCACGCCTGTGTAACTCTCTTCCGTTTGCCTGTTTCCTACCTGACTACATCTTGGATGATTTCAAGTCCAACATAAACAAATTCCTGATAAACCGCCCCCTTAAGTAAAACACTTTATCAGATCTCCATTACTAACGATTACTATGATATTATCCCATCGATTACTTTACACGCAATAACCCTTATCCCCGAGTGGCCCCCGGGCCTTGATAAGTGGTGACTTCCTTGTAAAAAAAACAAACAAAAAAAAAAACAAAACCCAGGACCAAATTAAATTAAAATTAAATTCAATAAATCAACGTAATATAATATTTCTAAATAGGATAATTAAAACAATTCTATTCCATTTAAAATTTAGAGCTAATTATTAAAACAGATTGTCTTTAATGTAATATGCAAATGAGATGACCTCTTGAATGCTAATTCCTTTTGAATAAACACTATATGTAGAAATTATATTCGGGCCAAGATCAAATTGTAGTATCTGTTCTTCAATTTCTGGTTCTCTGCCAGTGGAGGAGAAATCTTTCACGACTGAGACAATTTTAATTTTTGTTCCTTTTCTCCACGTTAAAAAACGACCCTGGTGTCTAACTCAGTGTGAAAGTGTAGAGATTTAGTGTGACTTTTGTATAAATAAACAAAAGTTTAAGCATATAATCAGGAATACTTTATATATATATATATATATATATATATATATATATATATATATATATATTAAGGCAGCATCTTCTCAAGTTGGAGAAGATGAAAAGGAAGATAGTAAAACAGAAGAATTCCGTGCTCTTTAATAATATTTGTTTATATATATATATATATATATATATATATATATATATATATATATAAATTTCGATTTTGTTATTGTTGTTATTTTTCAAGCGATAACTACGGTTAATATTGGCGCCGCCTCGGAGCTCATTTCTTTTTTTTTATTTACTTAGAAAGTCGCCCTTTTTAATTTGGACGTATATAACATTTTTATTTATTTTATTATTTTTAAAACAGTAATCTACGTACACGCGTGTTTCAAGGTTTTTACCTCTCATCAGCGTAGTTTAACTGTTTCTAGGGATCGAACCTCAGACCATGTTTACCACAGTCTGGTGCCTTAACCGTTAAACCATAATCCCTGGATTGATTATACTGTTTATTTTTATCGCTTATAAATTTAGATTTTGTTATTGTTGTTATTTTTCAAGCGATAACTACGGTTAATATTGGCGCCGCCTGGGAGCTCATTTTTTTTTTATTTACTTAGAAAGTCACCCTTTTTAATTTGGACGTATATAACATTTTATGTATATATATAGTAAGTTATAAAACATATGGCGATTAAGCTACACTAAATATTCCGCGTTTCATCCACTCTAGGATTCTTCAGGCTTATGCGCGAATTCAGTGGTTGTTTGTCGTTTTTCTATACGCGCATACGCCTGAAGAATCATAGAGTGGATGAAACGCGGAATAGTCAGTGTAGTTTAATCGCCATAAATATTTTCTAACTTACTAACTAGCTCTACCTACGTATTGAACACTTTTGAAGTAGATACTTGAAGTTTACGCATAAATTTATACTTTCGTATATTAATTTTATGTGAGTATATATATATATATATATATATATATATATATATATATATATATATATATATATATATATATATAAACGGCTGTCTGTCTCCATATTTTCAATCTGTATCTCCTTCTTAACTAAAAGTTGCAGACCGGCGTTAATTGCCACGGATGATTGGATTTTTTACGGAGCGTTCTTTTATTGGTCTTTAGCCGGTAAAATTATTTTTAAAGCCGTAAAAAATTGATTTTAAAGCGGTCAAAGATTGGTCACAATTAAATAAAATCGTTATATATTTTATACATTCATCCCAGTTTATTTTTAATTTTTAATCTGCACGTTATTACAGTGGTAACGTCACCAGCTTTTAATGCTTGAATTTGGGCACCCAAATACTTTTCTTTCACTTTTGAAATCACGACTCTATGATAATATATACGAAGTCGGGACAAATTAAAATACCATACTTGAGCGTATTTTACGCCCGGGCAAAGCCGGGCGCCCCGCCGGCTACTGTATCTATATACACACACACGTATATATATATATATATGTATATAACTACTTGATTTACTCACATAAAATTAATATACGAAAGATTAAATTTATGCGTAAACTTTAAGTATTTTCTTCAAAAGCGCTCAATACGTAGGTAGAGCTAGTTAATTTGTTATAAAATATATATGGTGATTAAGCTACACTGAATATTCCGCGTTTAATTCACTCTAGGACTCTTAAGCCTGAAGAGTTCTAGAATGGATGAAACGCGGAATATTCAGTGTAGCTTAATCGCCATATATATTTTATAACTAACTAACTAACTAACTATATATATATATATATATATATATATATATATATATATATATATATATACATATATATATATATATATATATATATATGAGTTGATTAAAAAAAAACACGAAATGTAAAACAACCCAAGTAAAAAGTGAATTTAATTTAATTTCCGGAAACCATGTCAATTAGGAACAGAATAGGACAAAATAAATTCAAACATATATTTACTAAAAAATATATTAAATAAAAAATTGAGAAAATGATATTAAAATAAAACAAAACATCTAGAAATAGGGACAAGCTATACTTAAATAAAAATCAACATCATTATAGATAATGTGTGCGGCCCTGATTTTTTCCTCAAACAGAAATAAATATAGTTGACGAGAGCCTAACATTATTTACCATTAACTGGTGCCCCTTATGTTAGACGTGAAACCGACAGTACCGATGTTTTTCTGACCTTCTGTACAGTTTTAAATACACCCCATATATATATATATATATATATATATATATATATATATATATATATATATATATATATATACATATATATATATATATATATATATATATATATATATATATATATATAAATAAAGCATTTGTTCGTTATCCTAATGCTTTTGAATCGTTTAAGATAAACAAGACTATATTAATAAAGGAAATCCAAAACTATATTAACAATGTATTAAATGTATTTATAATTACATATAATAAATTTACGTAAAAAAAAATGTATATATGTATTTTTAACCTTTATATATCTAATTTTCAATAAATAAGAATGTAAATATAATAAATACTAATCATAGTGGGGGTGATAAATAGTTAAATGGATTAACCCTAATCTTATAAATAACAAGACTGATAAATTAAAAAATTAAAAAAATGTATCCATTTTAAATGAGGAAATTGATGAATCGCACAGGTAAGAAATTCATTTTTATAGTATGAAAAGGTTAGTAATTGCAATTAAGAATAGGAAATTGGATCAAATGTTTGTAACATGTTTTCTTCCTAAGATTAAGTGTGGTGGTGTTTGATCAACACTGCTGGGGAGCCATGATGTAATATACTGTTTTGTTTTTAAATCCCCGAAACAGTGTTTCATGGTAAACAACTGATGATCCCTTGAAAAATAAATTATGGGTATTATAGCAAATTCGAGAGCGAGTTAATGCAGTGATTGCAGGTGATTAAATGACTTACTGACTAGATGGTTTTCTAACGAATGATAAAAAATATTTTTTGTATAGTTGTAAAGGTTAAAAACTTCAAAGCCTATATATATATACATATACATATATATATATATATATATATATATATATATATATATATATATGCCATACAGACAGTCGGGTTTCAATCCTGGCTTCAGGTGGTTGCCTGTGTAGCCACACTGATGAGCTGTGAAACAGCGAAACAATACTGTATGTGGATGGCTATATATATATATATATATATATATATATATATATATATATATATATATATATATATATATATTCAAGATTCAAGCAAGCAAGAGCGCCCGGACGGCCCACAAAGTTTTATAATTATAAAGATAATACTTTTTTTTATTAAAGCGTTGTTATCTGAAAACCAAAAAATGTATTCGATTGTTGGCCGCCATAAAGGTCGAGAAGATAGAACTTTCAGAAGACTATCAAATAAAAAGCGGTATAAATCTTAAAACTTGGCGGGTTTTCTACAGAATCTCGTTTTAATGCGTTTCATACAAATCATGTGTTGTTTGTTGTTTGTTTACTTTTCTGTATCTTTACAAAACTATTTTCAAAAATTAATCTGGGTTTTCTATGGAGTCATTTCTGAAAACATTTTTGTTGCGCGTAACCGCTTTGATACAATGTCTCGTCGTAACAATAATTTATCGGAGACATTGTGTCGCTTTTTTTGAGCTGGTTGGGTTTATAATGCCATTACCATTATTCTCCAGTACCATTGTCCCTGGAAATACCCCCCCCACCAAAAAAAAAAACAAAAAACCCAAAAGAACAAAAAAAACCCCCAAAAAACAACAACAAAAAAAACAAAGCAAAACAACAACAAAAAATAAATAAAAAACAAACAAACAAAAAACAACTCCAGACGTTTTTTCTTCAGCCAAATATTGAAACCATCGAAAACATGTGTTCAAATACAGACGGTCGCTTTTTAATCTCATTATTCGACACGAATTGAAATGTGTCTGTATAGGTACTTACACGGACAGATTACATAAATATATATATGCAGGTGTGTGTGTGTGTGTGCAAGTAAATAATGATCAGTCACTTAGTTTATATACACGTGTGTATGACTGTTTGTATATATGTATCAGTGTGCAAATAAAAGTTGAGAAACCCGGCATAAACAGGTACTTCAGTGTAATCGCACACCAAAGATGTTTTATAACGAGTAAAATCTTTATTTGGATCTAAGGGAGTTAATTGTCTTCCGCCATCTACTAGGAACAATCACTGTATACTGAATTGAATTATCGTTAAAAGAAACGAGAAAAATCAACATAACTTAAAAAGCGGTTAAACAGCACGTAACATCAGAGTGTAATGTTAGGCTGTGATCATAGCGTAGTATCTGTATTAACTGTGGCAAGCGGGGTCAAGGGTCAAAGCATTATTATTATTGTAATTGCTATTATTAGTATTATTATTAATTGATTTGAGCAGCGGATGGTCGCTAGATCAGTTATTATGATTAGAATAATAAGCAATTAATTTGGAAAGAGATGAGTGACGTGTGAATCGCAAGAGGAATGTGAAAATAAAAAATAAATGTAAACATTATTTTTGGGTTTGGATAAACAAATAACTAGATGGGGACATTAGGTTGGTCTGAGACACGTAATGAGGTGAGGTAAGAGAACATGTGATGTCGTTAGTTTTGGAGAGATTCAGAGGAGTTGAGATTTGACCACCAGAGCCGACAGACGTCTAGACAGGGGTGGACAGACAACTAAGGAGCGGGCTGTAAGAAAAGAAAATGTAGACGAACTGCAGATCCTGTGAAAACTATTTGAGACAACTGTAATAAATTTATATTATAAAAAAATAAAGAGTTGTTTTATGGATTCACAAGTAAGAACAGATATCTCAGTTGGATGGTGCTGGTTGTTTCACGGTTCGTCACGGAGTAGCGGGAAGATAGAAGAACTCTTCAAGAAAAAAGGGATGAAGCATATATTATTCTTCCTATATATGAACTGTAAAATATCCAGTGTGATAAGTCTGATACAACATGACTCAGTTTACACGTCAATATCATGTCCTCCTGGCTAAACAACATACATACGATTTATACGTTTATTATCTGTCCGTTAAAAGAACAATATCTCTAGATAACACATGGCACGTTTTAATATATCATCTCCTCCAATATAATCCCGATATACAACAAGAGGGCGATTCGTGGCGATATATACTAGCAGGCCGCCCGGCATAGCCCGGCCCTAAAATAAATAGATATATTTTAATTAATGAATAATTCCTATTTATTATAAACAGAAATACCGTATAAAAAAAAAAAAACGGAAAGAAACTGAGACACGTGCATTGAAAGGTTTCTCTGATTACCATCTTTAAAGTGATATTTTAAGTCATATTAATCAAACAATTTTCAATACTTACATGAGATAAGAAAACTACATGTGCGCGCGTGTAATCGGGGTATAAGCGACTCGGATATGAGACAAACACGGATATTAGAGACTTCTCCTCCCGAGATCTCTCTTATATCCGGGTCAAACTGTATATATTTTGAATTCTTAAAGAAAAAGGCATTTTTAACTGCTAACTTTTAATTATTTGTTAAAACTGATTGAAAATTTATTTTCCTTTCTTTTCCTTGTCTTTTTAAATGTCTATAACTGTTAATAAACTAGTGTTCTTTACGTAAAAAGCCTTATATGACGTGCTCCCCTACTTACTAAACAAAATAGACCAAGCCCGGATATAAGAGACACTAGATATAAGATACATCTTCTCTGGTCCCGACAGTTACATCAAGAGTTACACTGTAAATATATATATATATATATATATATATATTTATATATATATATATGTATATATATATGATTATTTACTATAATAATTAAATACCTACAAACATTAATGTTTCATCCATTCGGGAATCTTCAGTGCAGGGTGTCACGATTAACACCAGTCGATAGATTCGAACCCGGCGACACAAGTCATCTCTGGATTGATCAGCAAGGGCAGTATCCATCGGCTACCGTTAATCCTGCGAAATAACGTTGAAATCAAACATTTTATTTTTAAATGCTTTTTTACGTGAGTCAAAGTGATGTAATCAATGATTGATTAATTAGTTCATACATATATAACTAAGTTTATCTAAATGGAAATTATTACTATTGAATTTTCTATGGTTTTAACAACATCTATTATATTTAGTATCTTAATAATTGAATCGACAACGGACAACGCCCGTTGTCCGTTGTCGATGCAATTGCTCGATTCCATCTAATTATGGTTTCTAGCTTTATCATGAAAAAAGTATCTGTGAACAGGGTTTTATATATATCTATATATAATCTCTTCTTAATGTCTAATATATGGAGAAAAAACATTTCATCTTTCGTAGAGACAAATAAGTTGTTCCGAAATCGAGTCTGGGGAGTCGGCTAATTTCAGTTAATGTTTGTAGATGTGATATCTACCGCCCGCATACCGGCAGTAACTATTTTAGTTGTATATGACGCGTGACTTATCACATACTAGAATGTAGAACTAGATAAATAATATAAAAATTAAAATCGAGGCATAGCCAATAAATTGCGCAGTGGCCCATACGACCTGGATTCGCGCCTATGTCGGAGCACGTCACTGATGAGATGCAGTACATCGAAACCCACTTTGGGTCTGGCGTTGCCGTTGTCGATGCAATTGCTCGATTCCATTTAATTCTGGGTCCTAGCTTTATCATGAAAAAAGTATATGTGAACAGGTATTTAAATATATCTAAATTGATTTAAATAGAAATTATTACTATTGAATTTTCTATGGTTTTAAAAACGTCTATTATATTTAGTATCTTAATAATTACACCTTATATACAACTATAATATATAATACACACACATATATATAGAAGTATATATAAGTATATATATATATATATATATAATACTTATATGTACACATGCATAGACTAATGATTAATATTGCAAATATATTGGTTCGCGTTCAAATATATCAATCAATCAATTCTCGATGCATATGTGTGTGAGTGTATATGAAATGATCGGTTAATTAGTTTAGGAGGGTCCTCTTGCACAGAGGAATACCTAACTTTATATAAATGGATATCATTCATATTGATTGGTATCATCAAGGTCGATTGTACCGTGTCTCTTAAACGCTGACCTTATATATATATATATATATATATATATATATATATATATATATATATATATATATATATATATATATATATATTATATATAGTTTCAAATCTAAGGTGCTATTGGGTTGGTGAAAAAATAATGTCGCTTTTATATATATAGTTGAATGTAAAAAAAAACGACATTATTTTTGCACCAAACTAATGGTTGCTTATCTAGCCGCATAGTTGAGCTGTGATACAGCGAAACATTACTGTATGTTGATGACTATAAATGCTCTATATCTTAGTTTGAGCATATTGGAAATGGATAAACAAACTTCCATTAGCGTATTAAGCGATGCTTTTATGTAAACAAATGGACAATGTTTGAACATTGTTAATTGACATACCCGTCATAGCAGCAGCCGAATGGCGTAACAGTTAGAAGGATAGCGTAACAGTTAGGCGGCTGAGTTTCAAACCTAGCCGCATTAATGAGCGGTGATACAGCGAAACAGTACTGGTTGTGGATTATATACATATACATATATATATATATAGTTAGATAGATAGATAGATAGATAGATATAAATTCAATCACGTTTGATTGAACACGACAGAGTTATTCTTTTCCCGATTTTTCTGGATACTTTTTCCATTTGCCGAGCGTTTTTTTATTTCAACTGGCATTTTATATAAAGTAGCGCACAAAAGTTGTTGTTCAGCCATATTCTTCTCAAGCACTTTCTATCGGTGCATCCGATTATCATCAGGAGCGATTGTTTTTGTTATCGTTTTCTTTTCCTTTGAGGCCTGATGTATTTATAGTTTTATTTATTTATTTTTTTATTAGTTATAAAGGTGGGTGTAGGATTCTAGAAATATCTTAACTAACAATACTAAAATTCGATACCTTAACAATTGCACACGACGACTAAAATTACTAGAAGCCATACTTATCAAAAATCTACAACTGCTTTTTAAGCGGATCTCATTTAACACCGGGACAAATATACTAACATTTAATAACAGTATTTAATAACTAACAAAAGACCAAATAAATAAACTATAAAATAAGAAAATCAAAAATAAAAATAATTCGCTCTTAACCATCCGGCATCAACTTTATAACCAATAATAAAAATAAAAATTATAAATACACCAAGCCTCAAGGGAAAAGGAAAACGACAACGAAAACAACAGCAGTCGCTCCTGATGGTAATTAGATGCACCACTGGAAAGCGCTTGAGAAGAACATGGCTAAACAACAACTTTTGGGCGCCATTTTATACGATATGCCAGCTGAAATAAAAGAGACCGCTCGGCAAATGGAAAAGATATCCAGAAAAATCGGAAAAAGAAAAAGAATAATTCTGTCGTGTTGTCAATAACTGTGTTAGTTCAATAGTCACTATTTTTATCATCAGACACGACTTCCTCACTCATATTGTCACAATGCCCCTCTTGATATGGTCCACATACCGGTGAACAGCTAAGTCCATGTCTTTTGCAAGTGCACCAAAGTGTACTGCAATCATCAGAACAATTGCAGTGAATTATTTTCGGAAGTGTTTCTGACGCAGGTGAAGTATGCATCGCTGGAACTAAACTGTTGTTCTGCAATTCCCATCCTCATTCAGTACTGTCCATTTTCGTTGGTCTGTCACACATAAGAATATTTTTGTGTATTTTTTTTTCATGTTTAAGATTAAAAAAAATTTTCGTCGATCTGTCACGGCTAAATTTTAAATACGTGATTTGGATGGACGCATCTTACGAATCTCTGTTCTTGTCATGGTGTTGACGTAACTGTCGTTTTTTGTTTAAAGTAATCACACGGGCAGACACGCCTAGAAATATGGCAACTCATTTGGTAGAGAACGTATGTCATTTCGCCCACTTGGTTCGATATGTTGTCCTTCATCCATCGGAATATAGATGCATTTCCAACGACATTATTGAATTGGGTTCTCGGAAAAATATAAAACTGATATTTCTTCTATCATAAAACATGAAACAAACAAACAATAAATAAAAATTAATGAATGAAAACTGAAGCAAAAAAGTAAATAAAATGAAAATAGAAAAAAAAAAGATCGATAAAATATGAAAGAAAATGACGAAATCTTGAACATTCTTTCTCTGATTTTATAGGTTTCAAAATGACAAAAGATGTAGAGAAAACAAAAAATACGATAAACTTTAAAAAAAAAAGAAAAAATGACCTCTGCGGAAGCTGATAGGTCGTAAATATTTATCCCTTTTTCGATAAATGTTCACTTATATATATATATATATATATATATATATATATATATATATATATACTAGCAAAAGTACCCGTCGTTCACTGGGTTCAAAAACAGCCTACAGAAAATGGACTCAGATTTATGGAAGTATGATAGGTTATGAAAAGCAAGGGTTGTAAATTTGGGTTGAATTTGGGGGTGTCAAAACCAAAGCAAAATATGATGAAAGTAAAATTAAAATAGATAAATCCCATAATATATTATACCATCTCTGTTCACACTGAAATACTCATCACAATATTCTGTGGATCTATATTAAAAGACCTTGTTAAACTTTGTGACATATTTCCATTCTATGGAGGTCAGGCGCGAACGAACACCCCATAATTTTATCATACCATATTTCTTCAAACTGAAACATTATTATCAAATTATACTTACGCAGATAGATATGAAAAATCTTTACTAAAGTTTGTGCCTATTTCCATTCTATGGAGGCCAGGCGCGAACGCAGACCCCACACTTTATTATACTATTCGTATTTAAGTTAAAACATACCTATCAAAGTATTATTATTTACATCTATATCAAAAACACTTGTAAACGTTTTTTTTTTCATCCTTAAATTTTTTATTTCCATACTTTGTGAACCAGGCGCGAACGCAGAGCCCACAATTTTAATAAACCACCTTTCTGCATGATCAAACATACCCATTCCTGTGCCTCGATACATCTTCTATCCTTATATTTAATCAGTTTTTTAAAATAGTCAACCGTATAGAAGCCTATTCGTGACCACACGCACACACACACACACATTCAGCTGCATATTATATATATATATATATATATATATATATATATATATATATATATATATATATAGGAGCAATTAGTTAATAAAACATGTCCAAAACACTTTGAAAAAGAGTTAAAAACATATTTAATCTGAAAAGGAAACACTTAATAAGTGGATAGTCCTTAATCCGCGGAGTTTCGAAGAAATATTTTCCTTCTCATCAGAGGGTAGGAATTAGCAAAATGCGGGATCGGATTTTGAATACAAAAGTATTTGATGAAACTGCAAGTAAGTCAAAGATCTTACTTGATAACAAAAAGTGAAGCAGAGGGAATAGGATGAAGAAAAAGGTGATCACACGTGAATGGATAGTCTGATGAAAGGTAAAGGATCCAATGACGGTTAAATCCAAAAATGTAAATCCAAGAAAGTTAATTAAATTTCCATTCGCACAAGTAAAATCCAAGGAAATCGCGTCACTGGAAGATGGTCCAAAATAATCCAAAAGGCTGAAATCCGTGGAATAATTCACAAATATGTACAAGGAAAAGGGGGAAAAATTCCAATAATATTAATAAAAGAAAAACATAAGATATGCTTTCTACACGGCTGCCGAAACAAATGTAATTAAGAAAAATCATTGAAGAAGAAGAAGAATAAGAGAAAAACGATTAGATGGTGATAGAATTAAACATAGTAAAGCCAATGTCAAAATGGCCCAGATAAAATGATGTTAAAAGTCGAAAAATATAGGACAAAAAAAAGAGGTCAACTGAAATGTAAAGGGCATTACTTAAGACAATGTCAGCAAGAGTTATTAAAAGACACTAAAAGGAAAAAAAATAAAAATAAAAAAAATAAAAAGTACAATATAAAATAAAAAAACAAACAAAAATTTTAAGGGGAGAGGATTGCCGGTCTGCAAATTCCGGATAAAGCAAGTAAGTATGCAAGTAAATGCATATAGTAAAATATAAGCAAATATACATACAGAATATGAATATGTAAATAGATTGATATAATTGGTAGATAGGAATATTTAAAGACTAAAACGGAAATTGCAGATAAAAAACCGGCCAAGGAAAAAAGTCATAAAAAATTAAAATAAAGGATTATTAAGTTATAAAGTATTAAGAAAATATGTAGAAAAAAAAAACGATAATGTTAAAGAAAATTATATATATCTGAAAGGTTAAATTATTAACTATGTAATTTCAAAATTACCATAATTAAATTTGGACTTACGTTCACAGAAAGAGATCAGTTCGTTTTTAGAATTTATTATATTGTTTCTTTGAGGGGAAGTAATTATAGTTATAGCTTCGGTTGTGCAGAGGCGACATGACTTAGAGCCAAGAGTATAAGACTTTCTCGCTAGGAGAATTAATTTAATTTCTAAATTAGTTATGTCTGAATTTCTTTTAGCAAAGATTAGAGCCTTATTTAAAACGATCGGAGAAATTGATTGATAATAATTTTGGATGTCAAAGGTTATGAAGTTAAGGAGGTGTTTATTTTTAAGGGAGACAAACCAATTAATTACGTAATCAGAATTTAGCCAAAGAGGAAACTCACTTTTTCTTTAATAGAAGGGATTATTATATCTAAGATATTTTTGCTTACAGCACCTAAGTCAGAGTTAGATGGGCAGATCAATCTGATCGAGGGGTTGTCATAGAAATTAGGTTTAGTATCCTTGAGGGTGAATCTAGCGGTACCCGGAGAAATTATTTCAGTGAAGTTATGAATATTCATAAAAGTCAGTAAATGTTTAGCTTCAGAATTAATGGAATCTAAAATCTTAGGAGGGACTATTTTATAAGATTTAGTAAATTCTTTATACAAAAGTCTTTTATATGTAGGATAGTCAATATTATATATATATATATATATATATATATATATATATATATATGTATATATATATTTCCGTAGAAATATATTTTCTTATTATATATCAATTCTTATACAAGAAGCTCAATGTAATTACAGAGCAATATAGAGAATAAATGACAAAAAAGTTATATTCCTAAATTCATGATGTTGACCATCTTATAATTTATTCCTTTAAATCAGTTGACTTATACAATTATTGACATTGTCTGTTTCGTTGCGCAAAATCAATCACTTAATTATTATATCAATCAGTGAATCTATTGGAAGAGAAGCTGTAGTTACCTTTATATTTTCCATTACGCCATATTAAATTTTTTTCGGATTTATACCATGTCAAATCACATTTCAATTCCTTTTGACGGATATATCGTTGCTATTTCTTCTAATGAGTTAAGGGCAAAATAGATTCACTGATTGATATAATAATTTAGTGATTGAAATTTTTGAATATAACTTTTTGTCATTTACTCTCTCTCTCTCTCTCTCTCTCTCTCTCTCTATATATATATATATATATATATATATATATGCATAGATCATCGTATAACGATTATATCACTTTTCTGGCGTAAAGAACATTTGAAATTAAAATGTTTAAATTCAACGTTATTTCACGCGGTTAATGGTAGCTGATTGGATACAGTCTTTGCTAATCGAGCCAGAGATGGCTCGTGTTGCTGAGTTCGAATCTGTCGACTGGTGTTAATCGTGACACTCTGCACTGAAGATGCCTGAACTAATGATACAGTAGTGTTGTAGGTACTTAGTTCTTATAGTAAAAAATAATTATATATATATATATATATATATATATGTATATTATGAATGACAAGAGTTCATGATGTTGACCATATTATAATTTATTCCGTTGATTCAGTTGACATTTACAATTCTTGACAATATGTTTCGTAGCAGAAAATCAATCACTGAATCATTATATCAATCAATGAATCTATTTGATCCTTAACTCATCAGAAGATATAACAACAATCAATTCATGAAAAGGGGACAAAATTCGTTTTGACCTGATTAAAAATCCGAAAATTGCAAGAAAAGCTTGTAAGTGTCAATTGAATTAAAGGAATTAAAGGAATAAATTGTAAGATGGTCAACTTCATGAACTTTGGAATATAGACTCTTTTCATTTATTTGTTATATTACTCTGTAATTACATTGAGCTTATGGAATAAGGATTCGTATATATTATAAGGAAATAAAGTCTGTTTCCACAAATATATATATATATATATATATATATATATGTGTGTGTGTGTGTGTCTATGTTTTTGTGTGTGTATGTGTGTGTCTCTCCCTCCCTCTATCTATCTATCTAGCTAGCTACTATTATATTAAGTCACTTTGTGTGTGCGTGCGTGTGTGAATTCCTTCCTCATAGGTCCCGAAACGGCTGACTCTGTTTTTTTGCAAATTTCACACAAAAGGAATTTCTATGTCTGGCAGTGTTCTTAGAGATGTTGTGTACAGAAACTCATCTAATAAGTATAGAAAATTGAAAAAATCCGATCTTAAAAATAGTTTTTTTCCATTAAAGATGCAACAGAATAACTTTTATAGGGGAATATTTTACGATGCACCGTTCAAGGGGAGATAATAACATTTCAACAGATCATTTCTTCTTTAAAAATGATTTATTATAATTTGGAGAGTCACACTAGTGGTAAAGCACCTGACTAATGATCAAATGATCCCCTGTTCAACACCGGGTGTACCTCACCATGTTATTTTATTTTTTCTTATTAATGAGTTCAATTTACGAAGAGGTACCATTTAAAATCGTTGCAAGTCATTTCTCCGTTTGCATATTTTAAAACTAATCATTACTCAGAAATCATTTTTGGGAATATTTTTCCTTTACCAATTTTGTACCCCCAGTTGGGGAGCGGCATATGTATTTTTTTTTTTTGTTTGTTTGTTTAAGTAAATCGCGATATATTCAAACAGTCGAGCGAGATGGATGAGCGGTAAGGGGTTATGCTCCTTACCGTGGGGTGCCGATTTCGAATCTCGCAAGATTCAGCCACCCTGATGAGTCGAAGACGAAGAAACATGTGTCAGTGGATAATTATATTAAAAAAAAACCCAAAACAATATATATGCCGCTCCTCATATGGGAGTACCAAATTGGTTAAAGGGAAAAATATTCCCAACTCGCGTTTAAGTAAAAAATGCACTTTCGTAAATAATTGAATTCATTCAAAACATATCGAAAAAACAAAAACAAATAACATCTCTCTCTCTCTCTCTCTCTCTCTCTCTCTATATATATATATATATATATATATATATATATATATGTATATTTGAATGAATTCAATTATTTACATATATATATATATATATATATCTATATATATATATATCTATAAAAGTGAACGTGTCTGTCTGTCCGTCTGCCTGTCTGTGTACATTTCCCTACGCAATAACTCTGTCAATTTTTAGTCTATAGACTCGAAATTTGAAATACCGGGTACTGAGATTTGGGAAAATCGATGTGACGGGTGTCAGCCAGAAATTTGGCTGTTAAGGGGTCAAATTTCAACGATTTGACCTTTAAGAACTCTACCAAACTCCTCCGACAATTTTGGGTCTAGACACTTGAAATTTTAGATATAGGTTCCTTGAACCTGGATCTAACTTAATAAAGTGATCTGAGCCCGAAACTATAAATTTTAAGGGGTCATAATAGGGGTCAAAGTTTTAAAAAATTAACCATTTTTTTTGTGTTTTTTTGCTTTTTTTGCACAGCATACACCTCCAAACACTCGAGCAACGCCGGGCACCCCTGCTAGTATATACATAAAATTGATAGTCAAAATTTCTCTGATATATAATAATAATAATAATAATAATAATAAACTCTAGCTCAATAATAAACTCTAGCTCAATTTACGAGCATTTCAAAACCATAACGGCCTTCTCCCAACAGCAAAAGAAAATAAATGAATAAATGAATAAAATAACAGAAGCAATAGGAATGAAAAAAAAAAAACAATTAAAGGGAATGGGAAATGTTCAATATTCTTCTTATGACGTCATAGTATTAAAAATATGAAAGTATGAAATATGCAAAAAAAAAAAAAAAAAAGAATAAAGAAATTTACTCCAATAATATACTTTGATAATTACTTTCACATAATATATTATACCATACCTGTTCACACTGAAACACTTATCACAATATTCTGGGGATCTATATTAAAAAACCTTGTTAAACTTTGCGACATTCTATGGAGGTCAGGTGCGAACGAAACCCCATAGTTTTATTATACCATATTTCTTCAAACTGAAACATAATTATCAAAGTATATTATTGGAGTAAATTTTAAATTATAAATCACATTACTTAATATTGAATTAGCTCTAGGATATTTAACTATCGAGCTTATTATATATCTAAATTACAACGAGCATTTCCTGTATTTTAATTAAACTAGTAATTTCACTATTACATTAAAATACACTTAGCTCTTTAGACTATTATTCTAATCTCCTTTAAATTATATATATATGTATATATATATATATATATATATATATATATATATATATATATATATATATATATATATATACACTAGCAAAAGTATCCGTCGTTGATATGGCATGAATATTTTCAGATTCCAATAATTTTTCTCACTCTGATATCTATCTATCTATCTGGGAATATATATATATATATATATATATATATATATATATATATATATATATATATATATTAAGTAATGTGATTTATAATTTAAAAATTAAAAAAAAAATTTTTAAATTTAAAAATCAAATTTTAATTAAATTAAAAATCAGTTTCATAAGAAGGAACAACAACAAAGTCAAAGTTGTTCCTTCTTATGAAACTGATTTTTAATTTAATTAAAATTTGATTTTTAAATTAAAAAATTTTTTTTTAAATTTTTAAATTATAAATCACATTACTTAATATTGAATTAGCTCTAGGACATTTAACTATCGAGCTTATTATATATCTAAATTACAACGAGCATTTCCTGTATTTTAATTAAACTAGTAATTTCACTATTACATTAAAATACACTTAGCTCTTTAGACTATTATTCTAATCTCCTTTAAATTATATATATATATATATATATATATATATATATATATATATATATATATACACTAGCAAAAGTATCCGTCGTTGACTGGGTTCAAAAACAACCTACAGGAAATGGACTCTGATTTATGAAAGTATGATAGGTTATAAAAAGGAAGGGTTGTAAAGAAATAGCTTCGAATGTGGGGGTATCAAGACCAAAGCAAAATATGATGAAAATAAAAATAAAATAGATAAACCCCATAATATATTATACAATACCTGTTCACACTGAAACACTTATCACACTATTCTGGGGATCTATATTAAAAAACCTTGTTAAACTTTGTGACATTCTATGGAGGTCAGGTGAGAACGAAACCCCATAGTTTTATTATACCATATTTCTTCAAATTGAAACATAATTATCAAAGTATACTTACGCAGATAGATATGAAAAGTCTTTATTAAAGTTTGTGCCTATTTCCATTCTATGGAGGCCAGACGCGAACGCTGACCCCACACTTTTATTATACCATTCGTATTTAAGTTAAAACATACTTATCAAGGCATTATTATTTACATCTATATCAAAAAAACTTGTAAACGTTTTTTTTTTAATTTTAAAATTTTTTATTTCCATAGTTTTTTTGACCAGGCGCGTACGCAGACCCAACAATTTTATCATACCATCCCTATTTAAGTTACAACATACTTATCAAAGTATTATTATGTACATCTATATCAAGAACACTTGTAAACGTCTTTTTTTAAATTTTTAAATTTTTTATTTCCATACTTTGTGGACCAGGCGCGTACGCAGACCCCACAATTTTAATGAATCGTCATTATGCCAGATCAAACATACCTATCTCTGTGTCTCGATACATTTTCTAGTATTATATGTGCTCAGTTTTCTATAATAGGCAACCATATAGGAGCCAATTCGTGACCAGACACACACACAAACGTTCAGCTTTATATATATATATATGTACGTATATATATGTATGGTATATATATGTATCTTTATGTACGTATATATATGTATATATATGTATATATAAATATATACATAGCTATATATTTATATATATGTATATATATGTATATATGTGTATATATAGAAACATGTATATATGTACACACACACGCACATACATATATATAAATGATATGTAGCTTGCTTGAAACATTGTATGAGATAGGTATGTAGAAGAGATTTAGAAGGCTATCCCAATGTGAGAATGTTATATAGTTGGTGTTGATGAAGAAAGACGAAAAGAAGGGACAATTTACAAATCAATAAGCATATACATATATCTATATACACATATATTTATTCGGTACTCCTGCAGTATTTTACCCACCGATTTCACGATCTTAGCCGAGCGTTGACGAACGCTTTCGGCGTTAACGCCGACGAAAGCCGAGAATTCGGAGCTACGGTGCAAGAACGCTAAAAGTATGTGAATAGCAACAACATTACAAGGAAAAGATATTACACACACACAACAACAAAATGGATAAAATTAATACAAAAAATTTGGATAAAATAAATCACAAACACTTACCGTAAGTTTTTTAAAAGTAAAATAAATTTATTTTGTTGAATATTTTTTTTTTTTTTTTGGTTCATTTTGTTTTCCGATAGCTTTTTTTTTGGGGGGGGGGGTAAACAACAGTAATAAACACTTCAATGTTTTTTTTTTGTTTTGTTTTTAACAAAACGTTATTAAACAGTAACAACAATGTTTTTTTTTTTCAGTAATGTTTGTAGGGGGGGGACAACAATTACTGTTTATCTTTAGTTCCGACTGGAAGATTTTCTACTGACTGTAGAGAGGCAAAGTAGGGAGCAAAGGGTTTTCAGAGGATGTGGAAAGAAGCTCCTTCCCAAACCGGGTAGCCTTCCGCGATTTGATTTATTATGGAGACAAAAGGGTTGTGTCCAAATTTTTGTCTCCACATAAATTCGCATAAATATGTTTCCAACAGCTCCCGGTGTTTTTTGTTTTTATCGCTAAATTAAATAGCTGAAATGAAAGGCTGTGTATTTTTACTTTGAACAATAAAATAACTGAAATGAAACGCTATGTGTGTAATTTCAATGAAAATTATTCGTCTGCTGCGCGTTCGTTTGAAGCGCCCTGATTGGCTGATAGAGTATCGTACCGCTCGCCATGTTCCGGCGTTTTCCGACGGATGTCGATCAACGCTCGGCTAAGATCGTGAAATCGGTGGGTAAAATACTGCAGGAGTACCATTTATTCAATTGCATGAAGTACAAATGTCTTACTTGCGTGGTCTGTGACAAAATCCATTATATTTCGGGGGTAAAATCCCCTTTTCAAATGGTGGATGTTACGGATCTATTCAAAGCATGCTGGATGGAAGAGTTAAAAATGAATATATATATATATATATATATATATATATATATATATATATATATATATATATAGGCAGCATTTTTGTGTTGGGCATGTTTCATGCAGGAAGACTCACTGTAAATATAAACAAGACATGAAAGTAAGTGATGAGACGAGGAAAAGAAAATTGGACTTAGAATCAGTTACATAGACGATTCATAAGCAGGATAAAAGATGAGGCTAGCGATAAAGCTTGGACATGTATACGAAAAGGACACCTTAACAGGAAAGTTGAATCTCTTATAATAGCTGCACAAGATAACGCGATTAGAACCCACTATATCGAAGGAAACATCGACGAGACACAAGAAAACAGCAAATGTAAACTCTGTGGCTAATGAGAAAAACAATACCACACATAATAAGTGAATGCAGCAAAAGAATACAAGAACAGACACAAGCAAGTAAGGAGCGCAGTACACCGGGAATTATGCAAACAACTGCGTCTTGAATACTCAGATAAATAGTTAAAGCACATACCGGCAACAGCTATTGAAAAAAAAATCACAAATCCTATAGCACCTTGGCTTACCAACAGATAAACCCATCCAAGCAAGAAGACTGGATGTTATAATAGTTTATAAGAAGGATGTCCTTCCAGATCGTAGATTTCGCCGTTCTAGAAAAGTGAAGCAGATACACAGATGCTTGAAAAGGGTATAGAAGATGAGGAAAGTCAAGATAACACCACTACTAGTAGGAACATAAGGAATTGTCCTGAAAAAGATTTGAACAAAGCATGGGAGAGATTGGAATCAGGATAATTGCTAAGAAGATTCAAGAGATAGCAATATTAAAAACGGCTATAATATAACAGAAACCCTTGAATGCAGAGTCTAATACACATGCGTTATAAACGCTAATCAAGCAAATAGAGACGATGGCAGAAATAACAGAAAACGATAAAGAAACACCACACGGAATCAAGAAAACTGAAACCGTATAATCAAAAGTTACCACCCCTTATCTTAAAAATATTATATCGTCAATATCAATTGGAACCATACCAAATAGTCGTAAAGAGTGAAGAAGGGTGTAAATTCCGACGAGGGAAAGCACTAACCCGACCTCGACTAGATAAGTACGAAGAGAACTGGGACCTTGATCAAGCTTATTATCACCCAAATTCCAGTGACGACCAATGGTCGCTGCTAGCGTCAACCAATGGTAAACGGCTGTTGCGATAATGCAAATCCATTTACAAAGGTTATCGAAAGAGTTCGAGAGTGGTGGAAAGATTGGGGAGACATTTTGTCACGTAGATTCCAGGGAACACAACATGTTGTTGATAGATAGAAATGTTTGATGATGGTCTGTGTGAAAACACCTAGTGAGTACAATTGATAACAATAACGCTTATAGTTACATTGAATTTACAACCATTGCCTTTTCTGTCGTCTTATTATGCACCATGTAAAGTCTAGCTCGATTTACCAGCATTTACAAATATATATATATACAGGGTAACCCAAAAAAACGGGCTCCGGGTACACTTTATGTAATATTTCCATTATTTATTCACCGATTGCCCTTATTTTACAGGACATGGCAGAAACAACGACCGTGAGTACACCAAGATCCCAGTGGGAGCTTGGACAAAGAATACATTCTGTTAAATTTTACTGCAAGACAGGCTTGTTTAAGAAAACCCAGGACAGTTTCATGCCAGAGAGAACCGTCCAAGCCACTCGGGACGTTCCGAGAAGCGAACAGCCGAGCTAGTCGAAAGAGTAAGAGTCTCTCCAGCAGAGTCCGAAACGCTCTGTGCATAAGCGAAGTCAGCCCCTCGGTATGCCTCGTGAGACTTGCAGGAGAGTGCTGGTGAAAGATATCAGGGCTTACCCATACAGAATACAGACGCTGAAGATCCTTACAGCCTCAGACAAGAAGCAAAGGAGGGCTATGGCAGTCAACATGCTTGAGAAGCTTGAGGAGATACCAAGTTTCCTTAACCTCCTTTGGACCTCAGATGAAGCCCACTTTCTTGATGGAAAGGCAAACTCCAAGACAAATGTCTTCTGGGGGTTCTCTAGACCCAATGAAGTAGCCACCAAGCCCCTGCACTCTCCTAAGTGCACGGGGTGGGCTGCAATCTCGGTCAGAGGCATCATTGGACCAATCTTCATCGATGAATCTGGCGCAGCAGTGACAGTCACCAAGGAGCGGTATGTGGAGGTCCTCAAAACCTTCAAGAGTAAGCTTCAGACCATCTACCCGTCACTCATGAGCAAGTTCTGGTTCCAGCAGGACAGAGCAGGTTCTCACACCTCAAGCCTGTCCCGAGATTGGCTGAAAGAGAACTTCGGAGGCCGAGTGATCAGTCCGGTCCTAAGCCCCCCCTCCGATTTTTTACTTTGGAGGTATCTGAAGGACAGAGTCTACGCAGGGAAACACAGAACCCTCACGGAACTCAAGGAAGCCATCAAGGAGGAGATGAGAGCCATTACCAATTCGGTCTGTAAAGAACGTCATGGACAACTGCGTGCTGCGCCTCAAGAATTGCACGGAGCTAAATAGAGGCTATCTTGAACATATGCTGTAGAACGGAGAAAAAAAGCCAAAGACTCTAGTGTTTTTATGTTATGTATTTAATATGATAAACTAATTATGATCAAAGTTTCATTTCATTCAGACAAAACCCTAAGAAACGGGGCCTAATTAGAGTTGGGGCCGATTTTTTTTTGTCACTATATATATATATATATATATATATATATATATATATATATATATATATCCGTCCCTTCGAGACAAATATAGGTTATAACACTTAAATAATATATTCTGAAACCAATACAAATACTTGAGGCTATCTCCATGAAAACTCAGACACCTACAATTAATAACATTATGTATAAAGACTAGTAACAGCATATTAAAATTCCTAACGTAATACAATTCCTTCTGGTAACGTCTCTCCAGATTTTGTACTGGTTCGATTTTATGTCTAACTGAACTTCACGTGCACGATCCCAACTGCTTGTTTCAATTCTCTTCCTATCTCCGAATGTTTGGTGGACCAGTAAAATCACTTCGTCCGTTCGTCCGTTCGTCTGTCCGCACTTTTCTCAATAACTACGTCTTGGAATTTTTTGAAATTTTATAAAATCATTAAACATGATATGAATAAAAAAAGTAATAGAATTGATTTTTCAAGAAAACTCCGGTTGCCTTTCGGGTTTAAATGGCTAAAATTGACACTTTTGTGCTTATTAAACAAAAATTGATGGCTTGGATTTTTATAAAACTTTCTGAAAAGTTGTAACAAACTGATTTCTATATAATTTTGTTTGTCTATATTCTGTGATAACTCTTGAGGTTTCCCCAGGGGCTCTTTTAGGGCTAATAAAAACAATCTATTTTTCGTACTATTTTACCATATTTGTCCAAAATTTTCTGTGTATGTCTATTTAGCAATTTTGCATGGTGCTGAACTAAAATTTAAATATGTTAAGGCCTTGGGTACTTTTGGGGTTAAATAGGGGGGTGGACTTAATCATTCCTTTTTTTTTGCATCGTGCAGAACTCAAATTTACTACATATGTTAAGGCCTAAAACTGCACCGTTTATTCATGTTCACCAGGATTTGACGTGTCCTGGGGATTTTGGGGGCTGAAGGGGGGCAAATGCTGAACTTAGTCATTTTTTATGCCTCATTCACAGTGCATCCACGGTGGACCATGCATACTTCATTTGTTCATTTCTTATATGTCACCTGAAGATGATTTTCTAAGAATCGAAAACGCTTTACTTACATATATAAAAGGCACTTTGTATGTATCTGTGTGTGTCTGTATATGAGTTCATTCCCTATAGAGTCTGAAAGGGCTCGGCCGATTTTTTGAAATTTTAACACAAATGTACATTATGTGTCTGGCAGAGTTCTTAGATAGATTTTCTATCGGAATACCTCAGATAAGTATCAACAATCGATAATCGATTATCGAAAAAATCCGATTAAAGAACCAAGAGTCCGATTTTGACCACAGTCAATACCCTTATACAACCTAACATCACAAGTGAATATCAGAAGTTTTATAACCGCACAAGCAGAACGCCACGAACAATAGGTTATTTGGTAGGACAGAGGCGTGTTCGTAAGAATTGAACCGTGATAATAACTTTTACATTTAAAACTTAATTTCACGTTATTATATAACAATAATTTCATTGAATCAACAATAGGTTTTCTACAGTGCAATGTAGACCACAATGTATTTTGGAGGGGAGGCATGTGAAGCTTCCTCCCGGTGCACCGCAGTTGGTTCCCGACTAGAGTTGGTAACCAACTTATATGAGTGATAAATAGGCGATTTCACCAATTCTGATGACAATAAAAATATTGTGTGGAACATTTATTGATACTTATTAAATCCCTGGCAATGTCAGCTCTCCCTGCTAGTGGACTATATATTGAAATTTTGGTTTTGACACAAAGAGATAATTCGAAAAATAAGTTATGAGGCTGTTGAATTTTGTTCTGTTCAACGAAAAACTTCTGTCTACATTCGCACAATGAATAACTCCCCCTCCCTCTCTCTTTGCATATCTATATATCTATAAAAGTGCGAGTGTCTGTCTGTCTGTGTATCTGTCTGTGTACCCTACGCAATATCCCTTGTCAATTTTAAGTCTACAGACTCGAAATTTGATATACAGGGTACTGAGATTTGGGAAAATCTTTGTAATCCGTTTTCGACCAGAAATTTGGCTGTTAAGGGGTCAAAACTCTACCAAACTCCTCCGCCAATTTTCGGTATAAACACTTGAAATTTTAGATATAGATTCCTTGGATATGAGTTTAACTTAATAACTTAATTTGAGCCCAAAACAATCAATATTAAGGGGTCATAATAGGGGTAAAAGTTACAAAAAAAAAAAAAAATTAACCGCTGCGATCTCTACCAACTTACTCAGACAATTTCTGGTCTAAACATTTGAAATTTTACATAACGGGTATTCAGAGATAGGGCAAGCTTGCTAATCGGTTTGGGTCGAAAATTTGGGCTACCAATATATAAATGTATGTATGTATGTTTGCATGTCTGCCTAAAACTTTCGACAGGGGCGACGGATTTTCAAAAGACTAGTATCGTTTTTAAGCTTGACCTTTCAGACGAAAAATATCGAAAAATTGGCTAAAAACAATAATTTCTTCACCTTCAACTGGGCATTTTTCTACAGCTCATCAGTGTGGCTAGACAAGCAACTATCTTAAACCAGGATCGCCCATATGACAGTTGCTGCTTCTAACCGTTCAGCTGCTGCTATGCGGGCAGTGAATTAACAATATTTTGACATTGTCCAAATACCTAAGTTCAATTTGTTTACACAAAGAGCATCGCTTATATGCTTATGGTAATTTGTATATCACTTCCCAATACATATCAGTTTAAAAAATTTTGCCTAGCAAATTCCTCTGTCAATGTTTGGTCTACAGACATGGAACTTATTATAAAAGGTATTCCAATCCATGCGAAACTTTATATTTTGGTTTTACCCGTGGGAAATCGATTCAAAAGTGTGAAAATTTTGATAAAATCGAATTTTCATGGTGAAGGTCGAACGACGGCATTACGAAATGCATGCGTAACTTAATAGCTGTTAGTTTATGTTTTAATTTCTAGCCTTGCAGCAAACTTGTGGTTATAGCTCAGGCATTAACGTCAAAGGAAAAAGTACATCGTAAGCTAAAGGTTTTGGTTTCGATTCTCAGTGGTGGCGTTCGAATCATTTTTTTCAAATATTTTAAAATCATTATTATATATTGGGTCCAATATAATGTAATAATAATAAATACGAAATTTGCATTCCTCAAAATGTTATATTTAAGCGTATTACGCCCAATTAGAGCGGTACACCCAATTAGAGCAGACAGTTAATCAATTTTCACCTTAATAATCACCTTTAAAATTTCTATAGGTTTTCAGGTATGCTGAAAACGAATATCGAATTTAAATTTGGTGAAAACACGTAGTGTTACTCACATTAAGCTATGTAATAGCTTATGTTATCACTAGTGGCCATTTTGTACGTGTAAACCCGCATGTTTTTAGATCTAAGCTTCGAGCTAAGATCAGAGTGCAGTAGCTGTTCTTATGCTACACTCAAGTTAACTTGTCCTTAGTCAATGTAAGGGAAACCTTTCTATACTAAGACAATTTTATTTTTGCTTACTTCCATAGTGCTCCTATTTGGGGAACCGGTCCCCCCCCACACATTAAAAATGACCTTGTGTCACATTTTGATTTCGTGGAGAAACGTCCATCTAACCTAAAACATAGACATGATCGAAACGTAGTAAGTTACGTTTGAAGTCGATCTCAATCCTAAGCGAGTATCGTTTCGATTAGTTCGTATTGATCTCGTCCGATAGCCAAGAACTAAAGCCGCCACCTTCTTTGAAGAGGTACCGTTTTTGATCGGATAGATATCCGGGTTTTCTTTACCGTTCTTCTTTTTTTAAAAATTGTATTTCGACGAGAATGCCCTTTCTCCTTTTGATCGGATCAATAACCGCTTTGTTTTTCAATTACAGACGGCGAAGGCATTAGTATCAATATCGGTTAGTCGGAGGGAGCCGAGGATGGTGTACAAGGTACTGTCTTCGTCGAGCGCAAACGAAGAAAAGGGCTAGGATGGAGACATTGACGTCCAGAGCATGGATGAGTTGGTGCGCATCCCTATTGCTGGTGGCAGGCGGATCGATCAGGTGTGTGAGATGAAGGCGAAGATCGAAATCGATACTGTTTTCAATGAGCAGCTTGTAATTATTAAGCATGGAAAAGCGGCTTTTGGTTTCGGAAAAGGAAATGGATAGATAGATAGATAGATAGATAGATAGATGTATAAAGAGGGATAGAGAGAAAAGAGATAAAAAGATGGGTCTGAAATAAGGAAATGAAAAGAGAAAGAGAGAGAGAGAGAGAAAGAGAGAGATAGAGAAGAAAGTGAGAAAGACAACGAAATCGACGAAATGTTGCATCTCTCTGCCTGTTCTACAAATACTTTAATGGTGAATGCTTTGACCAACTCCAAGCACTTGTACCTCCTCGACGTGACTACCCTTGACAAACCCGGCAAGCAATCAAGTCCCCCCCCCTGTACAGTAGAGATCTCTAGGTGTAACAAAGCCTTTTACTCCAAAAGTTTCTTCTCCAGAACTGCAAGTCTTTGGAACTCCCTTCCGGGATTCTGCTTTCCTAACTGTACTGATATGCAGAAGTTCAAGTGTAATGTGAACAAACATCTTGTTACTCATCTCCCTTCATAATTCCCCTGCAAATACGATAGTAGCTCTCTACTTTAAAGCGGCACTGTGCTTTGTTTGAGGTGAAAATTGATAAAAAAAAGACAGTGTAAGAGAGAGGGGGAGTGAGAAACCGAAAGAAAAATGTAGACAGAAAGAAAGGATGGAGGGAGGTAAAGTGATACAGAGATGGAAGCATAGATAGATACAGTGAGTGAGAGAGAAAGAATGAGAGAGAGAGATAGAAAGATGGGGACATGAAGAAAGACAGAGAGAGGAAGGGGGAGTAAGAGGGGCGGAATGAAGAAAATAAAGAGAGAAGGAGATTAAGGGTGAGAAAGAGAGAGCGAAAGATAGGGAGATAGGGAAAGAGAGAAAGAAAGAGAGAGAGAGAGAGAGAGAGAGAGAGAGAGAGAGAGAGAGAGAGAGAGAGAGAGAAGGATATATGGAGGGAGACCTGGAGTGAAAAGAAGAAGGAATAATGAGACAGAGGAAACACAGAGGGGGAGACGCATGGAAAGAGAGAACCAGAGAGAGGGAGTAGAAAAACATATACGAAAGAGAGAAAGAGATTGCATGTAGAGATGGTGTAACGATTATGATCCTTATGCTGCGAGAAAAATAGAACGCGAGATAAGGGAGAGACAAAAAGAGAGAGATATGTGAACGAAAATAAAGATATGGAAACAGATATGGGAAGAGAGAAAGTGAGTGAGGGAGTAAAGGGGATAGAGCGAAGGAGGGAGAGAAAAAGAGAGAGCGGGTGGAGAAAGAGTGAAACAGGAGGAAGGAGGAAGAGAGGCAGACAGATATATACAGAGCATGATGGAGGGAAAGAAAGAGAGAAAAAGAAAGAGAGAGAAAAATAGAACAAGGGAAGTAATTAGGTTCTTTGTTGCAGAGAAGGAGGAAGGGGTGGGATAGAGAGTGGCAAAAAGATTATGATCCTAATACCATGAGAAATATATATATATATATATATATATATATATATATATATATATATCAATATATATATCAATATATATATATATATATATATATATATATATATATTGATATATAGATAAATAGATAGATAGATAGATATAGGAGGGGTCTCCTTCAGTCTTTAACACACTATAGACCAAGGAGTGCCTGTGGAAGGCGGTGCGCAATCTCCAACCACACATCTCCCGATTCGTCATTGTTAAATACCAGTGGCAAGTGAAGTGTATGTACAAAACGACTGGAAACAAATAGAGATGAGCGGAGAGCACATACAGCGCTTAGAATTCCCAAATGGTCACCCATCTGGTACTGACCAGGCTTAATGTTGCTTAACTTCGGTGATCTGACTAGAACCGGTGTGTCAACATTCGGTGATCTGACGAGAACCGGTGTGTGAAAATTCGCCATGAGTGGTGATGGGCGAAATTAATTTCGCCCATCACCACACATGGCAAATTTTCTCTCCTCCAAATTTTCAGTTTTTGTACCTTAATTTTTCTTGCCTCATGATATCTAATATGATTGAAACGGTCTGCACATCGTAGCAAGATTTTACTATATATATATATATATATATATATATATATATATATATATATATATATATATATATATATATATATACAGCACAATAACGTTGGGACACTGGTTCTCGTCATATCACCGAAATTAAGCAACAGTTAATCTGGCCAGTACCAGAATATGCTTAATTTTTGACTGCACCTGTTTCGGTAATGTAGAGTCACCAACACTAAACCCACACATTAATAAATTATATTCATATTCATATACATAACCAGTAAAAATCTTATTTAATATTTTAATAATTTATTATTTATAATTAGTTTTTATTTATATTCCTAAATAATATTGAGAATGGTCAAATACATAATGCATGCATTTATGTTTATTTCAATAAGAAAGAGATCAGAAGAAAAAGAAAGAAAAGGAGGGTGTGTGTAAAATGGTCAGATTGATTAGTAACATAGAAAGAAAAAAAGGACTGAACAGGGGAAAAAGAGAGACTGAGTGTTTGTGTGATTGAGGGGAGAAGGACTTGTATGGGAAATTATCAGAATCTTTATTGAACAAGAGACAAGAGAATAAAGCAAAGAAAAAACGAATCAATGATACGTGTTGCTGAGCAATAGACGGTGGAACGAAAACATTGTCGCTCTAGAAAAGACAACAGGATTCCACTTCCATTTGATGAAAACTGGTTTTCTTTTTTTTTTTTTGGCAGACTATCTACTAGTTGGCCAATTGTGTACAAATCCCAGGAGCAATGTTCAAGAACGAGATCAGAGATGTGACGTGTACAACTCATGCTCTCTACTGATCCAAGTTATGACAACAGGACCATTGCCAGCGCCCTCAAAATAGAAATCCCGACCATTTCACGCCTGAGGGCACATCTGAACGCATCATACGACCCACGGTTATGGTCTTTGGTGTGGTTTCAAGTAAGCGCCACATCATACCATTTCATATCTTCGAAGTCGGATTGAAAATCAACAACTCAACAGTGTGAAAAATCAAAAGTGTACCTGGATGTGCTGAAGAGTGTGGTGATCCTCTGGTGCAATCAGGTGGCTGCTGACAGACCCTAGGTGTGGCATCAAGACTCGGCGCCGGTCTACAGAAACCTAGGATTGACTTCAGAAGGAGTGCTACGATTCTGTACCCTTCTCCCAGTGTCCCCCTCATTCCCCGACCTGAACCAGCTGAACTACTTCGTTTGGTCATCCGTCGAGAACACCATCGTCATAAGCTTTCACAACACCAAGGCCAACCTGATCGTCATCCGACGAGTATTCGCCGAGCCCACGCGGGCGCTTGTGGAAAATGCATGCTCCCAGTTCTGGACCCGTATCTAAGCGGTGATTGAGGCTGAAGGCGGCTACATTTTTCACCTTTTCCTTGTACATATTTGTGAATTATTCCATGGATTTCGGCCTTTTGGATTATTTTGGACCATCTTCCAATTACGTGATTTCTTTGGATTTTACTTGTGCTAATGGAAATTTAATTAACTTTCTTGGATTTATATTTTTGGATTTTACCGTCATTGGATAAGTTACCTTTCACCTGAAATTTTCCATTCACGTGAAATCTCCTTTTTCTTCACCATATTCCCTCTGCTTCACTTTTTGTTATCAAGTAAGATCTTTGACTTACTTGCAGTTTCATCAAATACTTTTCTATGCAAAATCCGATCCCGCATTTTGCTAATTCCTACCCTCTGATGAGAAGAAAAGTATTTCTTCGAAACTTCACGGATTAAGGTCTATCCACTTATTAAATGTTTGTTTTTCAGATTAAATATGTTTTTTTTTTTACTCTTTTTCAAAGTGTTTTTAACATGTTTTATTAACTATTTGCTCTTTTTTATAAGCTCTATCTCGTATTTGGTTTTATCGAGCTTTTAAATCTGGTTGAGATTACTTTATAAATATTAATTCTTTAATATTTATAATATACTTTAGTTTTACCATCTTGGATCATTTTGGTAAATTTAATTGTGATTTTTATTTTATTTTATTTTATATATATATATATATATATATATATATATATATATATATAACGTCTTTATCCGCTGCGCCACGGGCCCCGAATGGCGAGCAAGGTTTAACTTTTTGGTCTTATAAATCCACGTTTATTCATTAACTGATCTTCCATGGTCTGGTCCGTACGGAATGGTAGATATATTATTAAATTGGAATTCATTATTGAGATGAACGTGGTAAGACGACGACAACTATGGATGGCAGTAACTGCTGAGAATGCACTAAAGAGATTCGGAGTTCCTATCCCGTCGTGATTACAACCTTACGAAGGCCAGAGGAATAGTTGGCCGAAACGTCGTGAAACAACAACTAAGAAAGATGAGGATAATAATTAACAATAAATAAATTTATAAATAATACTCATCTCAATCATGAATTCCAATTAAATAATTTATAAGGCCTGCCATGTTTTGATAACCTTACCAAAACATAGCTCACATCTCTTGTTTACTTCCAATTAGATAAATGGATAGATATACAGCTAAACAGATGAATAGAAAGATAGATAGATAGATAGATAGATAGATAAGTAGATAGATAAATAGATTACTTGATAGATAGATAAATAGATAGATAGATAGATAGATAGATAAATAGGTTACTAGATAGATAAATAGATTACTTAATAGATGAATAGATAAATAGATAAATGCATTGATACACCGATAATTAGATAAACTGATAGATAGAGAAATAACAGGTAATTTACTTTTCTGTTCGACAACCATATAACAATAAGACCAAATAAGACATTTTAAAAGAATCAAAAAAATTTTTTGTTTTTATGTAGATAGAAAGAAGGAAAGAATTTGGTATTAAAGATATAAAGCTACCAGAGTATGATGAAGAGTTGAAGAAAATTGATGTCATTTGTATTCTGCTGAATCCCTTCAACGATTTTTTTCATGAATTACGTAAGAATAGCGATAATGTATACCGTTTCTCTGTTTCTTTCACAATCTAAATTTAACCCCCTCTCATATTATTTGGATCCATCAGACGACTGTTCTCATCTTGTGTACGATTTTTACAATAACGTTTCGGTCGATATAAACTCCGGCCTTCTTCAGGTCTGCTTGAGTGTACTGTGTCAGAAATTCTCAAACTTGACAAGAAGAAAATGAAATATGCTATAAGAACAAAAAGTATACGCACCCGTGGCGCAGTGGTTAGAGTACTTGGAAAAATAAATTGAAAAAAAAGAGATATTCTCCTGGAGATTGGGTGTAGCGACCGAAAAATGCAGTTTCGAATTACTTAGAACCTCTATCCAGTCATGACTAACGGAATAAGAGCACGCTACCCCGTGAAATATATAAAGGGTTCCGTGCGAAATTGTTGAGTTCGGCAGAAACATTCCCGAGTTCGACAAGATGCACCTGAAGAAGGTCGGAGGTTACATCGACCGAAACGTTGTGAAAATCACACTCAAGATAAGAGCAGTAGTCCGATGAATCAAAATAATACGAATACCCATTCCTCATCTCTAAAATTCATAAACGTCTTAACACCCTCTATTTTATCCTCTCTCTCTCTCTCTCTCTCTCGTTCTTTGTCTCTTTGTCTCTCTCTCTCACGCATTTTTTTCTCCCTGACATACTAACGCGTCTCTTTATTAATGCGTCACCACTTATTAAGTTCAAAAGTAACTCGAGGATAAAGGCTTATGAAATGGATAGACTGTCGGTCTAATGACGACAAATATCATAAAACGCTTGAAATTCATTAATGAAACGAATAACGTTTGATTACAACGGCATAATCACGTTGACACACCGTTTCTTGTTAAATCATCGACAGGTTAAGCAACGTTAAACGTGGTCAGTACCAGATGGATGATCATTTGGGAATACTAGGCGCTGTATGTAGGTTGACATCGACACCTCCATGCAATAACTGCAAAAAAAAAAAATAAATAAATAAATAAATAAAATAAAAATAAAAAATAAATAAGATAATATCATTCTCTCTCCTGACAGGGATATACAAGCGACCGGGGACCGCTATTGTATTTGATATTCCACAGAAAATTCTTCCTCTGGAGGAATCTGGTTTAACTCTAGCCTGAGTGCTGCTTGGTACGGGTTTATGAGAAATACTTATTTACATTTGACTCGAAGACGGCTATGTTGTAGTCTGCACAAATAACAGATTGTGGTGGGATTTTTGGTAAATTCCTCCAAGGAATTCTTGAATAAATATCATAATTTCAGGATACTAAAATACAAACACAGTATAATCACTTTGACACACAGATTTCTGTAATATCAACGAAATTAATCGCTATTGATCGTTCCAAGTACTAAAATGCGTTACCGTTTGAGAGTACCAGGTACTGTATGTGCTCTCCGCTTATCTAGGCATTGTTTCCAATCGTCCTGGACTTATCCTAGCTACTGGAATTTAAAAAGGGTCGATTTAAAAGAAATGTGGTTAGAGATTGCGCAACCCTTGTTTCACACTTATACGCGAATTTACCTTTATCCATTGTCTTTTAAAACTGAACGGATGCTATGCATAAAATACACATTTTTTTTCATTATTATACTAGAACTTCTATGCTTCCTTTCTCTCTCTCTCTCTCTCTCTCTCTCTCTCTCTCTCTCTCTCTCTATTTATCTATCTATCTATGTTTCCCTCTCCCTCAAGCATGAAAATTCTCTCGCTCTGACACAGGCACACACTCTCTCAAATGCTTTCTTTCACACTCTCCTGCACACACACACACACGCACACACACACACACACGCACACACACACACACGCACGAACGCACACACACACACACACACATACATACTCATTCTTACTATTCATCGCTTATTATAAATGAGGATTTCCTAACCAAGACACCTGACAATCCATAAAAGATTGGTCAGGATTCCTTCAAGATATATTATCGATAAACAGAGATCATTATGCATTTGAACATATATGCAAATGCATTTTTAGGGATTTTTTTTCGCACCTAATTGTCTTTATACATGTATGGAATTGCGAATCACTTAAAAATAATCTAGTGATGTGCTTGAACTGTTTGTCACAAAAATATGTTCATTTTGTTGTCAAACTTGTTAATAAATTTGTAAAAGATAATTTTGTTTTTATTTTAAATCCGTTATGAAGAGAAAAGAATATTGCTTGCATTATGAAGAAGAGATGAATAAATAAGATTGTAAAATATTTTATTATGTAGGGGTTCTTTGCGACATCTTCTATCATATAAATATCGCCTGTCTGTTTAAATGTATGTATGTATGTATGTCATGTCATATGCTACTGGTACCATGTAACCCAGTACTACCTGCCTCATGGTCGGGTCACCGGCGACTAAACTGGTTCCCCCACCAGACTTGTTTGGTGAGGAGGGCGGCTAGTCTCCCTGAAGGATTAAAAACAAGACCTTCCAAAGGGCGAATGAACTCTTTTTCTGGGTCAACGGCCAACTAGCACCGTGTATATTTGTGTGTGTGTGTGTGTGTGTGTGTGTGTATGTGTATTGGGGTAGAGAGGGCTCCCGTAAGCCACGGTGAAGGCAACCTTTTGAGGAGAAGCAAATCTCTGATTTAAAAAACCATAAAGCGGAAGACCAGTACCCGCATTAAGCTGGTCTGCAGTTTAATTTGTTGCTGGCTATCTTGCTCTTGCTTGTTGCTGGATTTCAACATTTTGAACCGAGAGAGAGACTTGGCTGTCGTACAAAGCTAAGACTCTGTAACATCATATTTGTATAGATACTCCCTCATGCATTTGGGCTCATGGATTTTAAATATCTGAGAGAGTGGCACTCGTCTGACAAGAAGACGTTGCAATCATCATGTATGTACGTACGGCATAATCACGTTGACACACCGGTTCTCATCAGATCACCGAAGTTAAGCAAAGTTGAGCCTGGCTAGTACCAGATGGGTGATCATTTGGGAATTCTAGGTGCTGTATGTGCTTTCCGCTTATCTCGGCATTGTTTCCAGTCGTCCTGAACATCCACTTGCCACTGGTATTTAACGATATCGTCTTAGGAGAGATGTGTTCGCAGATTGCGCAACTCTTGCTACAAAAAATGTTTCACGCGCAGGCACCCTTACCGTGGGTATCCATAGTCTGTCAAGACTGAAGGAAGCCTTTTATGTATGTAGGGTTGCATGCATGTTTGTATGGCTGCCTAAAACTTTCGACAGAGCGATGTATTTTCACGAGATCGGTATCATTTTGAAGCACGACCCTATCAAACAACAAATATCGAGGAATTAACTAAAAGATCAATTTCTTCACCCTAATCTGGGCGGTTTTCTACAAGGAGGAGTCTATATATTGCAAGCCATTTTTGCAAGTCATCGTATCGGTTGGAATGACTTTGCCTACTTTTAATGTTCCGCACTTCCGGTTGCGTCATGGAGTAACGGTAAGACGTCAGATTTTTTTTTTCACTTTCTTTTCTGCCTTCGCATCACGAGTTCAAGCCTGCCTGACTACTACCACTTTTTTTTTTTTTGCTCAACAAACACCTACAAACACCCGGGCAACGCCGGGTACCTAGGTGAGTCACTCGTATTGGAAAGGTTCCAAGATGGATAAAAAGGTTCGGAATGAGTTTGCTCCCTGACAATGTTCTCCCTTTCCGCCCATCCTTCCCCATACCCTCTCTCTGTTCCTTTCTCTCTTTCTTTCAATAAAGCCATCTCTTTTATCCTCATTTATATACAGGATTGCACTCTTGCTCTCTCTCTCTCTCTCTCTCTCTCTCTCTATCTCTCTTACACACTATCTGACTTTATCCCTCTCTCAAACATTTCCTCTTTGTCTCTCTCTCTTCTACCATACAAACCCTTTCAATGTATAACACACACCCTCTCTCTTACTATCATCCCCCCTCTCTCTCATTCACTTTCTCGCCTTTTTACTTGCTTTAATCTTTATCTCACGGCCCCTCTCTTTATTACTATTGCACCCACTTTCTCTTTTTTATGATCGTCTCCCCCCTCTCTCTTTCTTGCTATTGTACTTCACCTCTCTCTCACTTCTCCCCCTTTCTTATACTGTATCTTATATGTATCTTATACTAATAAATATACGTATATATATATACATACATATATATATTTATTCTCTACCACACACATCATCATCATCATCATCATCATCATCATCATCGTCATCGTCATCGTCATCATCATCATCATCATTTCTTACCCTACAACAGAACCTTCTTTGCTCCTCAACACTTCCCTCTCACACATACTCTCATTTTCCTACTTCTTCATACCAGTATAGTTTTTTATTAAGAAGTCACCTTTATTAAGTCCGAAAGACCACTCGAGAATAACGGCTAATGAGTGTCAAGGGGATGGTAAGATAATACTGTGGTTATACGTAATAGTATTAATCGGGCAGAAATTTATTATTTAAAAGGACGGCTCAACTTTGAATTTGAGGTCTATCATGTTATAGTCAGCTGGTAAGCAGCCTCGTAGTATTGTGTTCCAGCCTGCGCATGGAATCTTCAGTTAATTTTAGGCACTGTAAGGGAAATTATTAACAGTGGTTGTTGATAGACGAGAGTTTATTGTGAATGTCATACGAGGGGGTGGGGACCATGGACTGAAGTTAAGTCGAGCACCTGCCATAAAAATAACGATAGAACGGATCTCGACTCCCAACGTCTCAACTGTGACATATAGGTAGTAGGGATTGTCTCCCTTAATAACACACACACACACACACACACACACTCCTTTTTCTCTCTATTACACACACATCCACGTTTCTTCCTATCTCCTAGCTCCTCCTTTCATTCACTTTCTCTCTCTTTATTTTTTGTTTTTCTAACACACACAATCTCTCTTTCTAGTAGCGACTCCCTTTCTATTGCATAGTCTTTTTCTCTACTCCTTGCGCGCGCACACACACTTACACACTATACATGTTGTTTCCGCAAAATCCGACACTTGACAAAACGTAAACGAAATACTAGGAGGCGCTGTGGAGTGTGGTGGCCTTGGATAGACCAGATCATCGACGGACGCCCGTACGTCTTTTAGCAAGACTTTGCTTCTGCACACAAGGTCAAGAAGACCCAGGCGTGGTTGAATAACAATGTTTTACTTCATTGGTCGTCGGACTCATGGGCGCCCTCATCACCCGGCTGCTACCCCCTTAAATATCCCTTAAATATCTAGAGCAGAGAAAAGGGTCAATAGACAAGCACATGGTCGCCAAAACCCATGCAACTTTTTGTTTTTATAGCATATTATATTTTCTTGTTGTCAAGTTTGAGAATTTGCTGAAACAGGACACACATACAAGCACCCCCCCACACACATATATATATGTATATATATGAAATAAATATATATATATCTATGATATAAAGCTGAATGTGTGTGTGTGTCTGGTCACGAAGAGGCTCCTATATGGTTGACTATTTTAAAAAAACCGATTATATATAATGATAGATGTATCGACACACAGGAATGGGTATGTTTGATCTGGCAGAATGGTGGTTCATTAAAATTGTGGGGTCTATGTTCGCGCCTGGTCCACAAAGTATGGAAATAAAAAATTAAAAAATTAAACAAAAACATTTACAATTGTTTTTGATATAGAGGTACACAAGAATACTTTGATAAGTATGTTTTAACTTAAATAGGGATGGTATAATAAAATTGTGGGGTCTGCGTTCGCGCCTGGCCTCCATAGAATGGAAATAGGCACAAACTTTAATAGACTTTTAATATCTATCTGCGTAATTATACTTTGATAATTATGTTTCAGTTTGAAGAAATATGGTACAATAACATTATGGGGTGTTCGTTCGCACCTGATCTCCATAGAATGAAAATATGTCACAAAGTTTAACAAGGTTTTATAATGTAGATCCACAGAATATTGTGATAAGTGTTTCAGTGTGAACAGGTATGGTATAATAAATTTTGGGGTTTATCCATTTTATTTTTACTTTCATCATATTTTGCTTTGGTTTTGATACCACCAAATTCAACCCAAATTTACAACCCTTCCTTTTCATAACCTATCATACTTTCATAAATCAGAGTCCATTTTCTGTAGGCTGTTTTTGAACCCAGTACACGACGGGTGCTTTTGCTAGAGTATATATATATATATATATATATATATATATATATATATATATATATATATATATATATATATATATATAAATAATACATATGCCGCTCCCCATTTGAGGATACCGAAATTGGATAAAGGGAAAATTCTTCCCAACTCGCATTTAGGTAAAACTGCAATTTCGTATATATAATTTAATTAATTCACAAAGTGTAACGCAAAACAAAAACAAATAGCAACTATATATATATATATATATATATATATATATATATATATATATATATATATAAAAATTTTGGATAATGAAAATAGAAAATAAAATTATTTATACATTCATCAATATTTTGTCTTTATTTCAAGACTTTCTCAAGTACAATATTTCAAAATATATGGTGTGTTTTGTGACGTAAAAAGTGCTTTTGTTCTATTTTCAAATGAGACATAGCACTTAGAATTCAAAATGTTTAATGCTTTCATGAATTGAATGGACTTTTCTTTTGTTTTTTTTTTCAATATTGATGTTATGTACAAAGTTTTTTTGCATATTGTGTAAATTCTTAACGTGGATCTAAATCAAACTTCTGCCCGATTTATTTGCAAATTAAAATAGATAAATTGAAGAAATCGTTGTGTTAGTTAGTCGTGTTAGAGTGTTTTTTTTTACAGGCAAGTCAGCGCATAGGGTAAGAGTTCATGCGTTTACGACGCTGGAAATTGCGTAGAAATTAACTAGTTAAAAGTGTGGTTCAACAAGAATTTGTTTAAATTGAACTTGAAGACAACCACGTTGTAGTCAGCTGGAAAACATACTAGTGGAATAAAGTTCCATACCCGGGCAGTTCTAGGAAAGAAACTTTGTTCATGGAACTTGCGTTTAGATTTAGGCACAGATGGAAGGTGGAGGCAATTGTTGACAATGGCTGTAGGTAGATAAGTGTTGTTTTTGAAAACTGTGACATGGTGCTCATACACTAAAGCTCTGACAAGCAGTTGCCATGAAAATAACGATAGAACAGAGCCAGACCCACAACGTCTCTGTGGAAAAGGGATTGCAGGAAGAAGAAGAAAAGGGCATCACCTATGAGATTTTTAAGCCGATTTTGAACTCTGTCAAGGCAGGATAGGCTGCTTCGAGCGGCTCCTCCACAGACGGAGCTACAGCACACCATTTTAGAACGTATCTCGCTCTTATACAGGTAGAGGATTGCGTCGGGAGTTAGAAACCTTCTGGGGAGGCGATCTTGGCAACTGATTTGCTGCAAGTTTTCCGTTTCAGGTCAGAAGTGAAGATCAGTCCAAGAAGCTTGTCGAAGCAGAGCGCTTCTTTGAGACTAGAACCATGCATATCAACTGGGACCAGGTGGGAAGCGGTGTTGAAAACACATAAGCTTGGTTTGAGATGCATTTGCAATGACCAGCCAGATGTTGCCCCATTGCACCACGTACTTAAGGTCGAAGGAGAGATACTCAGAGAGAACTCCGTCGTTGTTGACCTTTGAATTGTGTCCATACACGGGAGTTTCCTCTGCATATTAGTTAACAAATGAACTTAGAATGCGGTTAGAGAAATCATTGATGAAGATAAGGAAGAGAGTTGGACCTAGGATTTATCCCTGAGGCACGCCAGAGTTGACAAGCTTGAGCTTCCGACTTCTGCCCATCGACGACTACTTGTATAAACCTATTGGAAAGAAAGGATTCGATGGTTGAAAGGTATTTCCAGAAATTCCATAGCTGGAAAATTTTTGATGTAAACCTTTATGTCAAACTCTATCAAATTGGTGTGCATGGCTGTCATCCTAGCAGGAAGACTCTTCTGAAGGTAATACACAAGAAAGCAGTTTGCTGCAGACGTCAACAAAGCCCATAGATTCCTGGAATCATGCTCTATGGTCTGATGAGACGAAATTAAATTTGTTTGGTTCTGATGGCCTTAAGCATGTGTGGCGGCGAACAGGTGAGGAGTATAAAGATAAGTGTGTCATGCCTACAGTCAAGCATGGTGGTGGGGATGTCATGGTCTGGGGCTGCACGAGTGCTACAGGTTTTGGAGAGTTACATTTCATTGAGGAAAAAATTAACTTCAACATGTACTGTCAAATACTACAGCAGAGCAAAATCCTCTCCCTCCAGAAACTGGATCGCAGAGCAGTGTTTCAGCTTGGCAATGACCCAAACACACACATCCAAGACAACCACTTCTTTACTGAAGAGACTGAGGGTAAAGCTGATGGACTGGCCAAGCATGTCTCCAGACTTGAACCCAATAGAATATCTTTGGGGCATCCTTAAGAAGAAGGTGGAGGCGCGCAAATCTCAAATATCCGCCAGCTCCGCGACATCATAATTGAAGAGTAGAAAGAGCAACCCAGTGGCTTCGTGTGAAGTTCTGGTAAACTCTATGCCCAGGAGAGTAAAGGCAGCTTTGGGTAATGATGGTAGCCACACAAAATATTGAGAGTTGACATGTTGTATGTTTATATTGACAACTTTTCGTAAGGAGTGTACCCACTTTTGTTGTCAGGGATTTAGCTTTTAATGGTTATATTTTGAGCTATTTTGAGGGGAAAATAAATTAACTCTGTTATATATGCTGCAGACAGGCTACTTTTAATTGTGTGAAAAAATCATTTTTTCAGTGTTGTCCTATGAAGAGATATACTTAAATATTTGAAGAAATGTGAGGGGTGTACTCACTTTTGTGATACACTGTACTATATATATATATATATATATATATATATATATATATATATATATATATAGATTAGTGATGGGACGATTCCAATATTTTTCCCGATTCCGATACAATTACTGATTCCTTACTAACTTCCCGATTCCGATACAATTACCAGTTCCGATTTTTTTTTATGAATTTCTAAATATTTACAATAAAGTTGTAATTTTTATCCGATTACCGTAAAAACACATGTTCAGTTTGCAGATATTTTGCTCAAACGTGAAAATACACTTGTGGAGGTGATGTATAGGTTTTAGTTTGACTAATAGTTTAAAATCAATAAATATTTACTATTTTATTATTACAACCAGCTGTAGAAGATTTTGTTTCAAACAGAATCAAAACAAAAAGAGATAATTAAAGGAGTTGTTTTTACATCGGAAAATAAATGAAACTTTTTCCGATTCTGATATCTCCAAAAGTTCAGATTTTTTCGATTCCCAATTCCGATGAATCGTCCCAACACTAATATATATATATATATATATGATTTTCTCTCTCAAACATTGCCTTTTTGTCTCTGCATTCTCTTTCACACACAATTTCTATTTATATGCATACCTGCCTTTACTTTCCTCCTCCCTTCTTCCACTCTTCTCTTCCCATCTCTTAAATACACCTCAACTCAGTTTTTTTATTCATTGAGATTGTCGGACTGACTTCCTCATCTTGGTTGTTATAGTCACAACGTTTCGGCCGTTTTGCCCTCCGGCCTTCATCAGGTGTTTTGTATCGAACTGGGGAACCGTTTTTTAGGAGTCTCGAACCCAACCCTTTATTATTATTATTACGGGGGTACCGTGTTCGGACTCCAGCTAGGCTCTGGGACATAGTTGCTGATTCTCTGTTTTGAATGTTACTTTTCACTGCCTTCGTTCAGGATTGAACTCAGCACCTTTGGGTAACTGTAAACTTTGATACAACGTCTAGGACCACTCGGCCATCAATTACTTTCTCAACTCTTTTTGATACTAAGTTTCTCTTTTTTCCTCACGCAAAACCTCCGAATCGTCCCAACACTAATATATATATATATATATATAATTTTCTCTCTCAAATATTGCCTCTTTTTGTCTCTGCATTCTCTTTCACACACAATTTCTATTTATAACATGCATACCTGCCTTTACTTTCATCCTCCCTTCTTTCACTCTTTCTCTTTTCTCTTCCTATCTCTTGAACACACCTCAACTCTTTTTGATATTAAGTTTCACTCTTTTCCTCACGCAAAACCTCACGTCTTTTATATTTCTATCTTACTCACGGTCCCTGTCTTACGTTTGTGCACGCTCGCGCAAACGCACTCACAGTGTCCGTAGCTCCCACTCCCTCCCCGCTCTCTAATCTTTCCCTCTCTCTTCCTCACGCTAGTACTGCTTTTAATATACACACTAACTTGCGCGCTTTTCGCATTTATTTCCAACCCTTCCTCCTCTTTTTCTCTCTCTCTCTCTCTCTCTCTCTCTCTTTTGTCTATCACATACACTTTCGTCCCCTTTTTTCTCTCCCTTAAACACACCCTTTATCTCTATCTCTTCTCAACGCAAACACACACACACACAAACGCACACACACACACACACACACACACACACACACACACACACACACACGCGCGCGCGCGCGCGAACGCACATAACCAGTTTATCTCTCTTAAGAGTCGTAAAGGGGCCCAGCATCTCTCAGATAGCACTAAACAAAAAGGATAAATGTCAACTCAGCCTCCCCTCTCTTTAACGAGTACGAATGTTATCAATTTCGATAACTATTCCCCAACATTAATATGATATTACGTCCAACTTACACACGTGGGGAGGCGAGCATGATGTACTCCCTTTTGTATTCGACTGTTTTCTTTCCATCCACGACTCCACTATCGCGTATAAGAACAACTTCAATTCCCTTGAGTTATTCTCTGTGTTTTCCCCCATTACATTTCTGACCACTCTGCCCTTCCTCCTACCTTTATATTTCCCTTCCAATTCCCTGCTCCCACTACTCTCTCTTTTATCCACGTTCTCCTGCTCATACGAATCTTTGCATACACTTCCGGTTTTAAACATATATGTTTTTCTCCTACTATCTGTATCCCTATAATGGTTTATTCTCATCATTTTTTCATTGTAGATTAATGACATGATACATTTGATAACAATACTTTACTATAAAAAAACATCCACACATTAGAATTGGGTTCCTGCAAGTATCCGTGCCACCTACACCCACACCCAACATAGTGTCTATTAAATAAAGGGACTCCTCTCGCAGATAATTTATTTAAATTCCAAACAACAAAATACAATGAATACATGGTTACACCTATAAACGTAACCTCTTTCAAGTCTCACGCATTTTTCTCTTTTTTCTACGCACTACTGAAACGCTTCGGCTTAGTGAACTTCATGCTTTTAATATAGTTTCTTTTACTGATAACATTAATGTTTGTTAAAAATAAATTAAAAAGTCACATGGGGCAAGATATTATGATTAGACAGGTTGTACGTTAGAATGTTTGAATGTAACCAAAATCATACATAGGGTTTATTTCTCCTCTTTCTTTTTAGCGTTACACATGACTAACGGTTAAAGCTTGAATGGTTGACTCGTGTCGGAGGTTAAAACCGTGCGACCCGTAAAAACGTTTTCTCCACGCTGACGATTCATAAAAGGATCAAACATGTGCATTAGGATAACACACACTCGCGCGCGCACACACACACACACACACACACACACACACACACACACACACACACATATATATATATATATATATACGAGGTGCCTTCAATAAGTTTAAGATTTTTTCGTATGGACACTTTTATTGATAGTACACGCATGAAACTCTAGTCTCCTTCGAAGTAATCTCCCCCGACTGCAATGCATTTGCTGTACCATTCCAGCAACATTTGGAAGGCATCATAGAATTCCTCTTGCGTGAGCGTGTCAATGACCCTCGTCACAGCCTCTTTCATCTCCTCAATTGTCTCATAACGACAGCCTCTAAAGTTTTCCTTGAGGTCTCAGGAAGCAAAGTCTGGACTATACGAAGGGTGAGAAACTGTCTTTATGCCCATCTTGGCCAAATGTCCCGGTAGAAATGCCACTGATCCGATTTGAAGAGTGCTGACCTCTTAAAGTGGAATCTCTTCCTAAACTCCCTTAAAACCACAACACATTATTCCTTGTTGACAGTCTCTCCAGTGGGAACCTAGTGCGTGTAGATTCTGACCGTGCTGGGTTAATTTGTTCTGTCTGGCTTTCTTGGGCTTGAGAGAGCCAGCATGCTTCCACTAGGAGATCTTTCTCTTTGTCTCTGTGTTACTGAGTCATAACAGTAGATCCAGCTTTCATCGCAGGTCACTAGACCACCAAGACTGTGGAATCTGAATTAATCAGCTCGATCATCTCCCTGCCGTCATGACAACATCTTCTTTTTGGTCTTCTCTGAGCATTTCGGGATAAACGTCATACAAGTCTTCCGTATCGTTAGTTCTTCGCGATTGATTGTGTGTACAAGTCCCACACCGACATCAAACTGCACTTTTTTTTCTCTATAAACACACGACGGTCCTTATCCATGAAATTCTTTATTTGGCCAATCAACTCTGGTGTTCTGACTTTCTTATTCCTCCCCCACCTCTCATCGTCACTCACAGACTCCCTGTCTACTGTGAATCTCTTATTTCACTTAAAAACTGATGCTCGATTTATGCAAAATAGTTCAAATTCAATACGTTTAAAACAGAATTGTATTGCATGTCGTTCTTCTAAAGTGTCCTCACGTCCAAATTGCATTTTTGAAATTTATGTTGTGACAATCAAACTTTAGTAAACTGTATTCCACTTCCTGCTGTGGCTGTTTATTTGAATCTGAAATCATAAAAATTGGCCATTCATCTAATAAGATGTATAGCAATAACATACTGAATTTTCAAGAGTCCGAGTACTTTCCAATCCTTCAGGATTCATCGTCAGGGATAAATATAGTTTTGAACAATTTATAGGTTTTTTATGTGGCATTAATCACGTACAAAAACAGACAAAAATACCCTCATTGGAATTCTTCGGTGGGGGCACCTCAGGCAATCGGCAATAAACCAATTCGCACTTCGAAGGAGAAAGTAATGCCTAGGAAAGTGAATTACATAATTAAAAATAAAAATAATTCGTCTGCACCTATCTTGCACCCACATTTATAACCAATATAAAAAAAAATATAAACTAACTATAATACACCAAGCCTCTGTAAAAAAACAAAATGACAACTACAACAATCGCTTCTGACGACGATCGGATGCACTGATTGAAAGCGCTTGAGAAAAATTTGGCCGACCAACACCTGCTGAGTGCCGTACTATATACCATCCCAGCCGAAATAAAAAAGACTTCTCGGCGAATTGAAAAGTTATCCAACAATCGGAAAAAAAAAGAACTCAGTCGTGTAAAATCAAACGAGCTTGAATAATGACTTGCTGCCAATACACACACACACACACACGCACACGCACACACGCACATACACACACATATATATATATATATATATATATATATATATATCTGTGTGCGCACGCGCGTGTGTGTGTTTGAGTGTGTGGAGGCAACAATGCTTTATCGGTATAACGGATCGAGCCGTAAGGAAACAGCCGTTGATTAACTAAGATTCAGTACAATAATAGATTAAAAACAAAAAAACTTTTATCATTTTCTTCTAGCTGGGGATGGGGCATTCTACCGGATACCAAACATTCACCCACTATCTCATACATTCCAACCTCGATATCTTTTTAAAGGTTCTAAACGTCCCTTTACGTGCAATTGACTTAATCTCTCTTGCACTTGGTCCACTGGTATATTCGCAACGTATTTAAAAAAAAAAAAATCTTTTTTATGAGTGCAGTTGCTCCTATAATTACTGGAACGACCGAGGTTTTCCTGAGATTCCAGATTACGTATGTAAAGGGAGGAGTAGCGTATGCGTGTATACCTGATTAGAAAGAAATATCACGAATAAATAAAATAAAAGGTAGGAATAAGTCAAGGCGATTCATGACGTAGTTTTCAAGGTCTCGCCCAATTACCTCGAAGTGAGGCACGTCCTCCTCTCGGATTCGCTTACCATTCATACAGGGCAATCAAGAATGAAGAAGACGAAAGAAAAAAAAAAAAGAAAACCGAAAACCACTCGAAGCAAAAAGGATTCCTTTTCGACGGATAATTGTACCGAATTCAAGGCAGGGTTTTCATTAGTTTCGAGCGTACCGCCCTCTTCCTCTCATACCAATCCGGAACTCCCGTCTCTTCTCCTCACATCCGCCCCCACCCCGCGTCGCAGAAGCACTGTTCTTAGAAAGCGAAAACCATCAGAATTATATTTTAAAATTCCACTCATGTCGATTCGATAGGGCCGGGTGATTTGTTATGCATCGACCGTCATTTTGGGAACTAGTCAACCGACACTGTCCTTCACTTTCCTTCAAGTAGATGGATTTCAACCAAATTCATTCGATAGAGAAGATTCCCAAAGTGATGCATACTGAAAGCGTTATTCGTATTATTTTATTTGGGGATCCTACACCAGTCAGTAGAGATTACGTTAACTAGTATAAATTTCGACGAGGGTTACTGTTATAATCTTGTTCAAAATGTTACAAGACGAATCGGGAATTGAGTAGCAAAATATATTAACAAGTACATACAAAAATGTGAGTTGCTTGTCTAGTCAATGAACAACCTCGGTTGGTCCACCGGATATCGGCCCCCCAATTAATACCTTTGCCTTCCAGTATTTACAGTGTATGGATCTGTTCATTCGTAGGCCACGCAGGTAGTTCCGCACCGCCCCCCCCCAAGCTGATTACTCCGAAAGGTGTATCAGTTTATCTTTCTTTTTTGGTAGATCATAAACAAGTTCGCAATCATTCTTTTTTTTCTTATTATTTAGATTAAACGGACTACTGTTCTCATCTTGCGTGAGATTCCCACATCATTTCGGTCGATGTAACCTCCGACCTTTTTCCGGTGCATCTTGTTGAACTCGGGAATGTTTCTGTCGAACTCAGAATTCGGACGCAATTTCGAACGGAACTTTTGATTTACTTCCCGAGGGTTGCAAATTCTTGCTTCGTCCTAAGTAATTCGCAATTGTATTTTTCGGTCGCCTCCACTAAGAATTGAACTTTCAACCTTCAGGAGAATATTACTTTTACAATTGATTTTTCCAAATACTCTAACCAGACACCCAGAGATTTTTCCGAGTACATTAATGCGCCACCGGTCCTTGCAGGCCCATTCGCGTAGGAGACGTGGCGCACTGGTAAGTGTACTTGGAAAAATCTTTGGGTAGATCATGATAAAGTGCGCAACCGGTCTTTTTCTGTCAGAACGTCGTGATTCTGGTCTAAGGAAGCTCAATATCAACTGCGTCGTGAACGGTTTCAATAGTGAAAGTCCTTCCTGATATCGGAATGGCTTTCTTTAATACCAAGTGACTGTTCCCAATATTGATGACTAATAGAATATTTTACTGGGCACTTCTGCATGACAGTGCCATAAGGCGGCTGGGACGAGTTATCGATCCCTGTTCTTGGAATGAGAAATGCCCTCTACCGGAGGTTCTGTGAACCTCAAATATATCCAAGTGTCTCCCAGAACGCAAAAATATATAATAACAAAATGAATAACACAAAAATATAGGAAAAGCAAAACATTTATTGTATAAAAAATATAATTTTAATGTTTTAATATTTTTTTAAATGAATGATTTATAAGTGAAAATAAAATAAACGTTAAAAACATGAAATATTTATAGATTGTTTTTAGAATTATTTGTTTTTTTTTCTGTACGATTGTATAAAATGTAGAAACATAATTTTTTTATTGTTTTTTTTCATAATAAAATTGTATAAAAATATATCAAATATAATTTTAGCAAACTGTAAGAAAACATAATTTTAAAAACATGGAACATTTACAGAAGTTTAAGAATATGTTTTTTTACACAAATATAGTTTTTTTACAGTAAGATTGTATAAACATATATAAAAATATCATTATTGCTGTCAATGTAGCAAAATATAATTTTAATATAGAAGGTTTTATTCATTTATTTATAATTTTTTTAATAATATTGATTTTGTTTTTGTTTTTTTCAATGAGTGATACGATTTATCGACCCCTGTTCGACTGACACACGCCCTTTGTCGACCGTTCTTGAAACTAAAATGCACACATTCGCCTCATGGCACTGCCATGCAGAAGTGCCTTTTTCTGTGCTTTGAGTTTTGACATAGTTGAACATAATGAGTTGGAAGCTTTTTGGAAATATTTATGAAGATATTTAATAAAAGGCCGAACTACTTTCGACCAATGATTGAATTCTTTTTTGGGTTAATTTCTCGTTTTCGGTAAATGTTTTTCGTTATTTTTTAAAAAGTTATTTCCTTATTTTACATTTTACTGCAGTTCACTTCTCTGGAATAAATGTGACTAGTGATTTCAAAAGTCAGCTGACGGAACACGAAGCTAGGCAATAGGTGTTCCTCAAGGCCACATAGAGAGCGAACGGTGAACAAAGATTCAATAGATTAATATATTTGAAAGATACCCACTTGTCGTGTTAACGTTGTTGTTCTCTCTAACGGACAAAACAGTGCTGGCTGTCAGTACACGCTACCAGGTAAAAAAAAACCTCGTGGAGTAGAGCTCATTGGCTCGACAATTTTCACAATGTTCGACTTTCAGAAGAGATAGTAAAAGAGAGTAGACTCGCACTGCTCGTCAAGCGGCATAATTGCCAATTGCAACGCGTTTGTTCCTTTTTCTAATTCTTCTTCTTCCTCCTCCTCTTCCTCTTCTTCTTCTTCTTCTTCTTCTTCTTCTCCTCCATTCTTCTTCTTCTTCTTCTTCTTCTTCTTCTTCTTTTTTCTCTTCCTCTTCTTTTTCTTCTATCTCTTCCTCTTCTTCTTCTTCTTCTTCTTCTTCTTCTTCTTCTTTCTCCCCTTCCTCTTCTTCTTCTTCTTCTTCTTCTTCTTCTTCTTCCTTTTCTTCTTTTTCTTCTTCTTCTTCATTTTCTTCTTTTTCTTCTTCTTGTTCTTCTTCATTTTCCTCTTCTTCCTCTTCTTCCTCTTCTTCTTCTTCTTCTTCTTCTTCTTCTTCTTCTTTTTCTTCTCCTTCTTCTTCTTCTTCTTCTTCTTCTTCTTCTTCTTCTTCTTCTTCTTTGTCCTCTTTTTCTTCCGATCTCAATCTCTATATATGTATTTGGGTCCGTGACGTCACGCTCACGCCACACCTCAAAATGATGACGCGATTACACGTTTTCACAGTGTTATCCCTTGCAGACTTTAGCCACCACAACATAACATAGTGACGGACATCAAGGTACATATGCTACAAAGCGACCAATACAAAAATATAATTCAAAGTATAAGATTGGTGTAATTCGGAGATCGCATATTTGCTTTATATTAAGAATTTTTGGATATAATGAGCGTCAGGAAGGAAAGTTTACACCTACAACTAAGCTATTGTTGGTTTTTATTAGTAATCTTAGTACTGTAGTTAGATAATGAAGTAAATAGAGACTGTATACTAAGAACAATAAACTAGCAATTCCATAAGTAAACAAAAACTAGTAATAGGTGGCCTTGTCGCGTTCCATTCCTCATGATCATCTTCAAAATGAATGGCGAACAAAAGATTAATCTACTATAATATTAATAAAGTAGAATTGTTTTTGCTTTCTGAAATCATATATTATAGCACTGAAAACACAGGCGCCAAACAATATCCTAATAGAGTCACCCTTCTTGCAAATACCTGACAGTGTTTCCGAAAATGATTACTCAGTTGCTGATTTCCTATTTTAAATCCGACCAAACAGATTCTCCCAAATAAATCGTACTTGGAAGGGGTAAGAGTAGGGTTCACTCTGTAACAAAAATCTGAAATTAAATTTCCTAATTTCCTACTTTTAATCCGACCAAACAGATTCTCCCAAATAAATCGTACTTGGAAGAGGTAAGAGTAGGGTTCACTCTGTAACAAAAATCTGAAATTAAATTTCCTAATTTCCTACTTTAAATCCGACCAAACAGATTCTCCCCAATAAATCATACTTCAAAGGGGTAAGAGTAGATTTCACTCTGTCACAAAAATTTGTCATTCCAGTTCTTAATTTCCTACTTTAACTCCGACCAGATTCTCCCAAATATATCAAACGGGGAGGTACGAGTAGATTTCACTCTGTCACAAAAATCTGTCACTACTGCGAAAACTATTCCACTAGAGCCTTTTCAGAAACGTTCGTTGATGCATCGTGTTTACATTCCGTGTCATTATCTTTCGTGCATAACGCCTACTCTACGTGAAGACGCACCGTTTTCCTTACGCTTCCATTTTTACTACGCTGGTAACATGATTGGTAGTTCAGCGACCTTCCATAGAATACGGAAACATATTTCTCGAACACTTACAAACATGTCTTGTATCATCTAAAGGTACTTTGTGCGTGTGTGTGATTCATTCCGTATGAACTCCTAAACAGTTGGGCTGACTTAAAAAAATTCATGCAAATGTACTTTATGTGTCTGGATCTAAGATAGGTTTTACATCGAAATGCCTTCGATAAGTATCAATAATCAATAATCGAAAAAATCCGATGAAAGAAGGAACAAGATGTTGACTTAAGTTAACGCCTTATACAGCCTAACATCACAAGTACATTTGAGAAGTTTTATTACCAAGCAGAAAGGCCCGACATATAAAATCAACTGTAGGTTCGTTAATATGACAGAGGCGCGTTCGAAATGTATGTTTTTGTTTATTAAAGTACAATTGACCATGATACTTGACTTTTACATTGTAAACTTTAATTCAAACCATTATCACCGCACAAGTAAAAAGGCCCGGTATTTAAATTCAATAGTAGGTTATTTGATATGTCAGGGGAGCGTTCGCAATGAATGTTTCTGTTTAGAGCACGATTGAGCCATGATAGTTGACTTTTGAATTTTTAACTGTAATTCAAGCCATTTTATAAAATCAACAGTAGTTTCTCGACAGTACATTTGAAACTTTAATTTACGCCATTATATATGAAAAAATATAAAGCCAACATTAGGTTCTCTACAGTGCAATGTAAACTATAATGTAGTCTAGCTTAAGTCACTGCGAGGAGGAATCTGAAGCTTCCTCTAAGTGCGCCAATTTGACAGAAAAATGGTCAGTTTCTAGGATTTCGATGACAATAAAACATGTGAGGGTTAACTATCCACTGATCCTCATTCAATTACGGTCAACGTCCGGTCTCTCTGCTAGTTCATTATAAAACAACGTGGCGTCGGTCAATACATGGATAGGCTAGTGCATTAATATATAATACTTTAACTTTAAAAAACACGGAAAAATAAACCGTAACTACATGTATTATTACCAGCATCCACCGGAGTCACATACATGGTTCTGGAGGAGCAAAGATAATAGCAAACAGCTGTTGCAAGAACGCGCGTGGATTTTGTACAATCGTCCAAATAAGTGCATATTTACTTCCTTCCTTCTAAAGTAAGATATGGCACAAGGCCGGAAGTTGAAGACAGTCAAGCAAGCAAGTCTAAAGAAAGAGCTCTCTGGACTTTGAAAAAATTCCTGCATTCGCCGGTCGGGGCGCTTCAGTCACTAAGCAATAAACCTACTCCACGCCAAAGAGAAGAGGTAAGGCCTGAGATGGTCGGGTTTATAGGGCTATCCACGATCAGAACCACAGGGTTAGGGATAGAACACAAAAATCGTCCAGTTTTCGTTAAACTGATTGCCGGGAACGTATCCTCGACTGGTATTTAGAAAGTCAGAATATCTAAATAGCCGAGAGAGGGGTTATCGAAAAAAGCTAAGCGTGTGATAAGATTGTTTGGAGGAGTTGTTACGTCTTGAGCATATGCGTCGGCTTGTGTGTGTCTGGTCGTATTTACGGGTAACATTTCCGTCATCGTTAATGTCAAGCAGGGGCATTGGCTGCTGAAAATGAACGCTTGTACAAAACAACGAACAAAGGAATTTTTTCTTATAAAAATAAAATTATTTTATCAACTGTTCCTATTTACAATGCCTCCACACCGGACAGAGTTAGACACCAGGGTCGTTTTTTTTAACGTGGAGAAAAGGAACAAAAGTAAAAATTGCCTCAGTCGTGAAGGATTTCTTCTCCACTGACAGAGAATAAGAAATTAAAGTGCAGCACCTGAAGAACAGATACTAGACTGTGATCTTGTCCCGAAGGCCAAGTAACCGTTAAGGAGCAATTTCAACTGGACCCAACGCGAGTTGCCAAAGACTGCTATGAGCCCGTGTTGTTCGGAGTCCAAGCTTCTACTGTTTTACGATCCGATTCAATTCTATATTTCTTCATTAAAAAAGAAATAGAGGAAGTGTGTTTGTGTGCGAGATAGATAGATAGATGAATAGATAGATAGATAGATAGAGAGAGAGAGAGAGAGAGAGAGAGAGAGAGAGAGAGAGAGAGAGAGAGGGGGGGAAACTTAGAGACCAGTTATAAAAAAAAAAGTGAGGGTATTAAAAATCATGAACAATTTGTTGTCACTTAGGCTCCAGGGAACGCCACCTGACTGATCACGGATAATGAGTTGTGTGAGAACGCCCGGCCAGCGAATAATAATAAAGATTTGATTCACCTCATCTTATATGTTATGTAGGTTTTTTGTTTTGCTTTGTATTATGTATAATGTCAATTTTCTACGCTGCTTCATGCATCTATATCTTGAGAAATTGGAAAGCGAATTTCCATTTCGCAACTTTCGCACGCAGTTCAAGAAATTAGTTCATCTCAAATGATGATGCCTTTATATATATATATATATATATATATATATATATATATATATATATATATATAGAAACGTACATATATATTAATAAAATGTACAGGTAGATATATACGTATATATCTACACGTATATATATATATATATATATATACACACACACACACACACACATATATATATATATATATATATATATACATACATATATGTAAAGGCTTTCTTCAGTCTTGACAGACTATGGATACCCACTGTAAGGGTGCCGCTCGTGAAATTTTTGTGGCAAGAGTTGCGCAATATCGAACCACACCTCTCCTGAGTCAACATTTTGAATACGAGTGGCAAGTAGAGGTTCAGGACAACTGGAAACAATGCCGAGATAAGCGGAATGAACATGCAGCGCGTAGAATTCCGAAACGGTCACCCATCTGGTACTAGCCAGGCTCAACGTTGCTTAACTTCGGTTATCTGACCTGTGTTTGAATTTTTATTTATTTTTTATTAGCGAGTATTTTTATTTTTTTTACATAGGCATCACCACTTATCAAGGCCAAGAGGCCACTCAAGGATAAGGGTTAAAGAGTGTACAGTAGACAAAGGACAAAATAGTAATCATTAGTAATGAAAATTTGGTAAATTTGATAACTTATATAGAACGGCTCATCAGAACTTATTTACGTTAGACTTGAACACAACCATATTGTAGTCAGCCGGAAAGCAGGAAAATGGAAGACAATTCCACAGGCGTGCAGTTCTAAGTTCATGGAATCTCCGTTTAGGTTTAGGCACAGATAAAGAGTGGGGGGAATTATTGATAGTGTGTACAGCTAGGCGAGTGTTTCTTGTGAAAGTTTGGCGAGGGGGGACCATAGATTGAAGCTCAGTTGAACACCTTCCATGAAAATAACGATACATCAGAGACAAACTCGCAACATCTCTTCTGTGAGATAGAGGTTGCAAGGAAGAGAAAAGGACATCCCCTACGAGGTTACGAAGTCTATTTTGAACTCAATCAAGGCAGGACAAGTCCTTTCTAGTAGCTCCTGTCCAGATGTGGCAACAATATTCCATCTGTGGACGTACCTGGCTCTTATATAGATAGAGAATAGCATCAGCAGTGAGATATTTACCGGATCGATAGAAAGATCCCACCATTTTTCCAGCGGACTTGGCAACAGATTTGATTACGTGTTCCATTTAAGATCAGGAGTAATGGTCAAGCCCAGAAGCTTGTCAAAGCCTGAGGCCTCCAGAAGACGAGAGCCATTCATTTCAATTGATGCCAGATGTGGATCAGAATGTTGATGATGTAAAGAGAGAAGCTTGGTTTTAGATGCATTAAAAGTAACCAGCCACTCCTTTCCTCATTGTACTACGTGCTCAAGATCAGAGGAGAGAGAATCGGAGAGAACTTGGTCGTTTACTGTCTTAAATGTGCTACCATAGATGGTAGTGTCGTCAGCATAAATGTCTACAAATGATGTAAGGATGTGATTTGGAAGATCATTAATGTAGATCAGGAAAAGAGTTGGGCCCAGGATGGACCCCTGAGGGACACCAGCATTAATACTGTGAGCTTCTGATTTTTGCCCCTCAACTACTACTCTTAAGAACCTATCAGAGAGAAATGATTTAATAATTGAGAAGACATTTCCAGCTATACCATAGCTAGAGATCTTATGAAGTAAACCTTTATGCCATACCCTATCAAAGGCCTTAGATATGTCAAGAGCAATTGCCCTAGAAAGGTGGCCTCCGTCGAGAGATTTGCTAATCCTATGATATATAACTGTAAGCACATCTGCTGTAGATCTAGCAGAACGGAAACCATATTGAGTGTCACTAAGAAGGTTATTTTTGTTGAGATGGTTGATTACTTCTGTATTTAACACAGATTGGAGCAATTTACTCATGACGCACAGGAGACTTATTGGCCTGTACTGAGAGGGGGATGAGCGATCACCTGAATTCTTAAATACAGGGCAGACTGATGAAAATTTCCAGGGAGATGGGAAACTATTCTCCTTAAGACAACGTTTATACAGTTTTGTAAGTATGGGCGCTAGTTCTGGTTGAAGTTTTTTGAGTACTATAATTGGAATACCGTCAGGGCCAGTTTCTTTACTGGAATCAAGGTTTTTGATTAGCTTGGCAACATCACGTACAGATATAGCGTGTTTTCTGATACAGGAGGAAATATTGGGGGTTGGCGGCCTTGGTCGCAAAGGGTAGAATTAGCTGCAAAGTTCTTGCCAAAGAGTTTGGCTTTGTCTGATGCTGACGAGATTACCTCAGGACCATTGATAATAGTTGGGATGGAGCACACGCTTCTGTTCATGATTCTGTTTGCTATTTGCCAAAACTGATGGGAACCAAGCCGCTGCTCAGCTACTTTGGACTTAACAGATTGAGCATACAACTCTCTAGCGTTCTTTATTACTTTCTTACAATGGTTGCTGGCAGTCCTGAAAGCGGCTTTAGTTTCCATACATCTATTACGTTTGAAGCAGTGGAAAAAGTGATTTCTTTGCGCAATGGCAGCAGCACATTCTGGAGAGAACCATGGCTGGCTTCTTTTATTTCGCCCCCTGAACGTTTTCTCTTACTGTAAGAAAAGAGTTATTTGCACTTTTGTTTACATTTTTCTTCGCCCAAATTTTAGGACGTTTTTACTTTTTTATTTTTATTTAAATATTAATTATTATTAATAATTACTACGTGCATAAAAGTAAGTTATCTATATGCATGCATGTTTCGGAGTTTATTCCTCATCAGTATAGCTAGACTTTTATTGATAAGGTCCGTTATAGGTTCGATCCTTGTCAATAAAAGTCTAGCTATACTTCGAAACATGCATATATATAGATGACTTACTTTTATGCAGGTATTAAGTATTAATTAACAATTAATATTAATATTTAAATAAAAAAAATATATGCATATTCTAGAAGTGTAAGCCATTTTGAGTTTCAGAACAGTTTCAGATGGTTCGCTGTTACACACACGCTGGGAGGTGACTTGTTTGTAGCAGACAGTTCCACAGAACAAAATATTCTTACCGTGTCGAAACCCGGGAAAGAACATGTGAAATTGTTCCAGAAAAGGTTTAATATTTATGAAGCAATTCTGGTTTCTGATTGTTTGGTAGCAGAACGTGAAATTATTTGATTCGTACGTTCTTAGCAGCATCGTTTATAAATAGAATCGTCCGACTGTGTGGGATCATACCCCATTAAAACACTCTTTTGATGGGGTGTCTCCTAGCGGCCTCGGCTGCATGGAGACAGGGTAGTACATGTCAAGGATTCGTCACTTGACACTCAGCCCAACAGGTGAGGGGCCGGGAACCGGCCCAGCACCTGTTGGACTGAGGTACACCGCCTGGGTAATACCTAGGAGGTCCACCCTCCCAGGCCTTGCCACCGGGCTTTCCGGTGGGGCAAGTTTATTGCTTGCTGCCTGAGGCGCCCCGACCGGGGAATGCCGACGGGGTTACTCAGGCAATTTTTAAAATTGCAGGAGTGCCCCTCCTTTAGGGGAGCCTGCGGGGTTCCCACTTTCCGGCCTTGTGCCACATTTTGCTGAGGTGGGCAGCAAATAAATATCTACCCCATTAAAACACTCTTTTGATGGGATGTCTCCTAGCGGCTTCGACTGCAGGGAGACAGGGTAGTACACGTCAAGGATTCGTCACTTGACACTCAGCCCAACAGGTGAGGGGCCGGGAACCGGCCCAGCACCTGTTGGATTGAGGTACACCGCCTGGGTAGTACCTAGGAGGTCCACCCTCCCAGGCCATGCCACCGGGCTTTCCGGTGGGGCAAGTTCATTGCTTGCTGCCTGAGGCGCCCCGACCGGGGAATGCCGACGGGGTTACTTAGGCAATTTTTAAAATTGCAGGAGTGCCCCTCCTTTAGGGGAGCCTGCGGGTATCCCTCTTTCCAGGCGTGTGCCAAATATTGCCGATGTGGGCGGCAATTAAATATATACCCCATTAATAGGTCCAAAATATTGCAACATATATATATATATATATATATATATATATATATATATATATATTTATAATTTAAATATTAATACTAATTGTTAATTAATAATTAATACGTGCATAAAAGTAAGTCATCTATATATATATATATATATATATATATATATATATATATATATATATATATATGTCTGTGTAAGAGTAAAAACGAAAAACAGAAAACGTGAGTTTAATCAAAGTAGGTTCCATCTGACTGAGCATGTCTCTCCAAACTTAGATATTGTAAAATCGTGTATGTACTATGACTTCCGATGAAAGTTGTATAAAGTTTTATGAAAAAAATCCAACCGTTTTCTATTGTTATATATTTATGACGTGCTTCAAATAGTGACGATAAACGCAGACATACAAAGATAAAATGGTGTATTCTTTTTACATATTAAATAGCTAACAACCCGGCGTTTCCCGGTCGTACAATAAATCTTAAACATTATATTTTAATTTAAGCAGATTGCGTATGAATTATTATAGAATCAATCCTCTATTGATTATTATATATTACAAGAATAATTAGCTCGGTGGACCAATTTCCAAATTTCCAAAAATACTATAAAAATAATAATGATAATGTCGTTCATCAAATTCCGTCTTTGTTTGTTTACAATATTACGTCAGCTGATGTTTGGGCTTGACAATGAATACCCTGGAAAAGTGACTTCTGATTAAGGTTTAGTTAAAAAATATGCGAACGAAAAAATTATTTACAGCGATTTAAAATGCTTCCTCTTTTTTTAATCGTAAATTGAACTTATAAGAATATATTAAAATAAAATGGTGAGGTACATCCGGGCTTGAACAGGGGGATCGTTCGATCTGTAGCCGAATGCTCTACCATTAAGTTATATCTCCAGATTATAATCAACATGCTTTTTAAGAAGGAATGATTTGCTGAAATGTTCTTATTTCCTTTGTCAGTGTAACGTCAAATATTCCCCTTTAAAAATGCTTCTTTTTTATCTATAACAGAGGAAAGGTATTTGTTGGATCGGATTTTCTTTTAGATTTTCGATACTTATCGGTTGAATTTATTTACAAAACATATCTAAGAACACTGCCAGACCTATACATTCGCTTTGTGTGAAATTTGAAACAGATAGACTCAGGAGTTTCGGAACCTATATGGAAGAAACTCTCTCACTCACACAAAGTAACTCTTATATAATGGTAAAGATAAAGATTATTTTTAAGCAAAAAAAAAAGTAATTTCGAATAATATTACTTATTTGTATTCCCGTTTACCTCTAACGAGACACGTCACTACTTAAACGTAAGGGACTACTATTTGGGACCATGCGAAAGAAAGATTAACTTGAGATAAAACTTCTGCATATCAGTAAAGTCAGGGAAGCAGGTCGCAGGAAGGAAATTCCAAAGTCTACCTGCTCCAGGGAAGAAACCATTAGAGTAGAGTGCTTTCTGGCACTTAGAGACAGTTTTGTTGGTAAGCGTGTTGGTTGAGGAAACCTAACAGCCAGCCATTGTTCTCTCCAGAATGTGCTGGTGCCATTGCGCACAGAAATCACTTTTTCCATTGCTAGATGTATGGAGAATAAAACCGCTTTTAGGACTGCCAGCAACCATTGTAAGAAAGTGATAAAGAACACAAGAGAGTTGTATGCTCAGTTCGTCAAGTCCAAAGTAGCTGAGCAGCGGCTTGGTTCCCACCAGTTTTGGCAAACAGCAAACAGAAGCGTGTGGTCTATCCCAACTATCATCAATGGATCTGAGGCAATCTCATCAGCATCAGACAAAACTAAATTCTTTGCGAAGAACTTTGCAGCTACTTCTACCCTTTGCGACCAAGGCCGCCAACCCCCAATATTTCCTCCTGTATCAGAAAACACGCTATGTGATATACAAATATTTGTACGTGATGTTGGCAAGCTAATCAAAGACCTTGATTCCAGTAAAGCAACCGGCCCTGATGGTATTCCAATCATAGTACTCAAAAACTTCAACCAAAACTTGCGCCCATACTTACTAAACTGTTTAAACGTTGTCTTAAGGAGAATAGTTTCCCATCACCCTGGAAAATCTCATCAGTATGCCCTGTATGCCCTGTATTTAAGAATTCAGGTGATCGTTCATCCCCCTCTCAGTACAGGCCAATAAGTCTCCTGTGCGTCATGAGTAAATTGCTCCAATCTGTGTTAAATAGAGAAGTAATCAACTATCTCAGCAAAAATAACCTTCTTAGTGACACACAATATGGTTTCCGTTCTGCTAGATCTACAGCAGATGTGCTTACAGTTATATCTCATAGAATTAACGAATCTCTCGACAGAGGCAACCTTTCTAGGACAATTGCTCTTGACATATCAAAGGCCTTTGATAGGGTATGGCATAAAATCCCCAGCTATGGTATAGCTGGAAATGTCTTCTCAATTATTAATCATTTCTCTCTGATAGGTCCATAAGAGTAGTAGTTGATGGGCAAAAATCAGAAGCTCACAGTATTAATGCTGGGTCCCTCAAGGGTCCATACTGGGCCCAACTTTATTCCTGATCTACATTAACGATTTTCCAAATCACATCCTTACGTCATTCGTAGACATTTATGCTAATTACACTACCATTATGGTAGTACATCTAAGACCGTAAACGACCAAGTTCTCTCCGATTCTTTCTCCTCTGATCTTGAGCACGTGGAACAATGGGGAAAGGAGTGGCTGGTTACTATTAATGCATCTAAAACCAAGCTTCCATGTTTACATCATCAACGTTCTGATCTCCATCTGGCATCAATTGAAATGAATGGTTCTTGTCTTGGGGAGGCCTCATATTTTGACAAGCTTCTGGGCTTGACATTTATTCCTGATCTTTAATGGAACACGTACATCAAATCTGTTGCCAAGGCCGCTGGAAAAATGGTTGGATTCTTCTATCGATCCAGTAGATGTCTCACTGCTGATGCAAATCTCTATCTATATAAAAGCCAGGTACATCCAAGGATGGAGTACTGTTGCCACATCTGGGCAGGAGCTGCTAGAAAGGACTTGTCCTGCCTTGATAGGGTTCAAAATAGACTTCGTGGCCTGGTGGAAGATGTCCTTTTCTCTTCTCTGCAACCTCTATTTTTTTTAAACAGCAGCTTTTTTTTTTTTACAAAACTCGCTACTTCCCGTAGTCAAAAATACATTTTCATGGCAAGTGCTCGACTGAGCTTCAATCTATGGTCCCCCCTCGCCAAACTTTCACAAAGAACCACTTGTCTAGAAGAAAACAATCAATAATTCCCCCAATCATTATCTGTGCCTAAATCTAAACGTAGATTCTATGAACAAAGCTTCTTTCGTAGAACTGCATGTATTCCGTTTTCCTGCTTTCCAACTGACTACAATATAGTTGTCTTCAAGTTCAACGTACACAAGTTCTTGATGAGCCGTTCCACTTAAGTTAACAAAATTTCAAAATTTCCATTAATAACGATTACTATACTGCCCAATTGACTACTGTACACTCTTACCCCTTATCCTCGAGTGGTCACTGGGCCTTGATAAGTGGTTAATACCTATGTAAAAAAGGATATTACGTCGAGTTGGATAAAAGTGCAACGAGTTCATCAGAGCACATTCCATCAAAATACTTGTAAAAAAGGCACAGGGATGCAACATTGCGGCGATGGGACAGGAGTTGGAGCTTAGTTGACAAAGTGGGACCTCTGATTGAGACTTTTTTTGGACCCTATACAAGAGGGAGAGATTAGTGGATGATGCACCATCTCAGATGTGGCTACAATACTCCATGCATGGCCAATAATGGTTTTGTAGAGGTACAGGATATTCTCAGGTGTGAGTAGTCTTCTAGCACGATAGAGGAAATCCACCTTCTTTTCAGCAGCCTTTGCAATGTCTTCAATGTATTTGATCAAGTTCATGATGCCCGTGAATGTTAAGCCGTGTAGTTTGAAGGAAGAAATCTCGTGTCTCGTGTTGCCATGGATATCGGTGGTTGGAGAGGCTTCTTTTAATTGTTAAAGGAGATCGGCTTACTCTTACTAGCATTAAATTTTTTCCAGATACATCTGCCTTACTTTTAATGCTAGGTTTATTTATGGTGTCTTTTACATTTAATAAAAACCCTTCCCAATATTTGCTGATGAGGAAACCTTGTTTGTTAAAAAACTATATGTAATAATTATTGTCCGTAACTTGATGTCTACCACAATAAAAACACTGTTTTCCGAAACGATCGTACAAATAATTGATTTTGTTGTTGTTCCTTCTTATGAAACGGATTTTTAATTTAATTATAATTGGATTTTTAAATTATCAATCACATTACTAAATATATATATTTATATATATTAATTTATTCTTATTTATATGTGTGTGTATTTATGTAGATATATGTATATGTATATGTATATGTGTACATATATGTATATATATGTATATGTTTATGAATATATATATCTATATATATATACATATATATGTATATGAATATGCATATACATATATATACACATATACATACATCTACATAAATACACACACACACACCCAGATATATATATATATATATATATATATATATATATATATATATATATATATATATATATATATATATATATATATATATATACCGCAATCTTGAAGGGATGACTTTAATTCGTGATTGTAAACAGTTAAAATAAAGTCAACGTTTAAAATAAAGGTAACATGAGGTTAAGAGAAGAAAAGAAAAAATGGGGTAGTCAGCTGACCGGTTTCGTCCTCACTTTATCAAAGCTGTATCGAGGGATTTGTTTTCAAGAAAAGAAAACACGAACAGGAATCGAAAATATGTACAAATAAAATCACGTTGCGTTACGTTATGTATGAGGGGAGAATTGGAGAAAAGCGATTGAAATACAGCAACCTAATATTACTCGAAGATCCTAGAGACTCAAACCTAAGAGGCATTCCTTTTGTACCCCTCAAAGAATCATGATATATAAAGTGGTGGTTGTGTATGTCCGACAACAGAAAAATGTATATTTAAATGAGTGTAGCCATTAAAAATTGTAGGTTTTTCAGACTTTTATCGTTTTTTAATATTTTAAAATATTTTTATTACGCGTTTCGAGCCTTGTTCATACTCCTGCATTTACACTTCCGTACATAGCTGTACATACATGCGCGCACGTGCGTACATGTGCATGTGTATGTGTTTGTCATTGTGTGCACATGTGTATATATAATCTATTTTACATTTTGTTTGTACATATACAGTTGGCCTCAAAATTATTCATACACTCGTTGATTTTTGATATAATTCATTGTTGTGATGAAATGAAAGCATTTTGTTAAGTTTGTTTATAATTTATGTGCAACAAACAGGTGAAAGAATAACAGCAATAGGCAAATTAAAAAATATTCAGTTTCAGGGGTATTTTATTCACAGATCTTTAAAAAAAGTCATGTTCAAAATTATTCATACCCTAAGTTTACAGTGTCCATTTTCTTTCTTCAATAGTCAATAGCATAGCCTTTGTTCTTTATGACTGCTTCTAGTCGGTTCTTATAGGTGTCCACAAGCTTACTACACGTTTCCTGTGGGATTTTGGCCCATTCTTCCATTGCAAAAGACTCAAGCTGGGTCAGGTTAGTTGGTTTCCTGGCCATCACTCGGGTCTTTAAGTCCCGCTATAAGTTCTCTATGGGATTGAGGTCAGGACTCTGACTAGGCCACTCCAGGACGCTGATATCATTATCCTTGAACCATTTCTGGACTACTTTAGCAGTATGCTTTGGGTCATTGTCTTGCTGGAACTTCCAGTTGTCGCCAAGTTTGAGCTTCTCTGCAGATTCCTTCAGGTTTTCATCAAGGATCTGGATGTAGTTCTCCTTTCTCATGATTCCCTGGATCCTGACGAGTTTCCCTGTACCGTGGGAAGAGAAGCATCCCCATAGCATGATGTTTCCACCACCGTGCTTGACGGTTGGCACTGTGTTCTTTGGATTGTATGCTTCTCCTGTCTTCCTCCATACGTATGCAGTATCTCTGTGGCCGAACAACTCCAACTTCGTCTCATAAGACCACAGGATGGTTGACCAGAAGCTGGAATCTTGCTGTATATGGCCTTTATCAAAGGCCAGGCGAGCCTTCACATGATTCTTTTTGAGCAGCGGTGTCTTTCGAGGCCTGCATCCATGGAGACCCCCTCTGTGCAAAACTCTCTCGATAGTGGACCTTGAAACCATCGTCCCTGCCTGGTGAAGTTTTTTTTGTAGGACCTTGGTTGTGGTTCGGGGATCTTTGCTGACCTCTCGCAGATGTTCCTTGCAAGTTTGGTTGAAACCTTACGCTTTCTGCCACGCCCACTGAGGTTTTTAACAGTGTTGAACCGCTTATACTTATTAATTATACTCTGGACGGTTGCCACAGGAACATTGTACTGCTTAGCAATAGCCTTGTAACCCTTTCTCTCACCGTGGGCTTGCACAATACGTTGACGTAGGTCTTCGCTAAGTTCTTTTTTCTTCCCCATGATGATCAGAACCTGTGGACAAAGAAACTTTTTTAATCTATTTATATTGACATCGAAAAAGGTATTCATTAAATTGAAACATCTTGAAATAACTACAAGACAAAGATTACAAGGGGTAGCACATTAATAGGAAGTAAAAAGAATGGGTTTGATCATAAAAGTACATTTTTGTTTAGGTACTGGCAGGGGTATGATTGATCTGAACATGTGCAAAACATAACTTTGGTCCCTATCTATTATTATGAAAATAAGGTTTAGCCAACTCACATGTGGATTTATGTGCAATAACAAGTAGACAAAAGATACAAAGGAAGTACCATCATAATACCTTTCAGAAATGAATAATCAAAACAAGAATTTTTTTTGTATGGGGTATGAATAATTTTGAGGACAACTGTATATATATATATATATATATATATATATATATATATATATATATATATATATATATATATATATATATTCATGTTACTTTCGAGGTTTGCAGAAATCAGTCTTTTTCTAGCAACACTGCAAGCAGAGATAACGCGTAAAAAGCGTCATCATCGATTGGGGCGTAGGTGCAAAGAGTGTCGCTAAGTGCAAAGAAAAAAACTATCTGTCGTTCTACCTTCATATCTCTATGCCTCTCTATCACCCCCCCCCACACACACACACAATCCCCCCCACACAGAGTCCCTATCATTCTCTGACATGGCAGTCAACGTGTTAAAGTCTTTGTATCCCTCCCACGTTGAGTTTATGAATGGTCCAAGTGATGTAAATAGCATAATCTCTCAGGTTGATGAAATTTTTTTTGCCGATTTGAAGTTTCATTTCGAAAATGAATAGCTGTGCTTTAAAAAATAACATTATTCAAAACGAGCTTTGTTATCCACAATTTTATCTTATTTGTAAACAAGCTTATAAATGACTCCACTGTAAAATCCTTTAGGGTTCTATATGATATGATATGATATGATATGATATGATATATATATATATATATATATATATATATATATATATATATATATATATGTATATATATATATATATATATATAATAAGTTATGAAAATATATATGGCAATTAGGCTACACAGAATATTCCGCGTTTCATTTTCGTGAGAATTGGTCAGACTTCATGATAAGCCTGGCGAATTCTCGCGAGAATGAAACACGGAATATTCTATGTAGCTTAAATGTCCATATATATTTTCATTACTTACTACCTAGCTCTACCTATGTATTGAGCACCTTTGAAGTAAATACTGAAAATTTACGCATAACATTATATTTTTGTATATCAATTTATGTGATGAAGTAATCATATATATATTTATATATATGTGTGTGTGTGCACATATATATACATATATATGTCGTATATATATATATGTATATATATCATATATGTCATATATATATGTCATTTATATATATATATATATATATATATATATATATATATTCAATTTTGATCTCCATATATTAGATTTAATATAATAATCGATAGAGAATTGTCTCTAAAATAACAAATACGTAATCTACATGAATTATATTACCATATTAAAGCATATCTGAAGACCGGGCAACGTCGGGTGCATGCTAGTATTTTTAATATAATTTCTTATCATTGGAAGTACGTCAAATATACAACAATAAATCTTTATAATTATTTCATAATTCTTTAAACGTCTGCGAACCCTAATCCACAGGTGTCCATCACTGGCAGTGTATTTTGTGTAAAGTAAAAAAAAAAGTCGCATTACATTCATAATCAAATAAGCACCGATGACGCAATTCTCTATCTATATAAGAGCCAAGTACGTCCAAAGATGGAGTACTGCTGCCACATCTGAGCGGGGGCTGCTAAAAACAGCCTATCCTGCCTCGACAGAGTACAAAATAGATTCCGTGGCTTCGTGGGGGATGCCCTTTTCTCTACCCTGCAACCTCTTTCCCACAGAAGAGACGTAGCGAGCCTGTCATTGTTCTATCGTTATTTCCATGGCAGGTGCTCGTCTGAGCTCCATTCTCTGGTCCCCCCTCGCCAAACCCGACTAGCTGAAACCACCGTCAATAATTTTCCCCACTCCCTATCTGTGCCTAAATCAAAACGTAGATACCATGAACAAAGCTTCTTTCTTAGAACTGCACGCTTGTGGAACTCTCTTCCGCTTGCCTGCTTCCCTCCCGACTTACACCTGGATGTCTTCAAGTCCAACATAAACAAATTTCTGATGAACAGCCCCCCCAAGTAATGACACCTTACAAATTCTAAAATACTATTGCTACACTATCCCTTTGATTACTGTACACACAATAACCCTTATCCCTGAGTGGCCATTGGGCCTTGATAAGTGGTGAAATCCATGTAAAAAAATAAATAAAAATAAAATAAAAACAAAACCCGTGAATAATAAACGCAAATTGAACCGTTCCTATCCTCACAATCGACAAAAGATATCCTGATGTTAGATTTATTTCGCGCGAATTATTCTGAACTGATATATATATATATATATATATATATATATATATATTTCACCTCAAACCCTCCTCTCCTGATGTTAACCTAAGGTTTGCTAAATAGTTTTATAATCCTCTAAATAATTGATATTTCAAGAGAACTGTGTCAGGATAATATGAAGAATGAGGCAAGATTTCTCTACCGAATTCTCGTAAGAGATGTTTGGTCAATAGTATTTGGGGAAGATGAGCATTACCATGAATAAAAGATGACGACATTTCTGTGAACAAAAAAAGGTCGTTCCGGGTCAACGTGCGTGGAACTATATATACATATCTATAAAAGTGAACTTATCTCAGTGTGTGTCTGTCTGTGTGTGTACATTTACCTACCAAATTACTCTGTCAATTTTCAGTCTACACACTCGAGATTTGAAATAAAGGGTATTGAGATCTGTGAAAATCTCTTTAATCCGTTTTTGTCTAAAAATTTGGCTGTCAATAAGTCAAAGTTCAACGATTTGACTTTGGAAAACTCTACCAAACTCCTCCGCCAATTTTGGGTCTAAATACTTGAAATTTTAGATGTAGGTTTCTTTGTAATTGTATTTTAACCCAAAACAATACATGTTAAGGGGGGGGAATCGGGGGCAAATTAAAAAAAAATTACCATTGCGATCTCTACCAAATTACTCAGCCAATTTCTGATCTGAACATTTGAAATTCTACATAAAGGGACATGGCAAGGTTTTAATTGGTTTGTGTCGAATATTTGCGCTCTCAAGAGGTCAAACTTCAGAAGATTTGATGTTTGGAGTTTCTAGCAAACGACTCAGCCAATTTTTGGCCTAAACATTTGAAATTTTACATAACAGGTATTCAGACGTGCGGCAGGCATTTTAATCAGTTTTGGGAGTGAAAATTTGGCTCCCAAAACGTCAAAGTTGAAAGAGTTGACCTTTGCAGATTCTACCAAACTCCTCCGCTAATTTTGAAACACGTGAAATTTTAGATATAGATAACTTGCACATGGGTCAAACTTTTTATTTTGATTTGAGGCCAAAACAATACATGTTAAGGGGTCAAAATTGGAGCCAATAAAAAAAAATACCTCTGCGGTCTCTACCAAATTACACATACAATTTTTTGTCTAAACATTTGAAATTTTATATAAAGGATATTCAGACATGGGGAAAGTTATGCACAGAACATAGGGCCCCAGCAAAGCGGCCTAAACTGCTAGTTGCAAATAAATATAATCGATAATATAATAATAATGTTATAAATTAATCATGATGACATTTAAAAGTAATAACACCGTACATGTAATAAATCATAATAGTTTAGAAGGTACCTTTTTACAAATGTTTTACCACATATTAAGGTCCAGAAGGATAAGGGTTAATTTGTGCATGGTAGTCATTGGGGTAGTAGCGTAGTAATCGTTAGTGATGGAAATTTTGTCTGATTAGATTGTTTACGAGGACGGTTCAATAAGAACTTGTTTATATTGGACTTGAAGACGACCATTTTGTAGTCAGCTGAAAGGTAGACCAGCGGAACAGAATTCCACAAGCAGGCAATTTTAGAAAATAAGCTTTGTTACTGGAATCAACGTTTAGGTTTAGGCACCAATAGAGAGTTTATTGATAGTTATTTTGGATAAATGAGAGTTTTTTTTTTGTGAAATATTGGCGAGGGGTGGACTTAGATTAGAGCGAAGACAGAATCACAACGTCTTTCCTGTGGGAAACAAATTGCAGGGAAGAGATAAGGGTATTGCTCACTAAAAGTCTATTTTGAACTTTGTCAAGGAAGGATAAGCAGCTTCTGACCAGATGCAGCAACATCACTCCATCCTAGGACGTACTTGTTTCTTATGCAGACATAGGCAGTGAGATATCTGTTGGTGCCGTAGAAAGATCCAAATATTTTTCCAGCGACCTTGGCAACGGGTATTATGCATATGCTCCATTTCAAATCATGAGTGAAGGTCAGACCAAGTTACTTGTCTAAGCATGGAGCGACCTCAAGGCGAAAGCCGTTCATTTCAATAGTGGCCAGATGTGGGTCAGAGAGTTCATGATGGAAAGATAGAACTTGTTTTTAAATGCATTAAAATTAACCAGCAACCTTTGTCCCCATTGCATCACGCGCCAAAGATCACGGGAAAGAAAATTAGAGAGATCTTGGCTATTTCCGGCCTTTGAAGCGTTGCCATAGATGGTAGTATCGTCTGCATAAATGTCTACGAATGATCTAAGAATGTGATTTGGGAGATCGTTGATGAAGACCAGGAAGAAAGTTAGGCCCAGGATGGAACCTTGACGGACGTCAGCCTCAATAGTGTTAGCTTCTGATTTCTGCTCATACGCCACTGCTTTTATAAACCTATAAGATAGGAATGATTTAATAATTGAGAAGACATTTCCAGCTATTCCGTAGCTGGGGATCTTTTATTCCCCCCCCCATATCGAAAGTCTTTAATATATCAAGCGCAATTGCTCTAGAAACGAAGCTCGCATCCAGAAATATACTAATCCTGTGCGATATTACTGTTAGCTCATTAACTGTACATCTAGCAGAACGAAAGCCATATTGCATACCACTGAGTCGGTTATTTATTTGGAGGTAGTTGACCAGTTCTTTATTTACAATAAACACCAGTAAGTTACTCATGACTGAAAAGGAGATGACCGATTACTTAACATTTTAACAAGAAGAACCTTTTGCACCGACTTAATATAATTAGTGTCTGTGTGTTTTTGTCTACAGGAGAACAAGAATCTGGGTTCTCGACGACGATTATGACGCAGACGACGGGTGTATTTACTTAAATCGACGATATGCATTTTCTTAAACGAGGAATCCCACCAATTAATCCAAGCGACATTCAAACTGGGCGGGTTTAATAGGAGGGAGTTTCTAGGGAATAACAAATTCACATACAATCTCCAGTTGCATGAATATCCTAGGTAAATGAAATAATGGCGTTATGTTTTTGCAGTTCTGACAGAGACATGTCGACGTCCTCCTACATACAGCGCCTGGTATTCCCAAAAGGAACCCATCCGGTATTGACACGATTTTCTCCATTTGCTGAATAAATGACAGAAAATGAACCATAATGCACATTTACATAGTGTCCATGCCACATGGTTAAGCAAACCAATCAGATATCTGTCTTGTCAAGTTCATCTCAAGGTCATACGCCATCAATCATACCCATTAACCTGTTGAACCTATGTTCAATTAATTAACTTTAAAATTATATTACTTCCAAGGAATATTATACATTATGCACCCTCAGCTTTACTTTCACTTTCAGCTGACCAGGAGTCTTGTCGACCGTGGGACCGCCATATCTGACCTGGCAAGCAGCTCTGTCCGTTCTTCCTATCAAATTTCCCCGGTTTGCCAGGTTTATAATGTCCTGACATCATTTTGCTGTCCGCGTTCTCATTTCCATCTGTGTGTGTCATGTATCACAGGGTTGCCCTGTCAAGCTATATCGATCGTATAACGTGTGTCTATGTATCGCGTGCTGTATTGTATTAGTTGGTTTTACTCATGTGATGTCAAAGCTAGCTAGCTCTCTATCTGTCTCTCTGTCTCTCGCACACACACACACACACACACACACACACACACACACACACACACACACACCTACTGTAGAATTTGACTTACCTACAAGACACCTCTTTCTGTACAATAGGTTGTTAGAACAACTTTACGTAAGGATACTTCACTCTGTTGTCTGATTCACAGCAGGAACCCCCGACGTTGCCTGGGATTGAATGATGGTCAATGAATATTCCACCTTCCCATACATTTATTGTCATGGAAATCTGTGAAATCGCCCATTTTTCAATAAAATTGCTTGATTGCCTGTTTACAGCTTGTCCTAAAAGAAGCTGATGGCTTTTAAATTTGATTAACTTCCTCAATATTTTAGTTATGCTTACCAATTTTCATATGTAGGTAGATGAGCCCCTCCGTGATTTTTAGAGATATAGTAAGATATCTTAGTCTACTTATTCTAAATTTATTTATACAACTTAATCTAGGGTATGTTTTTCACAAGGTCTAATTTTAGTTATGAAGCATTATCTTACTCAAAGGCCCACCGATTCTTATTACTTCATCCGCCGTTACTTCACACCATTCTGTACATTTTTGAGGGTGTAATTGCCGGTGTGCTGTTGCGTGGGGATTTTCTGATCCCCAAATTCTGCAATTTTGCTTATTTATGAACTCATTCAGATGAAAATGGGCCTCATCGGACATAATGAGTTTTTTTGAGAAAGTTTGGATCCTCATTGGTACAAATCTTGGAATTACATGGCGTATTCCAGCCTTTTTTTTACGGATCGTTTGACTGAAGCTCTTGCACCAATTGAATTTTATATAGAAATTTACCCTCTTCATAAAGCATTCTGTGAAGAGATGATCGATAGACCCCAATTTGACTTGATCTCCTTCTTACTGATATGGATGGATCCACGGCCACGCTCTCTACTAATCTCTGACGATTCTCAAACTTCTTGCTATACGGGGTCTACCAGATTTAGGTAGGTCACATACAGACCCTTGCTCATGAAATGGAGCCACCATAGCTTTTATTGCATTGGGAGTAGGGGAATTTCTTGTGTAGAAGTTTCGTCGAAATTCTCTTGGAGTTTCTGATATTGACACATTCAACTGAAAATACAACTTTACAATAAATATCGACTCCTCGGTAATGTAAGAACTCATGATGATCTGGAAGGGTTACTCTTGAAGATATGAGAAAAATATAAAAAATTAAAAAAGTTATGAATTTTTTTAACCCTCAGCTTCTTTTGGGACATCCTGTGCACTGAAAGGAAGTTTTGTATGCTTCCTTGCACAATACATAATAGTCTACAAAACACGCTACTTCCCGAAATCAAAAATATATTGTAGTCTGCATTGCACTGCAGAGAACCTACTGTTGATTTTATTAACTTATTTTTATATAATGGCTTTTATTAAAATTTAAAATATAAAAGACAAATATCATGGATCAGTTGCATTGTAAACATAAACATTTATTTTGAATGCATGCTTATCTTATCAAAAAATCTATTGTTGATTTTATACGCCTGGCCGTTCTGTTTGTGCGGTGATAAAACTTCTAAAATGCACTTGCGATGTTTGGCCAAAAATCGAATTGTTCCTGCTTTGATCGGATTTTTTTTATTCTAAATACTTATCGAATGCATTCCCATAGAAAGAACAATACAGAACAAATAAAGTACATGTTTCTGATATTAAAAAAAATCTATCTAACTATATATATATATATATATATATATATATATATATATATATATATATATATATATATATATAAGTGAATTGGCGGTGTGTGTGTATCTGTGTGTACATTTCCCTACCAAGCTACTCTGTCAATTTTCAGGCTACAGGCCCGAGATTCGATATAAGGGTTATTAAGATTTGGGAAAATCTTCTCCGTCCATTGTCGGCCAGAAATTTGGCTGTCAAGAGGTCAAAATCCAACTATTTGACCTTTAAAAACTCCAGAAAACTCATCCGCCAATTTTTGGTCTAAACACTTGAAAGTTTAGATATAGATTCCTTGGACATGGATCAAAATTTGTAATTTGATTTGAGCCCAATACAATGAATGCTAATTGAGGTCAAAGTTTAATTTTTTTTTACCTCTACGGTCTCTACCAAATTACTCAGCCAATTTTTGGTCTAAATATTTGAAATTTTACATAAAATGTATTCAGAGATAAGGCTTTTTTAATCGGTTTTTGCCCGGAATTTTAGCTGCCAGGGGGCAAAGTTACAAAGATTTGAGATTTGCCGTCTCTAGCAAACTATTCAGCCAATTTTGGGTCTAAACATGTGACATTTCACATAAAGAGTATTCAGACATGCAGCAAGCTTTTTAATTAGTTTTTTTGGGGAAAATTTGGCTGCCAAAGAGTCAAAGCTTAAACAGGTGACTTTTGCAAACTCTACCAAACTCCACATATTTTGGGTCTAAAAATTTAAAATTTTAGATGTAGATTACCTGGACATGAGTCAAACTTTTTAATATATATATACATATGCACATAAAGTTATGAACAGTACATAGGGCCCGAGCAAAGCCAGGTTGAACTGCTAGTACATATATAAATACTAGACATCTATTATAACGCCGTCGTATTCCTGTCTGTCTGTTTGTTTGTCCGCAATTTGATTAATAACTACAAAAGGTATAGTTTGTCACAGATTGATATTGATACTAAAAAGAGAATGTTATATGCGTTTATTCCGACATGAGCGAGAGACAGGAAGAGGGAGAGAGAGAGAGTGTGTGTGAGAGAGAGAGAGAGAGAGTGAAAGGAGAGACGCGGGTGAGAGAAAAGATAATATATGAAACATAATTATCCATATACATGTGTTTCTTCTTTACTGTTAAGTTTGCAGGTTGAAACAAGTAAAGTAGAAAACAATACAAATGACGACTCAACAAACAAAGTTAGATCAAATAAGAAGTGTATTAGGAAAAGGTATATTTACAGGATATTTACATAATGGTGTCAAATAAGAGAGTCTTTGCTGGAGAAACATATCTGCTCTCGGCGGCATTCGGTGGCTTCTGGTGAACACACACTCAGACTAACTGAGTCTTCCTATTTATGTGTAATTACTATCCACATATGCAAAGGAATGTGTGCCACCACAACATTTACAAAATGAAATATTAAATAGAGGGAGAAATAGAGAGTCAAGGAGAAATGGAGAGAAGTGAAAAGTGATGAATAAAACGACCGAAATTCATAAACACGGCTTTTCCTCTTTCTAAAATGCAATATTAGAATATTCTGAAACATATCATTCCAACAGGGTAGTGTTTGAATATATGGTTAAGTGGCAGTTTTAGTCATTTAAAACTGCTTTAACGTTTCACCGCTCACTCATTTTGTGATCAAATTTCAAACAATTATTACAGTTTATAGATCACCTTCTCAGCTATATTGTGAAAAACAAGTTTCAATTTTTTCCAGTAAAACAAAAGTTATTATGAATTTTCTGGTGTTCAAAATCGTAAAAATAGATAAGGAGGTGAGCGACGCTTTTTATGACTGGTTTCCATAGCAACCACGTCGCTTCAGCGACTATTGTTTCTACTAATTCTAAAAAGAGAAGTAACAAGTAAGAATGAAAGCATGAAAGTGGGATAATTGTGGGGGATTTTATTGAAAGCAGACGAGTGCCGTACATTGTTATTACATATGTGTTTATGGGGGGCAAAAAATACTTAAATTAAACGCAGAACAAGCAAATTGATGAACACATTTCTAAAGAAATGGCAGAAACACTAGAGGAAGACCTCCAATCTGTAGTGGAATGGGGTCAAAAGTGGTTAATCGCGTTCAATGCTGCCAAGACTAAACTAGTCTCATTCAATAATTACAAGAAACCCTCTCTACCACCCATAACAATGGCCAACGACTCTTTATCTGAGAGTCCATCTTTCAAACTCCTTGGCCTAACGTTCACAGGAAACATGAGTTGGAACAATTACATTGAAGGCATTGCCAGGGCCGCTGCAAGAAAGGTAGGCTCTCTCTACCGTGCTAGAAAACTACTAACACCCGAAAGTATCCTGTACCTCTATAAGGCCACCATTCGCCCATGTATGGAGTATTGCTGCCACATCTGGGCTGGTGCATCTGCTACTAGTCTCTCGCTCCTTGACAAGGTTCAAAAGAGAGTCGCAAACCTGATAGGCCCTGAACTGGCATCTAAGCTTCAGCCTCTGTCCCATCGACGAAATGTTGCATCCCTCTGCCTTTTCTACAAGTATTTTAGTGGTGAATGCTCTGACGAACTGCAATCACTTGTACCCCACGACGCGAGCACCCTCGACAAACCCGACAGGCTACTAGATCCCACCCCCACACTGTAGCGGTCCCTAGATGTAAAAGATCTTTTTACTCCAATAGTTTCTTCCCCAGAACCGCAAGACTCTGGAATTCCATTCCAGGTCCCTGCTTCCCCAACAGTACTGACATGCAGAAGTTCAAGTGTAACGTGAACCGACACCTTGCTGCCCAAATCCCTACATAGTACCCCAGTAGTTGTTGCCCCTGATAGTAGCCCCCTACACCAAAGTGGCAATTTGCCTTGTTTGGGGTGAAAATGTAATAAAAAAAAAAAAAAAAAAAAATTTATGTGAGGCCTGGAAAAATCATGGATTATTCTAGAAAAATCCGAGCATGCAAAGTAAAATGGCTAAGCTTAAACATGGAAAAGTAAAGGACTAGTTGTAAAAACTGGCGGAAAAAAGGACAAGATTCTAATAAAAAATATAATAAACTTATAACTTAAAATATTGCAACATTCAAACAATTTTAATTCAATCTATAACATTATATAATCAATCCTTAATGCTTGTCCTTTTCTTTTCCAGTTTTAACACAAGTCCTTTACTTTTCCATGTTTAAGCTTAACCATATTACTTTTCATGCTCGCACTTTTCTATTGTAATATACTATTTATTCAAACGAAATCTACACTGAATGTTAGAGATTGAATTAAAATTGTTTGAATGTTGCAATATTTTAAGTTATAAGTTTATTATATTTTTTATTAGAATCTTGTCCTTTTTTCCGCCAGTTTTTACAACTAGTCCTTTACTTTTCCATGTTTAAGCTTAGCCATTTTACTTTGCATGCTCGGATTTTTCTATTACAAAATAGACTTCGTGGCTTAGTGGGGGATGCCCTTTTCTCTACCCTGCAACCTCTCTCCCACAGAAGAGACGTTGCGAGCCTGTCCTTGTTTTATTGTTATTTCCATGGCAGATGCTCGTCTGAACTCCAATCTCTGGTCCCCCCTCGCCAATCTTTCACGAAAAACACCCGTCTTGCTGAATCCACTGTGAAAAATTTCCCCCACTCTATATCTGTATCTAAATCAAAACGCAGATTCCATGAACAAAGCTTCTTTCTTAGAACTGCACGCCTGTGGAACTCTGTTCCGTCTGCCTGCTTCCCTCCGGACTACAACTTGGTTGTCTTCAAGTCCAATGTTAACAAATTCCTAATGAACCGCCCCCTTAAGTAAACATATCAGCAAATCTCCTCACTAACGTAATGTACTTGCAATAACCCTTATCCCTGAGTGGCTTCCGGGTCTTGATAAGTGGTGATCACTGTGTAAAAAAAAAAGAGGTAACGTCATTTGCATATTAGATTAAAATATTTTTGAATAATTAGCTCCATGTTATTATTTGCATATTAGATTAAAATATTTTTGAATAATTAGCTCCATGTTATTATTTGCATATTAGATTAAAATATTTTTGAATAATTAGCTCCATGTTATTATTTGCATATTAGATTAAAATATTTTTGAATAATTAGCTCCATGTTATTAATTGTTTGTTGCAATAGGATTGTTTTAACTGTTCTTTTACAAATATTATATGAAGTTGATTTGCTTGATTTATTTTGAATTTAATTTAAATTTAATTTTATGTATTTTTTATTTCAATTATTTCTCACACCAGTTGCGTTTAAAAACGGAATTACGTGTATTTATTCGAGCTAAAAAAGTTATTTCCCTTTTAAGTTCTGAGAGGCATGCTCCGTGTCACTTTTATAGACGAAGACGGTTGTGTTTTATGCTTCCATAAATTTAAAATGTAGTCTAATTTTAGGAATATTGTAACCATGAAGATATTCAGCGTATCCTCAATAGTATATGACTAAAAACTCTTCTCAGCAATATGTTTTAATCAAGAAAAGACGGTTATATACATATACTGTATAATATATATACAGAGTGGAACCGTAAAATTATCGCCCTCGAAAGACTACCTGATTCCATTTCCGTTTGATGAAAACCGGTTTCTGTTATTGTTGGTCTATTATGTATAAATCCCAAGAGCGATATGAGTCTTTTATAATGTCTTAAGGTGACACAATGTTCAACGAGAGAGATCAGAGATGCGCCGCTGTACAACTCATGCTCTCTACCAATCCAAGTTATGACAACAGAACAGTTCCCATCACCCTCAAAATGCATCACTTGATTGCCATGAATAACATATGATTATTTTTGTAATAGTGCGGAGGAGGAATTTTTAGTAATTTCGACGTGTACCGGTTCTTAATCGATGAAAAGAGTTTGTGAAACCATGCGTAAAAAATGAAACATTCGGAACAAAAGACGGGAAAAAAGAACATTGTAGGAAGGGGCTTGTCCACGTTTTCTGCAGACACGCTTCTGGTCGACGAGTTCAATCCGGGATAAGCAGGCAAAGTACAAAATAGACTTCGTGGCTTAGTGGGAGATGTCCTTTTCTCTCCCCTGCAACCTCTCTCCCACAGAAGAGACGTTGCAAGCCTATCTTTGTTTATCGTTATTTCCATGGCAGGTGATTGTCTGAAGTCTTATCTCTGGTCCCCCCTCGCCAATCTTTTACAAAAAACACTCGTCTAGCTGAATCCACTGTCAAAAACTTTCCCCACTCTTTATCTATGCCTAAATCAAAACATAGATTCCATGAACAAAGCTTCTTTCTTAGAACTGCACGCCTGTGGAACTCTGTTCCGTCTGCCTGCTTCCCTCCTGACTACAACTTGGATGTCTTCAAGTCCAACGTAAACAAATTCCTGATGAACCGCTCCCTTAAGTAGACACTTTAAATATCCACCCTAACGTACTGTACTTACAATAACCCTTATTCCTGAGTGGCTTCCGGGCCTTGATAAGTGGTGACCATCTTGTAAAAAAAAAAAAGGTTCGCCCGAAACAGCTGTAGGTTAGGATCTGGTCTAGGTTTGGGGCTGGAGCTAGTTGGCGTTCCATTCTCTTGCGACTTCTATCCTTCAGACAAGTCAACCGAGTGTTTTCGAAGGACTATAATTCTTGATGGATTATGTGCCGCCAAACACCGCGGTCCGTTGCTAAGGTTGACCACTGGCGGTAATTGATGTGACAGACACCAAGAGATTTCTTCAGACAGTCTTTTTACTATATATTATTTTTAATTGGAATTCATTATTAATATGAGTATTATTCATATTAATTTTTATTTATTGCGGACTATTATTCTCATCTTTATTAGTTGTTGTTTCACGACGTTTCGGCCAACTATTCCTCTGGCCTTTGTCAGGTGGTAACCGCGACGGATAGGAACTTCGAATCTCATTCTCAGCAATCACTGCCATCCGTAGTTGTTGTCATCTCACCACGTTCCTATCCGTCGCGGTTACCACCTGACGATGGCCAGAGGAATAGTTGACCGAAACGTCGTGAAACAACAACTAATAAAGATGAGAATAATAGTCCGCAATAAATAAAAATCAATATAAGTTTTTTTACGGTTTCTTTATTGCTGATATGTGCCATTAGCTTCTTTCTCTTATCCTCGAATGGAATGTTCGCCATATAAGGTGATTTTGGAAAGGCAGTTGTCTTCTATCCTAGAAACGTGGCCAGCCTATCCCGTAGTTGTGATTTCAGCACCATAGCCTCAATATTGCTGATTTGGGCCTGTTCGAGCACTTCAAAGTTGGTGGAATCACTCCAGCGAATGTTGAAGATGTTACGGAGGCAGCGTTGATGGAAGCGCTCGAGGAATTGCAGGTAACGACGATAGCTAACCCACGATTCTGAGTCGTGCAAAAAGGTAGTCAATATGACGACTCTGTACACACTAACCTGGGTAGATTCTTCAGGTCATTGTTGCTCCACACTCGTTTATCCGGCTGACCAAAAGTACCGTTGGCGTTGCCCAGCTTGTTGTCCACCTCCTTGTCTTATGATATGGTGCCCCAAAGGTAGGTGAAATGTTGAACCGCCTTCAATTTGGTCTCATTGATGTTGATGTGAGGGAGGATATACTCTTCTCTATGTGCAGGTTAGTGGACGACCTCCGTTTTCTTTAGTCCGACTTCCAGTTTAAAGAGCTGAGCGGCTTCCAGAAAGTAGGACGTTGGACGCTGCAGGCTCTCTCTATATGTGCAGCAAGTGCAGCGTCATCGGCTAAGATGAGATCGCGAACTAGTTCCTTCAGAGTGATTGAATGGGCCTGCAGTCGCCCGAGATTGAACAGACTGTTGTCGAGACGGTAGCGAATGTAAATACCGTCCTCAGAGTCAAGATCCTTTGTGACCTGCCTTAGCATTACAATTAACAAGATAGCGAAGAGAGTTGGAGCAAGGACGCAGCCCTGTTTTACATCATATTGTGAGACAGCTAAAATGGCGTTTTTTTATTAGTATGTCTCGGGATGTACGCCTCCCAATTATTGAAGCCTTGTTGATCCGTATTAAGAAAACGACCATTAATCAAGCTCAATACAAGGTTTTTAAGTATTTTAAAAGATTTTAAACGATTTTAATCGTCTTTCCAAAAATCAAGTGCTTATATATATATATATATATATATATATATATATATGTGTATATATGTATGTATATACATATATATATGCATAGATATATAAATATATATATACATGTAGTAATTAGTAGTAATCTTTAGTGAGAAATAGTAAAACTTCACATATGAATGCAAGAAAGTGTTAAGGTTATCAAAATTCATACTAGAATTGTCCACGAGGATTCGTCTTTAACACATAAGCTACTAAGTTAACATTTAGTTCTTCTGTAAGTTTAGGATTCAAACCAAACCCTAGGCGATACTAAGAAAACAATTGCGAAAAGTTTTGTACTGACTAATGGACCGAGAGCAGGTTTGGATCAAATAAAATGTTCTCTTCGAAATTTCGTCCATATTCCCTAATTTGACAGAAATATTCCCGAGTTACTAAGATTCAACTGAAGAATATAAAAGCTGCACACTGTTGTGGCAAGTGCTCATCTGAACTTCAATCCATGGTCCCCTATCGCCCAACTTTCACAAAAAACACTTGTCTAATCAAAACCACTACCAATAATTTCTCCCACTCTTTATCTGTGCCTAAACCTAAATGTAGATTCCACGAATAAGGCTTCTTTCGTGAGAACTGCGCGCCTGTGGAACTCTGTTCCGTTTTCCTGATTTCCAGCTGACTTCAATTTGATTGTATTCAAGTCCAATGTAAACAAGTTCTTGATGAACAGTCCCCCTAAGTAATTCAATTTACAAAATTTCCACTACGTACGTTTTCAACGCTATAATCCCGTTGACTAATGAACACCCATTAACTCTTATCCTTGAGTGGCCTCCGGGGCTTGATAAGTGGTGACACCTATGTAAAAAAAGAATAACACTCCAGATGAGAACATTCGTCGGAATAACCCCAATAATGCACTTTGAACTGAATTATTAAACATTGCCGACTCACACAGAAAGGAACACACGTTGACAGGATCTTATTACATGAAAAAGAGACATAGATTGCATTTAGCCACGCCTACTAAAAAAAACATCATGAATCAGACAATGAAGATGATGCATGTAGACGCGCCAATTTCTTTTGTTTCGAAAATTCATCCACTGTGTTACATGTTTCTTATTGGTAGGGCTAACACAACAGCATATTCTTTTCATTGTTTTGATTCTCGAGTGTGTATCCGTTGATATCTTGTGTGCGTGTATATAGAGTGATGTGGTTCTCGGTTGATTAACAGTGCCTAACCGTGTCAGATATATACTCGAGAGTCACAACAATGAAAAGAATATGCTATTTTCATAGCCTTATTTATTAGCAACCACTGTCAGTAACGTTCCCCACTCTTTAACAGTGCCTAAATCAAAACCTAGATTCCATGAACAATGCTTCTTTCTTAGAACTGCACGCCTATTTTCCAGCTGACTTCAACGTGGTTGTCCTCAAGTCCAACATAAACAAATCCTTGATGAACCGCCTTCTTAAGTAATCCAACCTACCAAATTTCCATTAATAACGACTACTACGATATTATCTCATTGATTACTGTGCACTCAGTAACCCTTATCTTCGAGTAGCCTCAAGGCCTTGACAAGTGGTGATTCCTATGTAAAAGAAAAAAGAAAGTTCTATGGTACACAGACAATCCCGGCCTTTTGCAAGTCTTGTTGCAATGAAACACAGAAGTAACAAAGAATGATTCCCTATGGTTCGGGAGATCTTGTCGGTAACGTGAACAAAACTTTATTGATCTATCTATTGGCGGTACTTCAGTCGCTTCCTCTTTCCTGCAGTTTTTGCAACGTTTCCCGGAGCTACCGCAGTCGTGGTGACGTCACCCGACTCGTCTATAAAGGTTAAACGTTATGCGAACAAATTGGACGGTAAGACAATCATGCTGAACAATAGCCGATTGTAACATTGTATTAGAGACAAGACCCAATTAGCGAAATGTCCAATAATGATAAAACATTACTCAGGCGACTTAACGTCATGGCGAGAATGGACTTGCCACTGAGGCGGACTAGATTGAAAGACGCGCACGTGAGATCTTGCTTTTATGGCAGGTGCTTCCCGGTTTCATTAAATCATTCCTTTTGGGTAAATAGATAATTTACCTACAGTAACAGGCCAAGCCGTAGTAGGCCGTTTCGATTTGACTGAAATTAGCGCTCTTTTGCGACTGGAGAGGAAAAATATAGGGTATGCTGCACGTAAGATAGTGGAGAAGACTGCCAAAGTGGGGTTAGAAAAAGCGAATGGATGAGAGAAGCTAGCATGCAATATGTGTGTGTGTGTGTGTGTGTGTGTGTGTGAGAGAGAGAGTTAGAGATAGAAAGTGAGAGAGAGAGGGAGAGAGAGGGACTTACATACATATACGCATACATAGAATACACAAGAGCATAGAGAGATACTTATATGCATATAGACGGTGATGGAATGTGTGGGACAGATATTGCACATGAGAAATTAGGCTTACATAATACACATCTAAGCAGCGAAATAAAATAAAGACAATATTTTTCGTTATGGATTACAAAGCGCACGCAAGGCGGAAAAACAAATATCAGCATCTATATATACACATTATTTATTTATATATACGAGGGGCGTGCAATAAGTAATGCCCCTGACCCACTTCCAGTTGTCTGATCTAGCTGAAATTTTGCATGTGCAATGATTTAAATCTCTACGGGTAAGGTGGCAAATTACAGCTCTGAACTAATTGTGGTTTCTGTTTTACAGGTGTTTGAACGGAGTCAGGTGTGAAATGGCGCCTGTTGAATGTCGAGCAGTGATCCGGTTTTTGTATTTGAAAGGACGGACGCCACAGGAGACTTTTGATGAAATGAAAAAAACTTATGGTGATAATTCCCCATCATATAACCTTTTAAAACGCTGGCATCGTGGATTCAAACATGACCGGAAGTCTGTGGAAACAGCTCCCAGACCTGGTCGCCCCCCTTCTGTCATTGATGAGGCATCTGTCCGTTAAATTGAGGCTGCCATTTTGGAAGATCGGCGCATTACTATTCTCCAAATAGCCCAAGATATCAAGATTAGTACAGGGTCTGTGGAAACTATCATTCATGACCATTTGCATAAGGTGTCTGCCAGATGAATTCCCAGGTTGCTCACACCATTCCAGAAGCGAAAACGCATCGAGTGCTCGAGGATGAATTTGGAGATGTGTCAAGAAGATGAGTCAAAGTTTTTCAAAAGACTGATTACACAGGATGAACCTGGTTCCATCACAATGATCCAGAGACCAAAACCCAGTCAACGCAGTGGAAGCACTTGAACTCACCACCTCCAAAGAAGGCAAGTGTGCAGCCCTCCGCTGGCAAGGTCATGCTCACAGTTTTCTGGGACCAGGACGGAGTAGTGATGACAGATTTCCTGGCAAAGGGTACCACAATTACAGGAGCCTATTATGCTTCACTTTTGAGGAAATTAAGGGAAGCTATCAAAATCAAGAGGCGGGGCAAGGTCAGCAAAGGCACCCTCCTTCTGCAGGACAATGCTCCGGTCCACAACTCGCATGTCGCCAGATCAGAAGCACGGGCGTGTGGTTATGAAATCCTCCTCCATCCTCCCTACTGTTCCGACCTTGCACCCTTTGACTTTCACCTCTTCCCAGCCATGAAGTTGTTTTTGAAAGGAAAGCGTTTCCCAGATGATGCAGCATTGATTTCTGAAGTCACGTCGTGGTTGGAGGACCAACCTGGGGTGTTCTACAAAAATCTTCTCCAGAGCTTCATCAAACGATGGGAGAAATGCATAACTGGGTGGTTCCTATGTAGAGAAAGACTAATAACTGTGCCAAGTTTCGTTGCTCTACTGCTATGGGAAGTGGGCAAGGGACATTAGTCATTGCACGCCCCTCGTATATATATATATATATATATATATATATATATATATATATATATATATATATATATATATATATTACAAGGGAAGCACCACTTATCAAGGCTCAGAGGCCACTCGGGGATAAGGGGTAAAGAGTGTACAGTGGTGAAAAGGACAACATAATAGTAATCATTAGATGTGTTACGTTGGAAAAATTGAATTACTTAAGAGGGGAACGGCTCACCAAGAACTTGTTCACATTGGATTTGAAGACGGCCATATTATAGTAAGCTTGAAAGCAGGTAAAGGAAGAGAGTTCCACAAGTGTGCAGTTTTAAAAAAGAAGCTTCTTTCATTGAAATCTACGTTTACGTTTAGGCACAGATAAAGTGTGTGGGAAATTATTGATAATATTTTCATCCTGAATGTTTGGCGATGGGGCACCATAGATTGGAGCTCAGCCGAGCACTTGCCATGAAAATAACGATAAAACAAAGACAGGCTCGCAACGTTCCTTCTATGAGAAAGAGGTTGCAGGGAAGAAAAAGGGCATACGTTTTATTGGTTTTACATAAGCATTTATATGTCAGTACACATTCATGAACATATTTCGGTAAGCCAGTTACAAGTAATTAGAGACCTCTTTAGACGATATTGCTTATACAAAAGTAAAGTTTGGACTTTACTTTTGTATAAGCACTATCGTCTAAAGAGGTCTCTAGTTATTTGATATGGTCTCTAGTTAGTTGTAACTGGCTTATCGAAACATGTTCATGAATGCGTAGAGCCATACAAATGCTTATGTAAAATAAATAAAAAGTATACTTGCCCTATTTATTATTGATACACTTGTATTCACTTTGTTTAAACTTAAATCATTGTTGTACTTCTCGAAAAATATTAACCTAGAAAAATTGTATCCATCTATATCTATCTACCTATCTATCTATCTATCTATCTATCTGTATATATATATATATATATAAATTAAAATTACAATAAGTTTACCAAGGTAATCAAAGGTATCCCCTTACTTCACTCTTTTTTTAAACAAGTAAGATCTGTGACTTACTTGTGGTTTCATTAAATACTTTTACATGCAAAATCCGATCCCGCATTTTGCTAATTCCTGCCCTCTAATGAGAAGGAGAGTATTTCTTCGAAATTCCGCGGATTAAGGACTATCCACTTATCTTGTGCTTCCTTTTTAAAATTAAATATGTTTTTAACTCTTTTTCAAGGTGTTTTTTAACATGTTTTATTAATCATTTGTTCATTTATATATATATATGTATGTATATAGTTATATGTATATATATGTACACGCACGCATATATATATGTACACACACACACATACACATACACATACACATATATATACTAGACTTCCCATGACCCATTGGGTCAGTATATATTAACTATGGAATTACTGTATAAGCGTGACACTTTTGACTTAAAGAAAATAGTTTTTTGTGACGTAACAGAAACATTTCTATGAAAGTATATTAAAATGAAAAAACAATATAGATAGATTTCTATGAGGCGTTCTGTTTATAATTGTTTATTCTTGAAAAAATACTTACAGCCATTGAATTATAAGGGGTTTGCCATACTTATAGGTAAATGTGTACTGAACAGATACCGTAATACTAAAACTCAAATTCAAATTTTGAAATATCTTTTAATTTAAACGGCAAAAAAATGGATCGCTGAAAACGTACACTGTAAAACAATGCATTGTAAAATAGTATATTTATTTGTAAGAAAATTGCGTTAAAATAACTTAAACGTAATACAGAAGTGAACGATGTAAAAAAAAATGCAGAAAGTATTAACAATTGTTTATTTGGATAATTTAAAACAAACAAAAAAATTAGGCCGCTGAAAACGTACACAGTAAAAAAAAAATACGTTGTCAACAGGTCAAAGTTGATTTATTTGTGAGAAAATTGCGACAGTATAGTTGTAATAGAGAATAGTTGCAAAACATTCCCTAAGGGTTCAGTATGTTATATTAGCTATGGAATTAATGTATGAGCATGACACTTGTGACGTAAAGAAAATAGTTTTTTGTGACATAACAGAAACATTTCTATGAAAGTATATTAAAATGAAAAAACAACATAGATAGATTTCTATGAGTCATTCTGTTTATAATTGTTGAAAAAATACAAACTTACAGCCATTGAATTATAAGTGGTTTGCCATACTTATAGGTAAATGTGCACTGAACAGATACCATAATACATGAAGTTAAATTCAAATTTTGAAATATCTTTTAAATTAAACGTAAAAAAAAATAAAATAAAATAATTGGGTCGCTGAAAACGTACACAGTAAAACAATACATTGTAAAATAGTAGATTTATTTGTAAGAAAATTGCGTTAAAATAACTTAAACATAAGACGGAAATGAACGATGTAAAAAAATGCAGTAGTAGAGTTGTAGTAGGGAAAATACATGTCAACCAGTAGTAGTAATAGTAGGATAAGGAAGAGGAGACGTAGTAGTAGTAGTAGTAAGAGGGGGAAAATGAGGCGTAGTAGTAGTTGTAAAGAGGAGAAGTAATAGTAGTAACAAGAAGAGGAGGCATAGTAGTAGTAGTAGTAGGAGGAGGATAGTGCGCAAGCAAACAAGCAAATAACCACGAACGACAGAGTTTTAGTATTATATATATATATATATATATATATATATATATATATATATATGTACAGTGTTCCACAAAAGTAAGTACACCTTAACATTTCTGCAGATATTTAAGTATATCGCTTCATGAGACGATACTGACAAAATAACATTTTGACCCAATGAAACGTAATTAGAGTTAATTAATTTTCCCCTCAAAATAACTTAGTGTTGTCCTCCGAAGAGATATACTTAAATATCTGCAGAAACGTGAGAGGTGTACTCACTCATATATATATATATATATATATATATATATATATATATATATATATATATACATACATAAGAAATAAATGATAGTTTCATTTATTGTCTCAACCAACAAATTCTAGCCAAACTACAGCTATAATTTCTTTCTGTCCTCTGACGAGAAGACTAACAAGAATATCATTCTTTAAAACTCTGCGGAAAAAGGAATTTGAAAATTGTTTTTTGGAGTATTCTGTCCAATAATAATATTTAATTCTAAATGTTAACTTGTTTTAACGGTTTTAATTTCTTTCCTCTTTTATATATATATATATATATATATATATATATATATATATATATATATATATATATACACACATATATATATGCATTAATCTTTCGTAGATTGCTTGCCATTATTATTATTATTAAATATATATATATATATATATATATATATATATATATATATATACATATATATAGAAATTTTATGAATGGTTCCACTGAATTTAATTTATTTCTAAGTTGTCCTTTTTGTGCGTTTACGGGGAGAAAAATCAGGATATCGTCTATGTATTTAAAGTATGTGAAGTTTTTAGGTAATATGAATTTGAAAGATTTGGTCTCTAGGAATTCTAGAAATAAGCAAGCTAGTACTCCGCTTAAGGGGGTTACCCATAGGGAGTCCTGATATTAAACACTATTACTATTACGCAAAGAAAGGGCTTCTACCATTTAGCTTTTAGTATAGGAAAAATAATAATCTAAGAGCAAAATATAAAGACAGATTCTGGTTAATTCATACTATTTTCCCAAACCGTTTTTCCTTATATAATTTAAACAAAATGAATAAGAATAGGAAAAAAAACTTGTACATCGGTATTTAAATAACGTATTTTTAAAAGTGTATATATATATATATATATATATATATATATATATATATATATATATATATATATATATATATAGGCATTGAATAACCCAACCTTCCCAATACACACGCATTTATAGTTTCTTTCCCGATATGGGTAGGATTCTAACACTGTTTCCTTTTCATTTTCATATGGTCTATGATCGTTTTCTTCTTCTGTATTTTTCCTTTTAATATCCTGAAGATGTCCCCAGCAATAAGCGACGAAACGTTGATCACTATTTTATAAATTCATTCGGTTTTTCTTTTTTCAAAACAACATAACGTCAACCATCGCTGGTATTTTTATTTTATTTTTTATTCATATATATATATATATATATATATATATATATATATATATATATATATATATATATTTATATATATATCGTCAAAGAATGAGAATTCAATAATGTAGAAACGTTGTTTTAATTTGAATAAAATGAAATACGCATCAAGTGCGTTTGAACTCTCATTCTTTGACGTTATTGTCGCGTTACCTGCGCACAGTTCAAACAATTCAAAATACAACCGCCAGATACAACGCGCGGCTCTATACAGACTTCTTTCTCCAAAGTAACATGGCAAGGAAGAAGAAAAGAAAAAAAAAGAAACAAAGGACACACCGAAGATGGAGTCTACCTCCGAAATATATTTGTGATGAATTTCAAACAAGTAAAATATTTGTTTATTTTCCTAATCTTACGTTGTGATTTGGCTTCAAACGCGCTTGATGCGTATTTCATTTCATATATATATATATATATATATATATATATATATATATATATATATATATATGAGCAAACAGTTAATAAAATATGTTAAAAACACTTTGAAATGAGTTAAAACATATTTAATCTGAAAAGGAAACACTAGATAAATGGATAGTCCTTAATTTTATAAATATTAATTCTTAATATTTATAATTTAGTTTAATTTTACTATCTTAGATCATTTTGGTAAATTCAATTGTAATTTTCATTTTATTATATATATATATATATATATATATATATATATATATATATATATATATATATATATATATATATATATGCGCATTTTTAAAGGATACACATGTTTTCGACTTACGTCTACTACTTTTTAATTGTTTTTATTTATGACCCCTTAAATCGCTTTTTGGGGGTTAAAATATCACATTTCTTCCATTTGTTCTGAGCAGTCCATATACCAAGTTTAAAGTCTGTAGACTTGAAACTGACAAGGAAGTTTGATAGAGACCGTTCCGCACAGACAGACAGAGAGACAGACAGACAGACAGAAAAACAGACAATGCCATAGATTATTAAACACTAATGATTGAATCGTGACAAAGCCCGCTATAAATAAAGACAGTGCCTGTTCATTAGTCTGAAAGTGTAACGTGACGCAATGAGTCGCTTCCAACCGAACCCAGCGACAAAAGAAATATAATTCTTTGAGGCAAACGCTCAGCTCAAATGGTTCGGTAATTGATTGAAGCGAAGAAACCGTTTACGTGTCTCTCGTCGAAGTGTGGGAAGAAAAGGCTAAACGAGAGGTTGAAATACGGGTAAACCGAGCCGCCTCGCACGAACTGGGTATCCATGAAAATTATATTGATATCCGCCACTGGGCATTGGGCGACTTTTCGTTGAATTAGATTTTCGCCGTTTTGAATATCGATCGTCGCACGGCAGCAATTCTTCGCACTCCCTTCGCAGCACCAGATGTATACAAAGCAGGGGACAACAATCTGCTATCTGTCTCTAGAAGCGGGTATTTTATAAAATCAGACATTTACGCTTAGAAATATAAAACATTAATTTGAACACATATGTGCATTATTGAGTGCTAACACACTGAACTGGACGATACAGCATCTATCTTCGACAACTAGAAACTGTGCCAAACACGATATGGCACGTAATAAAAACAAGGCCGATAGCCATTAGTCGCGTGCTCTCGTGTAATGAATGAATGCATGAATGTAGAATTGACATGGAATTTCTTTTTCAACACAATAATTGGAATACCGTCAGGGCCAGTTGCTTTACTGGAATCAAGGTTTTTGCTTAGCTTGGCGACCTCACGCACATATTTGTATGTTGCATAGCGTTTTGTCTGTTATAGGAGGAAATACGGGGAGTTGATGGCCTTCGTCGCATGCACTATAAATATAAGCTCTCTATTCTCCCTTAAACAAATAGTTCTTTTTCCACTAAAATAAAACGCTTAAACTGAAGCCTTTAAAACCGCTAACACCAATCTTGGTATATCTTTTACCTCCAACAAACGCTAACTTCTGTCCAAATCTAAACGATAAATAATATGACATAAACATTGAGGTGAACTCAAGATAGTACCTGTTTGTATCTCCTCCAGCTAATTATGCAGCATATAAATTTATTCATATTGATATATACATATATGAATATGTATATATATATATATATATATATATATATATATATATATATATATATATATATATTTGCGTATGCATGCATGCATACATACGATGATTACTCAAGATCCGTTGACATCACTATTTTTACATTAAACAAGGCCGATAGCCATTAGTCGCGTGCTCTCGTGTAATGAATGAATGCGTGAATGTAGGATTGACATGACATGCTTAAAGATAAACTAAAATGATCGAAAAATGGGCTGAAATGACTTACATAAATAAAAAGTAAATGACTTAGAATGGCTTTAATGAACTTAAGGATAAATTGAATGATCTTAAGAATTACTTAAATGCTTAAAAAATAACTGGAATCCTTCAAAAACAACTTGAATGATATGGAGAATGACTTGAATCGTTTTGAGACTGACTGGTTGTAACTTGAATCGTTTGAGACTAACTGGTTGTAAAGCTATTCTCCCTTAAACAAATAGTTCTTTTTCCACTGTAATAAAACGCTTAAACTGAAGCCTTTAAAACCGCTAACACCAATCTTGGTATATCTTCTATCTCCAACAAATTCTAAGTACTGTCCAAATCTAAACGAGAAATAATATGACATAAACATTGAGGTGAACTCAAGATAATACCTGTTTGCATCTGCTGCTCCACCTAATTATGCAGCATATTAATTTATTTATATTGATATATACATATCTGAATATATGTATATATATGTATATATGTGTGTATATGTATATATATATATATATATATATATATATATATATTTGCGTATGCATACATGCATACATGCGATGATTACTCAAGATCCGTGGACATCACTATTTTTACATTAAACAAGGCCGATAGCCATTAGTCGCGTGCTCTCGTGTAATGAATGAATGCGTGAATGTAGGATTGACATGAAATTCTTAAGGATAAACTAAAATGACTGAAAAATGGGCTTAAATGGCTTAAATAAATAAAAAGTAAATGACATAGAATGACTTTAATGGACTTAAGGATGAATTGAATGACCTTAAGAAAGACTTGAATGCTTAAAACATAATTGGAATCCTTCAAAAACAATTGAATGATCTGGAGAATGACTTGAATGGCTTTGAGACTGACTAGTTGTAAAGTGGGTGATCATTTTACATTAAATCATTACAGAAAAGTGATCCCCCACCTTATAACGCAAAGGTCCAAACATAAGTACAGCATGTAGTAAGAACAGATACTACACTTTGATCTTGGCCAAAAGGGTATTTATTTGCTCCCCCAGCGAGCAAATTAGGCACAAGGCCGATTTTTAATGTGAGAAGTGAAGGGGGAATGTGGACCAACTCCCAGGGGAGTAGGGGAGCTGGATAGTGACAATTGTTATGAAGGGTTGGTATTTATTTGCTCCCCCACGAGCAAATTAGGCACAAGGCCGTTTTTTAATGTGAGGAGTGAAGGGGAAATGAGGACCAGCTCCCCGGGGAGTAGGGGAACTGGATAGTGACGATTGCTATGAAGGTTTGCCCCCACATTGACCAAGGTCTTATATGTGGGATTGGTATTTATTTGCTCCCTCACCGAGCAAATTAAGCACAAGGCCGGAACAGACACTATACTTTGATCTTGGCCAAAAGGCCAAGAAAAGCTTAAAAAGCTAAGAACAGCATCTATTAACAACAGACCTTTGATCTTAACCAAAAAGGCCAAGCACAAAAGTGCTATGGAAAGACCGACGGGCCGACCGAGTGACTTATAGAGCACGCGACTAAAAATATATTTAACATTCAGTAAAATATTATCGTTGTTAATCATTATCAATACCGTAGCAAATAACCCGACATGATTCACAATTACCCTATATTTTTAATAATTATTATAGCTGTCATAACAAAGAATTATATCTGATCATGGAAGATTCTATAAAAATATATATACACTTCGTAGTTTTTAATTAGCGGTTAAAACTATAAATAGCAAATTCATAAATAGAGCGAGAGAAAGCAAATAAGAAGGAGCATAAAACTACCATTAAACAAATTATGTGCCTCCTTCCAACCTCCCTTTTCTCTTGTCCCTTATTTCATTTTTCCCTTCTTCTCTTCTCCTCCATCTAATTTTTCTTTCCTCTTCCCCCATCATCCTTTATCTATTGCCCTTCCTCCTTCCCTCACGCGTCACTTACTCTTTCGTTTTCTTTCCCCCGCTTCCTTCAACGGACCCAGATGGTACAGTAAAAACGGTCACTTGAGTCCGAATTATTATTAAGCTTTTCGCAACAAGTACGTCCAAGGATGGAGTACTATTGCCACATCTGGACAGGAGCTTCTAAAAACACCGTATCCTGCCTTGACAGAGTACAAAATAGGCTTCGTGGCTTAGTGGGGGATGCCCTTTTCTCTTCCCTGCAACCTCTCTCTCACAAGAGAGACGTTGCGAGCCTGTCTTTGTTTTATCGTTACTTCCATGGCAAGTGCTCGTCTGAGCTCCATTCTCTGGTCCCTCCTCGCCGATCTTTCACGAAAAACACTCGTCTAGCTGAAACCACTGTCAAAAATTTTCCCCCACTCTTTATCTGTGCCAAAACGAAAACGTAGATTCCACGAACAAAGCTTCTTTCTTAGAAGTGCACCCGTGGAACTCTGTTCCGTCTGCCTGTTTCCCACCTGACTACAACCTCGATGTCTTCACGTCCAACATAAACAACTTCCTGATGAACCGCCTCCTTAAGTAAGACACTTTGTCAAATCTGAATACTAACGTACTGTACACGCAATGACCCTTATCCCCGAGTGGCTTCCGGGTCTTGATAAGTGGTGACCACTTTGTAAAAAAAAAAAAAAAAAAAATCCAAAATGGAAATAAAGAATTAAAATTATGCCCACCCCTAACTTACATTATATACCTTAGTTTACTAAAAATTTAAGATGGGTAGTGAGCACATTGCGAAGATAACGTCTCTCCCGGCTCTATCCTCTATCTTTTTAAGCCCGAAACCCTACCCACTCATTCCCTCACCCCAATAGACAAAATCAAATCAACCCTGTTTTACGCACAACTGAATCCCACCCTGTCTCCTTTTTATTTAAAACTGTCTTACTGCAAGATGGCTTTCAGATTCACTATTGATTCCTTTCAATGCAAGCGTGATTGCCTAAAACGGTTTCTAGCTACTAAATACTAGAAGACCGAAACATGCTCATGACTGTATAGCAACACATCACTGCTTATGTAAAAAATAAATGAAAAGTATACCCTGCTCTACTTCGGTATTGAGAACTCTGGTATTAACCTCGTTATATTTCACTGGTTACTTTACCTCTGGAAAATAGCAACCTCAAATTATATATATATATATATATATATATATATATATATATATATATATATACTCGGGTTTTTTTATTCAAAGGTATTGGACTAATGAATTCAACGAGTTTGTTAGATAGTGCTCAATAAAAAGAGCTGATAATACTTGTTTATTGTTATATAAACATGCTCACATCCCGCTGCTACAAACAGCCACTTGTTTCAATCAAACAACGGACAGCCACTTGACTATTCAAATGTTCAATGAATAACCTATATATATATATATATATATATATATATATATATATATATGTATACGAGCAAACAGTTAATAAAACATATTAAAAAAAACTATATATATATATATATATATATATATATACTCGGGTTCTTTTATTCAAAGGTATTGGACTAATGAATTCAACGAGTTTGTTAGATAGTGCTCAATAAAAAGAGCTGATAATACTTGTTTATTGTTATATAAACATGCTCACATCCCGCTGCTACAAACAGCCACTTGTTTCAATCAAACAACGGACAGCCACTTGACTATTCAAATGTTCAATGAATAACCTATATATATATATATATATATATATATATATATATATATATATATGTATACGAGCAAACAGTTAATAAAACATATTAAAAAAAACTTTGAAATGAGTTAAAAACATATTTAATCTGAAAAGGAAACACTAGATAAGTGGATGGTCCTTAATCCGCGGAGTTTCGAAGAAATACATTCCTTCTCATCAGAGGGTAGGAATTAGCAAAATGCAGGATAGGATTTTGCATGCAAAAGTATTTGATGAAACAACAAGTAAGTCAAAGATCTTACTTGATAACAAAAAGTGAAGCTGAGGGAATATGGTGAAGAAAAATGTGATTACACGTAAATGGATAGTCTGGTGGAAGATAAATAATCCAGTGACGGGAAAATCCAAATATATAACTTTAAGAAAGTTAATTGAATTTCCATTAGCACAAGCATTTTATTTTATATATATATATATATATATATATATATATATATATATATATATATATATATATATGTATGTGCGTGTGTGTGTGTGTGTGTGTGTGTGTGTGTGTGATGGCAGCAACTCGTTCATGAGGCAAACATGAGGGCAACTAGCAGCATAGTCCTGCACATTCACTGATGATCGGGTTCAAGCTGTGGTGCCCCAAACACCTACCAGGCCAGACTCTGGAAGTTCCAGAGCCCTTATTGCAATCAATGCCCATATTTACATCAGTCCTTATTGAATGTCCGTTTGCCATTTCGGCTAAAGCCAATATTTTGTTATCGAGATACACACTGATTGCAAAATGTGTATTCCATTGCATATCAAGTAATGCCTATGCTTGAAGCTCTTTTATAGTGAGGAAAGACTTTGCACTGAGAGAATCCCACTCTCTAAACAACTGAAACATTGAACCAAAAAGAAGTGCAAGTCAACATTATTGGAAGCAACAGTTGCCGCATGTTTTATATCAGGGGTTTCCTTCTCCCAGAGAGGTTGTCTTCACCACGGCTTACGAGAGCCCTCTCCAGCCACCATGCCATTTGATCCATGACTGGGACTTAGGTTGCTGGGCAGAAGAGCATACTCCACACGCCGGTGGGTCATGTATGCCGCAGCTGACAGGACCTAAGCTGCTCTGGCGGTTTCTGTCAGGGTTACCTTACCCTTAGACTTTGGTTAAAAAAAACCCTGGGCCCACAAGGTAGTGGAGGTCCAGTTATACGGCGCAGGACACTCGCCGTTGATCAGAGCTCGTCGTCGTGGCAGTGGTCACGACGTGCACGTGGGGTTGATTTGTCTGGGAAAAGTACAGTATGACGCTAAGACATCTGTGTGCTTTTAACGCACGTCCACACCAGACCTTGACCACTATATATATATATATATATATATATATATATATATATATATATATATATATATATATATATATACATTACTATAATATATATATTACTATAATAATTATTAAATACCTACAGACACTAGTGTTTCATCCTTCTCTGAAATCATCAGTGCAGGGTGTCACGATTAACATCGGTCGATAGATTCGAACCCGGCAACAGAAGCCATCTCTGACTTTATTAGCAAGGATCTAATCCAATCGGCCGGTGTTAACCGCGAGAAATAACGTATAAATTTAAACATTTCTTATTTTTTAATATATGAGCAAAATTGACCGACTCTTCTTTCAACTAAAAGTGCTCAACGATAAGAAACGAGTTTCTTAAAGGGGCGTACATTATGATATTTATGTATATATGTGTGAGTCTCTATTCCAAGTTTAAAGATGTTGATCATCTAACCGTTTATTTCTTTAAGTTAGTTGAAATGAACAATTTTTGACAGCACCTGTTTTGTAGCATATACTCACTCATGTAATTATGTATATTTTTGATTTTATTCTGCCTTTAACTCATTAAAAGAAAAAAGACCTTTAAAACAAAAGAAAGGAATATGGGCCCGATTAAAAATCCGAAATTAGAAGAGAAAATGCAGTTATTTTTCAATTTGTTACGCCATATTAAGGTTTTCATTTATATATAATTTACAATTACACATATAAATGTATATAATTTAAATTACACATATACAACTCAAAATTCAAACATGGCGTAACAAATTGAAAAATAATTGCAATTTCTGTATCAATTTCAGAGTTTTAATAGCTCCCATCTTCTTTTGTCTTAAAGTTATTTATATATTATTTTAGTGATATTTTAACACACACACACACACACAGATATATATATATACATATATATATATATATATATATATTATACATTTTGGCGTGCACGGTAAACACCAGGTTTATCATGTACAAAATTATCTTTTTGTTTGTAACGTCGAATGGAAATAACATCAGACAAGTTGGTGAAAATAGGAGACTTTTATGAACACATAAAATCATAAAATTGCCATTCCATTAACGAAACAGCTTTAATGAAGAAATCTAAGATGAAATAAACAAAAGTTACAAAAAAGACAAATTGTAAGCCTTTGAATTTCAACAAAGTTTTGTACTATATATATATATATATATATATATATATATATATATATACTAGACTACCCATGACCCGTTGGGTCAGCATGTTATATTATCTATGGAATTCATGTATGAGCGTGACACTTGTGACGCAAAGAAAATAGTTTTTTGACATAACAGAAACATTTCCATGAAAGTATATTAAAATGAAAAATCACAGACGGATAATTCAAACATGAAAAAATTCTCCCTATTCGTGTAAAGTTACCTATTTTTCCAAATAATCGCTCAAAAATCGAAAATTAAACATGATTTTCCTATGAATCGAACGCCGACGAAAGTCATTTAGCAGCAAAAATGCACATGAACCTACTGATGAGAAATATAAGAATGAAAAACCCATATTGGAATCCTTCAACTAAGTCATAGAAACTTAAAATCTAAAAAAAATAATAAAACCTGAAACAAAAAAATAAAACTTAAATGAACAAAATGTAATAAAACTAATATTGAAACAGATTAGTAAATGTGTAAACAAATTCACCGTTCTCACACAACTATTTTGTATCTAGAAATGTAAACAAAAAATAAAAAAAAGAAGGAAGGATGGAAGGAAGGAAAAGGGACGGATTGAGAGCAGTAGTAGTAGTAGTAGTAGTAGGCTTGGCTTTACTACAATTGTTCTTAAGTTTGTCAACAGGTTGAAGTTGTTAGTTGTAAGAAAATAGCGACAGTATTGTTGTAATAAAAATAGTTGCAAAACACTCCCACTCTTCCCACGTTAAATAATAATTTCGAAATAATAACGTCAATATTTTAGTGCGCAGGTCAAAATCTGCAAAAGAGGCGATTTGTGTTTATTTGTTTACGGTGTTATGGGTTATTGTTTATGCACGCATGTGCAACCGGATGTCGTAAACCGGAAAGAGGGTTACATCACTCGTTACAAGGTCATATATATATATATATATATATATATATATATATATATATATATATATTTCTTAGATCTGGGCTTTCTTGGATTTGGGCCTTCCATAACTTGATACATCTGATATGCATAAATGTTGAAATATGTAGTCTAATGTATTGTGTGTGTGTGTGAGTGTAAGTTTGAATGTGTGTGTGTTTGTCTGTGTGTGTTTGTGTGTGTGTTTGTTTGTTTGTGTCTATGTTTTTGTGTGTGCATGCGCAGATGTAGTAGAAAATGGCCGAATACCCAAAGAACTAGAGTAAATTTACTTATATCATATATTCGCACATGCAGTTAAGTTGTTTGTCACACCGACATAGATATTAAAATCCACTTTTCCTATTTAACCTTTTATCTTATTCAGGTTTATCTAGTCGAGCTGGGAAATTATTGTGTCGAATTCGGCAATCTACATGGAAATTCGAACTGGGCACTTTATTGAATCGAATTGAGTAGCATGCTTTCGTTCGTGACTGGATAGAAGTTTTACGTGATTCGCAATTGTATTTCGTGTATTACCCACACTAAGGATTGAATCTTTAACCTCAAGAAGAGTGTAACTTACAACTGCATTTTACAATGCGGTATGACAAAGTATTTCATTATTAATGTATTGTTTTTCATTTGTCAACAAAAAAAATACACATATATTACAGACCTGCAAAAAAACATTCAGTTCATATGCGTATCACGTTGGCACAGGGTAACGTCACCAGCTTCGAATGCAACAGTTTTGTCATCTCTTTCGATTCTAGCTGATGGCACCTAAATAATATATATTTTTGTTTACTTTTGCAATCACGGCTCTATAATAACTTATACGAAATCTGGACGAATTAAAAATTAAATAATTAAATTAATTAAATATATTAAAATATTTAAGCGTATTTTATGACCGGCCAAAACCCCCCTCCCCGTTAGTAAGTGAACAGATAATTGAAAAGGGGGGGGCTGGTATACCGTTGAAATAGGTTTTATTAACTAACGAAGAGGACGCATGCTGTGGTTCTTGTACAATGGCGGAATAGCTTCTTTCCAGCAAAGGGGAATAATATATGACATTTTATTACCGCTAGTTTTTTTTCTTTTTTCTTTTCATCATCATCATCATCATCATCATCATCATCATCATCATCATCATCATCATCATCATCATCATCATCATCATCATCGTCGCCGCCGTCGTCGTCATCGTCATCATCATCATCATCATCATCATCACCATCGTCGTCGTCGTCATCATCATCATCATCATCATCATCATCATCATCATCATCATCATTATTATTATATAATCGACATGATTTTTTTATTACATCTTCACCCCAAACAAGGCACAGTGCCACTTTGCTGTAGACGTAAGTTGCAGGGATATTATGTAGGGAGTTGAGCAGCAAGATGTCTGTTCACATTACATCTGAACTTCTGCATGTCAGTATAGTTGGGGAAGCAGGAACGCGGAAGAGAATTCCAGAGTCTAGCAGTTCTGGGGAAGAAACTATTGGAGTAGAAGGCTTTTTTTTACATCTAGGGATCTCTACTGTGTGGGGGTGGTACTTTGCCGCTTGTCAGGCTTGACAGGGGTATTTACGTGGAGGGGATACAAGGGCTTGTAGTTCATCGGAACATCAACAATTAAAATACTTGTAAAACAGATAATGATTATTTTATCTCTCCCATGATTTGGACAATTACTCGGTTGACAAGTGGAATCACGAGGTTTGCAGCGATTTTCTGCCGATAAAGGCGACCTTTAGTTTAAACTAGAATATGCTTTTGTTATGGCATAGGTAGAACAGAATAAGTTATCTATCTGACTTTGTATCTATCTATCTATCTATCTATCTATCGATCTATCGATTTAGCAATCTATCTATCTATCTATCTATCTATCTATCTATCTAGATAACTGGAGAAGTAGACAAGAGTTGATGTTTTTTATAAAACCTGCCAAATTTAACAAAGCTAGATGATAGACAAGTTTACTAGAAGATCATCAGCTGATTGCAACTACGTGTGAGTTAAGTGAATCAGGTTAACTGGAGATGATTTGAAGTTAGAACTTGGAAGCGGTGAAAAGCCGTTGGGTTAATGATTGTCTCTCCCCCATCCCTTGAGAGGGAGGTTACGTATCTCTCAATGGAAACTGTTAAAGACCACAAGAAAAGAACTCATTTTCCATGTTCATCTGCGTGGACATCTGGGAAAGTGAATAAAAAACTAAAACACATTTATCTTCTTGGAGTGAATGTCTTTCATTCAATAGGTTTCAGCCCCTCTAAGAAGATGAATTCCTGATGGAGCAGTGAATTTAAGGTATGTCGGATATACGACCCCCTCCTACACGCATACAAATTTAGACGATCACGGAACATAAAAGGTGTATATATACAAACACAGCATAAATAGACGAGAACGGTTCAGAAAGTGGAGAAAGACATTAGAAACACATTAAGGACATGTCACACACACACACACACACACACACACACAACCCCCCCCAAAAAAAACACAAAACGTATACACCCGTTTAGATGCCTCCTCTGAAACCCTGAGAATTCCTGTCCGTGTGAATCACAAATATGTCAATTTGCATCGAATATAGATATTTGAAATATACACTGTGGGTTTTTGCGGTTCGGACCTGGGTGGTCGATGGAAAAAAATCAGAAACATTTCATGTACATATTGCTCTTATATAGGGCCTATTTATTTTTGCGAAATCTGTTTAAATACATAACTTTTTAACTAGCATGAAGCTTCCAACCTTTCCGGCTGTAAAATACGCGTAAATATATTTTTATTCATGCAAGTCGTGTATTTAATATTACAGGGCCAATTGTCTATTGACTCTTTATATATACCGTAGAGCAGGTAGATTTTGGAACCCCAGTGAGGCAATGGTGATGATAGTTGGGGTTTGACATAGAAAATACCTACACGAAATATTTTTCTCAAAATCGTTATCTTTGCTTGAGGAAATGACTTTAAAAGTTGAAAAATTGAAGCGATTAAAAATTTTTCGGTGAATTTTTAAGAACGTCCCGTCATCCAAACCATCCGTACTGTTAAAAAAATGGAATCAGTATTTAGAATATATTTTAAACTACATTTTCAAATAAAATGAGTGAGGATAATGAATTAATAAAATAAATATTAAGTGTAAAGGCAAAATTATGTTTTTTTTTAAATAATAACAACCAAAGTTCGATTTTTCATTTAAGGAACTTTTTTCGAGTGGAAACATTTTAGATTTCACCGTCGCAAAACACGCTCGTTATTGATATTGAAAATTAACGTTTGTTTATTATTTAATTTGAAAGCATTATGATTTATGCTTAATTATTTCGAAAAGAAAAATGAAGAAGACTTGTTTATAATATATATTATTATATTTAAAGTTTTTGCAGTGAATTTAAACATATTCGTTTTATCTTTTTTTAATTTGTTTCTATTAGGTTGGTGCAAGAATAATTGCATATTTGACGTTCAACTGAACGTCAAAAACATTATTTTTGCACCAACCTAATATTTCACATCAAATTCTATTTTAAATTTTTATTAAAATATGGTAATACTCCAGTTTTATATTAAAAAAAAAATAGTCCATACAATTTTATTCTACACATTATTTACGAAACATAACCACGTAAATTTCCAAGTTTTCTACTTATTAAAAAATACTTTGCCGAAAATTAGTGTCAAATTTTAATTTCTTTTATTTTTAGGGCGTAATTGTTTTAAGCAGTGTTTTTCTTCTAAAATTATAGTTTTAAAATCAGATAACCCACAAAGATTTATACGAGTTATTAAGGAAATCTGCTAAAAATGTCTAAACTAAACACTACTATGCCTCTGATTTGGTTTGGTCCTCTCTCTTCAATGCATCTAATTCAACTCTACAAAGTTTTTCATTATTTCTCATAACTAGCACTTATCTTTTTACGTTTGAAACTGGAAGTTAGCTTAATACAGTTTCCTTCAGTTATAATCCATTTATTTATTCTATTTTCAGATTAGAATGTCAGTAAAAGCACGACGTTCAGTTTTAACCCGTGGTTCACTAAATTTGCTGGTCCATTTTGTAATTTGGATGAAACAGCACCCCCAATTCAGGACAAGTCATCCAGTTTAGTTATTTCCTCGAAAACAGTTATCCCCACTTAAAAATAGTGAGATTTCTAAGTTAATTGCCAAGGAAAAAATTAGTATTCGGCAAGCAGTCAATCCACAATTGCCCTTGTTAAGGTAACATAATATAGAACAGAAGGTCAATATATTTTGCTATAAGAGGGCCAAACAGATTGACAGGAAATCTCTTGCAGCAATCAAAGTGAAAAAAAATGAAGGAACAACTAGACAGGCTGTTTGATATATCTTCTTTTAGTGTAAACTTTCTGTCTTGAGATGTGATGACTTTGCAGTAAAGTGCAAGACAGAAAATTGTCAAACAAGGCACATAATCTGCACTTGACCTCCTAACAAGGAGGCAAAATTTATTCTACAGATTCACTTGCAATTATGTACCTATTTTGTAGAAAATAAAGTAAATTTTCAGGTTCCACTAGAGGAACTGCCATATACAGCAATTTTTAAATTAATTGATGGAACAACAAAAAGCCTAACATTTACTGGTCCTTTGGGCAAACTTTGTATCAATAATTGTCAAGATGTGCCTCAAGTAAAATTCTAAAATATTAGTGTCCCTTCCGATCATCATTATCTGACAGCAGAAGAAACAAATAATTTAAGTGTGAAGACCAGAGGCTACTTTTGAGTATGCTGTTGCCATTTCTTGTGGAGAAGTTAACTTCGAAAATTGGGCCCTTGAATCAAGGAAAATATTAACATAAACCACAAGATTAATGTGTTTATGGACTAGCGTTGTCTATCCTCAAACACTATGATAAATTAAACATTTTGGTAAAAATTTATAATCCAATTGTATGCAGTTAGTTGGTTTGAGATCAAAACCGACAATATTTTTTTTAACCAACAACAGTATATTTTAATATCATTCAGAGAACAAAACATTTAACTGAAATCCAAATTACTGTTTTAAACTGTTCAAAATATAGTGCTTTTGCACTACTTCCGGAAAATATAATATCGATGATAAACTCAGATGAATTGGATGTGAGAGGAGGGCATTTAAAGAATTTTGTCCATTAAGTAAATAAATATTTATCCATTAAATTTTATTAGTTTTCTTAATTTACTCAAACATTAGTTAGTTTTATTCATATTACATCGCAAAAATATAAAAAATAAGTGTTTTCAAATAATTGTTTTGCTTTTTTGTGTTGTTTTTTCTAGAAATAGTGAACAACTCAAAAAAAAAAATGAAAAAGATTACTGCTATCAATTTTGCACCACACACTGGTAAAATTTGATTGATTTTTCTCAAAATGTTTTATATGGGCAGGAAGCAAGATATAGACATATTATTACAAAGTCATCGTGCCAGCAAATTAGACCTTCATTTTCCTCAAAAGGAAATTATAAAGAAAAAAATTAGTTCTATTACAAGTTTATATTATTGCCTTTAATAAAAAATTAAAATATATGGTTCTGTAACTTGTATCAAGTTGTTATATTGTGTAATACATCTCCATATATCTTTTTGAATTGTGAAATTGAAAAGACTTAGTTGCTAATTAGATTTTTTACAATTTTTGTTTAATCAATGCAGTAAAAGTTGAGATATTTTGCTAGTTGTGATTCATAATTAAAATTATAATTCATGTATTTATTTTTCTTTCAATGTATTTCATATAAATATATCAATTTAATTGAATTTTTTTATAAAAATAGTGAAATTGCAAAGTCAGTGTTGTGAGAAATGCTTTGAAAATGAAGGAGTTTTCAGCATTTTTCTACACGATTTTGAAAATTACATGCTCAATTTTCTGTTCAAGATGGGAATCTAATTTTTTGTATATGTTCTTATCACATCAAATCCCAATTATCATCACCAGTGCCATGTTGATTTTCTTAAAAAAGTTGCAAATAGACCTGCCCTAATATACAGTATAATCCCGGGATACGGTGGGCCTAGGATACGTTTTTTCATGTTACGGCCCCTGGTTACGGTATTCCCCCGCCTTACGGTGTTATTTATAATGTTATTTGATTATATACATGTGTATTACATACACTACTGTGTTTAGTTACTAAGTTTTGATGCCGTATCACGGGATTCTACTATATATATATATATATATATATATATATATATATATATATATATATATATAAATACATATATATATATTTATATATATATATATATATATAAATATATATATATATAAATATATATATATACATATATATATATTTATAGTACTGATTTCAAAAGTTAAAAAAAACAATAACTTGAGTACCATCAGTTAGAATCGAAATCAAAACATTTAGCGCTCTAACTGCGTTTGTTACCGTTAGAGCTTACACGAAATATAAACAAAGAGGATAAAAAATAAAAAATAAAACATTTTTTTAAAATATGATGAGTTTATGCGCAAACTAATAGAAATGTCATCAAGTTGAGATGAACATTTCGTATTTCAAATTGTCGACATATTTCTGTACGCGCCATTCATCCATCCAAACAAAGATTTTACTCGTTATAAACCATCCTTGGTGTATGATTACTATTTTCTGTTTATTTCAGTGTTATGTGACCAGAAGTTTAAGAGTTTAGCGATTATATATTTACGAACAAACAGTCATACATACATCTACTGTTTTATTTGTGTAAATAATATACATATACTAGCTTGATACTCAGTCTTCATATGATGAAAATTCTGGAAATAGTATTCTAACGTGATGGAGAGATAAAAAATGAACACATCAAAATTATGTATTCATCAATGTTTCGTTTTTACGTTAAGACTTCCACAAGATGATTGATTTTAAGAAATAAAATGTCAGTACACTATTTGAAAATATATTTGTGTTTTTAATGCGAAATAGATGTCGTTGTTCTATTTCCAAACAAAAAAAAAACCATTGTTATTCAAAATGTGTGTAGTGTTTATGGCATGGAGTCAGTGACATTCCAAAAGATATTAAACGATAAACAATAATATCTGTTCTCTTTTAGAATGAATATAGTCGTTAGAAAATTAAAATGTTGGATGTGTATGTGAAATGTAGTGTTTCTTAGTTTTCATTTATTTTTGAATGATTATTTATTTTATTATTTTCTGTGGTGTAAGTAAGGTAAATTATATCTAAATTTAATTTCTATTCTTTTGATATATGTTAACTGATTAAAAAGATAAATTGTAGAAACTGACACGCTGTTTGAGTTTGCAATGAGCGCTGATCCAGGAAGCATTCGCAGAAGTCTATTTAAATGAATTTAATGAATTCAGCTTGTTTCAAGTTAAAAGGAATGAGAGAATAACACATTCAGATAATTGCTATTCTTATATTTCTTTTATGCTCATTAAGCCTTTTCTTTAGAGCCCTTTGAGTTTCACCAACGTATATTTTATGACAATTATGACATGCGACAGTATATATACATGCATTAAATATAGATTAAAAAAAATGCTTTATTGTTTTTAATGTTTATTTCTTTATAGTTTGTGATGTCGTTTGTATTAATGAAATTTCCAGTTTGTTTAGAGTGATGGAGATTATTTTATTAATGGCGTTTGTGGGCAAAAGAAGAAGATGTCTGTTTATGGGACAACTATCTGGTGTATATGATTTTGTTTATTGAACTTTTAATTTCTAACTGCAATATTCATTTCAAGAAAAAACGGGAATTGCATCATCTTTTAAAAATTCTAACAGCTATACGTCGTTTAGACACATTTAATCACTTCATATTATAAACGCTATACACATTTTAAATGAAAACGGTTTTTTTTGTTCGTTCTGGAATAGAACAAATATATCAATTTCACATTACAAATACAAGTTTATTCTCAAATATTGTACTGGTTTTTCATTTCTTCAAATTAATCATCCCAAGAAAATCTTGAAATAAAGACGAAACGTTGATGAAACTATAATTTTAGTTTGTTTCCTTTTCATCTCTCTCTCTCTCTCTCTCTCTCTCTTTCTATATATATATATATATATATATATATATATATATATATATATATATATATATATATATATATACATGGTGTACACTTTAGTAATTAAAGTTGGGACCCGTTTTTTATATATACATATATATAATATTTATATATATATGTATGTATGTATATATATGTGTGCATATATATATGTATCTGTATGTGTATATATACATGTGTGCGGTGCACATGTTAATGGATAGATAAAAGAGAGAGAGAGAGAGAGAGAGAGAGAGAGAGAGAGAGAGCTTGACTGAAAATGTGTTGATTGCAAGAGTAAAAAGTTACACTGATTTTTTAAAAAACTCTTCTACTTTCAAATCCAGGAAAACGCCGGCTATCCTTGCTAGTCTGAAAAATATGGTAACGTTTTATAAAGGATTTTACTTTTACAGGCGGCGAATTTTAAATTAAAATAAATCACAGAAAAATATTTTTCTCATACAAAAATGTGGTTTATTCCAAAGATTGATTTTGGACATTCATAGTTTAAATACAATTCCGGACATATACTCCCCCCCCCGCGTATATGGCGTTATGTAGAGGTTCAATGTTAACAACTTTTCTATTAAAGTAGCCCGTATTTCGGCAAACACTCATCGACTATTGTTTTCCAACTGGTCTATTATGTTTGGTCTATCAGTGTAGGCACGGGAACTTACATATTTTCTAACAAAATGATCTACTGGAGTTAAATCAAGCTTAATTGATTGGTTGGTTGGTTGTTTTTGTTTTACGGCATATCAACCCTTTTCAGGTTATTTAATGCCGAATTCAGTGATCTTGAAGAAAAATGTTTTAATAGAATTTTTTTTTCAAGTCGGTTTCTATTTAATCCATAACTGGGACCCTAACAGGTACTACCACTCTGGGTCAGAGTGGACCTGGGAGCAATGGCAATTAAGGCGTGGCTTCACATTCCCCAAAGCCCACAAGCTGGGGCTTCACCATCGGATATTGTTTAAGAGCATATCCAGGACCCAAAACCTTATTGAAAATAACCGATAGTTGCCTAATCTGCAAAAATAAAAAAAGAAAATAGAATTGTCAATTTAAAGTCCGCCGCCTCTAAAAGAAAAAAAAAGCCTCATATAAGACAGCAATAAAAAGTATATCTGTTTCTTATCATATGGATCAGAACCTTATTTTTTTTTTGTTCATTTCGTGTGTTTTTGTGATGGGGTAATTTTCTAGCAAAACAAAAAAGTCAACACACATGATGCACGGTATAGGGTAATTGCTAATTAGCATTGGAGAAAGGAAGGACGCGTTTACCAAGAATCCAATAGTTATCCTAACAGCTTATACGTTTAGAGATAATTGGATCATATTTACCGCCCCCTCCCCCCGTTACTATAACTGGTGATTCATAGCTGTATTGGCTGACGCATTTCTGTATACCCGAATTGAATAAAATACCGATGTTCACTTTGATTGATATCGGTTTTTAGCGGGGCGGTCACCATTTTGTATTTGTTTTGTTCGAGAAGGTTTACGTGAAAAATTTGGAGAGAAATGGATTTGACGACGCGCAGCAATTCTCCGTTACTGATTTCATTAGATTACTTGTTATAGATGGAACCATAAATCTGTTGATTGCTATTAGAGTCGTACGCGTTAAAACACAGTATGAGTGGCTGATTTTTTAAAGATGGTAATTGATTATTATTAGGACTACTGTTCTCATCTTGAGTGTTATTTTCACAACGTTTCGGCCTATGTAACCTTCGACTTTCTTCACGGAACTAGAACATGCTATCTACGTGGATTGAATAAAAATGGTGCCGTTAGACATTCCGTGCGAATATCTGAGTTCAACAGAAAGCTTCCCGAGGTCGAAAGAAACATTCTCCATTTCGACAAATTACACCTGAAGAGGGTCGGAGGTCATATTGACCGAAACATTGTGAAAACAGCACTGAAAATACGAACGTTAGTTCGAAAAATACAAATCAATCAATAAAAATGAACAGAGTATAGTGGCACAATTCTATTGTGTTTCCCGCGTTCAACTACATCGGTTCTTCAGCGAATTTGGAGAAAGACCTGCAGTAAAACTTTTAATATTGCCTTCTCTTCTACTAGCGGAGATGGGGCATATCAAGCCACGGATTTATGCGTTATAATCGTTTCTTCAGTTATTTCTTAATGTGACGTCATATTTGTTTCTAACATAAGATTCAACTCAATTTTCTGTTCACCCTGCGAAAACGCCCAATCTATACTAGCGAGCGTACACTGATTATTTAACAGTATTTGATTTCAGAACAATTTATTTAAAAAAGAATTTATTAAAAATATTTATTAATTTATTATTTTTAATTTTGCTGCTTTATTCTTTTAATTGAAACAAAACACACATAGATGACAGAATTGTATAGAAATCTTAATTATTACCTTTTAAGATTAATTTTCTTTTTAAATGGAAATCGCCATTATTATTATTACTTGGCTCGCGATGATTAGATCGGTGAGTAATATCTGTCTAAAATATTCTTAATAAGACTTTTTATGCAATTTGCATAAGTGGCTTTATGCAAATCGCCAATTATTATTTGAGGAGAGGCTAAATATACACACTAGAAAAAGAACCTGAACCTGGATCTAGAAGAGGTGCTAAAAAAAAAATTTACCAAAAGAACTGATCTGAAGTGAAACACGTACATCAAATCTGTTGCCAAAGCTGATGAAAAATGGTAGGATCCTTCTATCGATCCAGTAGATATCTTACTGCTGATGCAATTCTCTACCTATATAAGAGCTAGGTACGTCCAAGGATGGAGTACTGTTACCAAATCTGGGCAGGAACTGCTAAAAATACTTTATCATGCCTTGACAGAGTTTAAAATAGACCCCGTAGCCTAGTAGTGGACGCCGTTTTCTCTTCCCTGCAACATCTTTCTAACAGAAAAGACGTTGCGAGCCTGCCTCTGCTTTATCGGTATTTTCATGGCAAGAGCTCATCTGTGCTTCAATCCATGCTCTCCCCTCGCCAAACTTTCACGAGAAACACTCGCCTAGTTTAAAACACCATTAATTACACTGGTTTACAAAGAAATTGAGCCAAGCACAAAAATACCCGTTTTCACCCAATTTGGGGATGCTGAATTCAAATTTGAAATCCGTTTTTACTCATCACCTCTAGTTTTTTAGATATGCATAGTGTGCATTTTGTGCATAGTGTGCATTTTATGTATAGTGTGCATTTTTTGCATAGTGTGCATTTTGTGCATAGTGTGCATTTTTGCATAGTGTGCATTTTTGCATAGTGTGCATTTTGTGCATAGTGTGCATTTTTGCATAGTGTGCATTTTGTGCATAGTGTGCATTTTGTGCATAGTGTGCATTTTGTGCATAGTGTGCATTTTGTGCATAGTGTGCATTTTTGCCTATACGGTACATAGAGGCGTATGTTCATTCAGGGTTAATTCTAATACTGTGAGACTTATGGCTTATTTTTTTTAGTTATTATGCACTAAATGTAAGTTATAGCATTACATTATATATATATATATATATATATATATATATATATATATATATCAAGATGGATTTTGGCAGTTAATGCAGCAGGTCTCAATCCACACTCAGTAGTGCTCTGGCGGTCATTGGAAAAGGTTGTCCCGCAGGCGGTATAGGAGGTTAGTGTCCCTCAACTATCGTGTTACACATCATTTGGGTAGCTAAATATTAGTATTACACTTTCCAATGCACATTTTATTGCCTTGCTTATGATTTAGTTTTATTTTGTTATATTTTCAGATTCTCCAATGGCTTCAAGCACGTCAAAACATCGAGCATGCCCCAACAAGGCCAATTCTTTTTGCTACGTGTGTAGGGACTTCACAACAGTGTCACAGCGTCGAGCCATCACTCCCCTCCTCAGAACTGCCTACTTTCTCTATTTTGACTGTAAACTTGGTGATCAGGACAAGTCTTGGCTCCACGCATCTGTAACCCTTGCTACAATGGACTAACTGCATGGTTTAATGGCAAGAAAACGGCTTTCAACTTTTCAGTCCCAATGGTTTCGAGAGAGCAGTGAAACAACGCATATGATTGTTATTTTTGTTTTACTAATATAACTGGTTTTAATGCATCTTCTAGAAAAATGGTCAAATATACCAACCTTCGATCTGCTATGAGACCCGTCCCCCATGCAGATGCTCTTCATGTACCCACACCTCCAGTAAATAAGAATCTTCTTTCCTCATCAGATGAAGAAATGCCTTCAAAGTAGGATTTTGCAGAGTCAATACCTTTGGAAAATATTGAGTCTACATATTCAGGAACAAGTGGCAACGAGCCACACTGGATCAAGCGAGAAGACCTGAATGATTTTGCCCTTATTTGTATCTGTTAAAACAGCAGTCAGACCTCTTGGCTTCTCGGCTTAAACAGTGGAACCCAGTCCAGGAAGATGTAAGGATCACCAGTTTCAGGAATCGGAACAAAGACCTTGCTTCCTTTTTCGACATGGAAAAAAAGTTGTGCTACTGCACAAACATATTTAGCTTGTTCATGTCCCTTGGTTTGCCACATAATTCTTCAGACTGGTGTCTTTTCATACACTCTTCCAAGCGAAGTCTCAAGGCTGTGCTCTTGCACAACGGGAATACATATCCCAGCATCCCAATTGAACACTTTGTCCATCTAAAGGAGTTCTATGAAAATATGGAGCTCTTTTAGAAACTATTAAGTACCAGTGGAGTCTGTGTGGGGACCTCAAGGTCATTGGTCTTCCCATGGGTATAGAAGCAGGCTTCACAAAGTACTACTGCTTTCTCTGTCTCTGGGATAGTCGAGCTGTATCCCAGCATCACAAGCAGAAAGACTGGGGATCTAGAAGCACTTTTGTTCCTGGCGAACACAGCGTCAAGGAGAATCCTCTTGTGGACATGAACAAGGTGCTTTTTCCTCCTTTTCAAGCTTGGTTTGATGAAGAAATTCGTGAAGGCGTTGGACAAAAATGCTGCTGCTTTCCAACACATGTCTACTGTGTTTCCAGGTCTTAGTGCTGCTAAGCTCAAAGAGGGCATCTTTGTCGGGCCTTAGATCCGAGAAGTGCTGAATGGTACTGATTTTGAGGAGCTTCTTAACTTAAAGGACTTGAGAGGATGAGAAGCATTTAAGACAGTCTGTAGTGGCTTCTTTGGTAACACACGCGTACCAGATTAACAAGGCTGTATTGAGAAGTTGCTAAAGTCTTACGAGGATAGTGTGTGCCGAATGTCACTCAACATTCATTTTCTCATTTCCCACCTAAACTTCTTCCCGCCAAACATTGGAGCAGTGAGTGATGAGCATGGAGAAAGATTCCACCAAGACATTACGAAGATGGAGAGCAACTATCAAGGCAAATGGGACCGCTACATGATGGAGGACTTCTCTTGAATGCTCTTGCGTGACATCCCGGAGGCAAAATCTTCTAAGAAAACACACTGTCTATAGTAATATGAATTGTGTAATTGTGTCATCCAAGTATATTGATTCAATCAGTGTTTTTTATCTATCCGGATCCATCTGTCATAAGCTGATGCAACGCTTGAAATATTCACATATATTCTTTGTTTATACTAAAATAAGACTATTTAAAAGCTAGAAAACTAGAGGTGATAGAGCAAAACTATTCATCAATTTGAATTCAGCACACCTACATTAGCAGAATACACCTTCCCCCATTCTTGCCTCAGATCAAAAATGTATTTTGTAAACCAGTGTTACCACCCCCACTATTTGTGCCTAAACCTTATCATATATTCCCTGAACAAAGCTTTTCTTAGAACTACACACCTGTGGAACTCTCTTCCGTGTACCTGCTTTCCAGCTGACGACAACATTGTTGTCTTCAAGTCCAATGTAAACAAGTTCTTGATGAGCCGTTCCTCTTAAGTGATCCAATTTACTCCGATATTGTCCTATTGACTACTAAGATCAAAGTGTAGTATCTGTTCTCCAGACGCTGCACTTCAATTTCTTGTTCTCTGTCAGTGGAGGAGAAATCCTTCACGACTGAGACAATTTTTATTTTTGTTCCTTTTCTCCACGTTAAAAAAACGACCCTGGTGTCTAACTCTGTCCCGTTGGGGAGGCATTGTAAATAGGGACTACTGTGCACGCCTTAACTCTTATCCTCGAGTGGCATCTGGGCCTTGATAAGTGGTGACGACTTTGTAAAAATAAAAGAAGCTCAAAAATGAATTCACTGAAAGGAATGAAAACACTTCTCACCTCTGTTACCTTATTTTCTTCAACAAAAAGAACATTTTCCAGAACAACCATTTTGGAAACTACCAAACTTCAAACTGACAAAAGTATTACCTTTTATTGTATTTGTCATAATTGAATATAATTTGTTTTCTTTTTATGCAATAACTTGTTAGGTTTTAATTGCCTTCGTTCAAAAAAACGGAAGGCTGTTCTGCTACAAAAGATTGTTCTTTTCTATAAACAAAAACAAACAAAAAACACAAAAAAAAAAAAAGGTGTTAGAAATAACTAGCTCAAGAAAACTTCTAACATATCCGCACATGCTGACAATTTTCTGTTCTCTTAAAATTGGGAAAATATTTAATTTCTTTCTTTACTCTTTTTCACCCAAAGCAAGGCATTGTACCACTTGAATGTAAGGGCCTACTATTTCCAGTCGTGTCTAATAGAGGACTGTTTTGATTTATGCAGCTAAATGTTTGTTTACATTACATTTAAACTTCTACATGTTAGTACATGCAGGAAAGAAAAAACAAACAGAAACGGAAATCCGAAGTTTAACAGATCGATAGAAGAAACTCTTAGAGTGGACGACTTAACGACATGTAGGAACCTCAACAGTGAACGGGTGCGATTTTGCTGTTTGTCGGGTTAGTTGAGAGTATGTACGCCGAGAGGGTACAAGTGCTACGAATTTATCAACACACATTCCATTAAATTACTTGTGAAACAGTTGATTCCACTCGCAAGAAAAATTGAAGGACGACTGAAATCAATGCCGAGATATGCGCGGAACACATATAGCATGTATTATTCTTAAATGGTCACGCAATTTAATAATGACCAGGCTCAACGTTGCTTAACTTTCTGTGATTTCACATAAACCTGCTTGTCAACGTGATTATACCGTAATTAGACAATAGAAAGTGGGACTGAACGAGCCCCCCCCTTCCGTAAAATTAATTCTTTTTTACGTTTTCTTATTTTCCTGCAGATTATCATCAAGAAAAGACTTAACTTTCATATTAGCAGGAAATTTTTTTATTTTTTAAAGTTTATTTAATAAATTTTAACATTTATAAGGAAGATCGATCGCAAAAGGGGCTGTCAATTTAATAGAACGTTATCATTGAAACGTAATCCCCCACGTAAACAATCATTATATAAACTTTAAAAAAAGTTCCTGCTAATGTAAAAGTTAAGTCTATTATCGATGAAAAAAAAAAAAAGGAAAACGTAAAAAGGAATTATTTTTACGGCGGGGGGAAAGCCCGTTAAGCTCCGCAGAGAGAAAGCTTATTAAAGCTCGAAGGTGGAAAATTCGTCCATGTCGGAAGGGGGAAAAGCTCTTTCAGGTCCGAAGGAGGAAAGCTCGTTCATGTCCGAAAGCGTGAAAACCCGCCCAAGTCCGAAGAGGAAAATGTTATTCATGTGCGAAGAAGGAAAGCTCGTTCAGGTCCGAATGGAGGAAAGCTCGTTCAGGTCCGAAGGGGGAAAGCTCGTGCAGGTCCGAATGGAGGAAAGCTCATTCAGGTCCGAAGGGGGAAAGCTTGTTCAGGTCCGAAGGGGGAAAGCTCGTTCAGGTCCGAAGGGGGAAAGCTCGTTTAGGTCCGAAGGGGAAAGCTCGTTCAGGTCCGAAGGGGGAAAGCTCGTTCAGGTCCGAAGGGGAAAGCTCGTTCAGGTCCGAATGGAGGAAAGCTCATTCAGGTCCGGTCGGAAGAAAGCTTGTTCAGGTCCGAAGGGGAAAGCTTGTTCAGGTCCGAAGGGGGGAAGCTCGTTCATGTCCGAATGGAGGAAAGCTCGTTCAGGTCTGAAGGAAAGCTCGTTCAGGTCCGAAGGGGAAAGCTCGTTCAGGTCCAAAGGGGGAAAGCTCTTTCAGGTCTGATCGGAGGAAAGCTCGTTTAGGTCCGAAGGGGGAAAGCTCGTTCAGGTCCGAAGGGGGAAAGCTCGTTCAGGTCCGAAGGGGGAAAGCTCGTTCAGGTCCGAAGGGGGAAAGCTCGTTCAGGTCCGAAGGGGAAAGCTCGTTCAGGTCCGAAGGGGGAAAGCTCGTTCAGGTCCGAAGGGGAAAGCTCGTTCAGGTCCGAATGGAGGAAAGCTCATTCAGGTCCGGTCGGAAGAAAGCTTGTTCAGGTCCGAAGGGGAAAGCTTGTTCAGGTCCGAAGGGGGGAAGCTCGTTCATGTCCGAATGGAGGAAAGCTCGTTCAGGTCCGAAGGAAAGCTCGTTCAGGTCCGAAGGGGAAAGCTCGTTCAGGTCTGATCGGAGGAAAGCTCGTTTAGGTCCGAAGGAAAGCTCGTTCAGGTCCGAAGGAAAGCTCGTTCAGGTCCGAAGGGGAAAGCTCGTTCAGGTCCGAAGGGGGAAAGCTCGTTCAGGTCCGAAGGGGGAAAGCTCGTTTAGGTCCGAAGGGGAAAGCTCGTTCAGGTCCGAAGGGGGAAAGCTCGTTCAGGTCCGAAGGGGAAAGCTCGTTCAGGTCCGAATGGAGGAAAGCTCATTCAGGTCCGGTCGGAAGAAAGCTTGTTCAGGTCCGAAGGGGAAAGCTTGTTCAGGTCCGAAGGGGGGAAGCTCGTTCATGTCCGAATGGAGGAAAGCTCGTTCAGGTCCGAAGGAAAGCTCGTTCAGGTCCGAAGGGGAAAGCTCGTTCAGGTCTGATCGGAGGAAAGCTCGTTTAGGTCCGAAGGAAAGCTCGTTCAGGTCCGAAGGAAAGCTCGTTCAGGTCCGAAGGGGAAAGCTCGTTCAGGTCCGAAGGGGGAAAGCTCTTTCACGTCTGATCGGAGGAAAGCTCGTTTAGGTCCGAAGGGGGAAAGCTCGTTCAGGTCCGAAGGGGGAAAGCTCGTTCAGGTCCGAAGGGGGAAAGCTCGTTCAGGTCCGAAGGGGGAAAGCTCGTTCAGGTCCGAAGGGGGAAAGCTCGTTCAGGTCCGAATGGAGGAAAGCTCGTTCAGGTCCGAAGGGGGAAAGCTCGTTCAGGTCCGAAGGGGGAAAGCTCGTTCAGGTCTGAAGGGGGAAAGCTCATCCGTCCAAATGTAGGAAAGCTCGTTCAGGTCCGAAGGGGGAAAGCTCGTTCAGGTCCGAAGGGGGAAAGCTCGTTCAGGTCCGAATGTAGGAAAGTTCGTTCAGGTCCGAAGGGGGAAAGCTCGTTCATGTCCGAATGGAGGAAAGCTCGTTCAAGTCCAAAGGGGGAAAGCTCGTTCATGTCCAAAGAGAGAAAGCTCCTTCAAGTCCAAAGTGGAAACGCACGTTCAGGTCCACTGAAATGGACCTTAGCTTCGGTTTTTCTTGTTTTGTCATTTAATCCTCACCTACCACGTGTGATGTTTCTAACAACGATGGAAGAATTTTTTTTTCTCGGCCAAAATGTACTCTATCTTACATTTACCGTTGGCAAGGTTTTGACCTTGAGGTGCGTTTGTTTGTAGATCCTTCCATTTTGTATTTGTCTTTCCATAAAAAACGCTCTTGTATATAAAAAAAAATCTTTGATTTGATTTATTCAAAACGTTAAATATATAGCATACTTAACTTTATTATAAGCACAGAGAAACGCATAAATACACTTTGGTACTTATTACAGAGTGAAGGATCTCGTATCTAAACGGTGAAATTAACGAGGGTTTTGGGTGTTTGGTGAATAACGATGCGAATTTACTAGACGAACGGCGCCTTGCAATTCATTCAATGACTATGGTGAACGTGCTTTATGTTTGAAAAGACGATAATTGCATCATATATATCCCCCGTCTCCTCCCCTGAAAGGGTGTGCATGTTGAGTCATGCGGCCTTTCATTCCTAAACGAGTGTACGCCCTCCGTCAAAAATGAGGGGAAAATGATTCTTCGATAGTGTTCCAAGCAATATTTATATTCACATAAACCAATCTTTGAATCGGGGGAAAAATAAATGAACAGTTTTAATCAGAAAAAATAGTAATAAGAATATCGAAAGAAAAAAATGAATACGTGAAATTGATTCGTCCGACACGGTTTATTCGATAAATATTGTGTGACGGGGCAAATAAACTAACACACACACGCACACACACGCACACACACACACATGCATATATTATATATATATATATATAATATATATACATATATATTTATATAATGTATATGCATATATATATTATATATATAGATATGTGCATATATATTTAAATATACATACATGTATATTTATATTATATATATACATTTTTACATATATACATATATGTATATAAATTATATATACACATATTTATATTTGTATATGCATAAATGTATATATATATATACACACACACATATATATACATATATATGTATATAATGTATATGCATATATATATATTATATATATAGATATATGCATATATATTTATATATACATATATGTATATTTATATTATATATATACATTTATATATATACATTTTTATATATATACATATATGTATATAAATTATATATATACATATTTGTATATACATATATGTATATATATGCACACACACACACACACACACACACACACACACACACACACACACACACACACATATATATATATATATATATTGAGCCACGGCAATGCGTGAGAGGATACAGCTAGTATATATACATGCACACACATACACACACACATATATATATGTGTGTGTGCCTGTATATATACTAGCTGTATCATCTCACGCGTTGCTGTGGCTCAATTTTATGAATTGGAAAAAATTCCATAAAAGACAAAATGTATATTTCTTATATGTTTAATTTCCCAGTACTTGTGGATGCACAACATTTTTGTGGTTTAATTTTTGGAGCAGATATAGAGAGTTTTTTTGGTTTGCTAAATCTAGAACACGCATCATACAATTGTTCATGTGAGAAACCGTCAGTGTTTAGATGTACGCTACACAATTGTAAATATTTTCTCTGGGTTTTGTTGATGGTGATTGGAAACGACAATTGAATTGGGAAGTGCAATCTCCTAAACTGAAATGGCGTATCTGGTGTAATTATATGAATGCGTGAAATGAAGACAACTTGACCTTTGAAAGGACTGTCAATAGTGTTGACTCTACGATACTGTTCATTAATTTTTTTAATGGCAAGTCGCGTGCCATAGTAAAGCTTGGGCTGGTTGATACTTCAGAACATGGTAATTGGTTCACCAATTTTCAATTGCAGTACATGCGGTGCATTTTTGATAAATCTAGTGAATTAAAAAATTGTCTTGGATGAATAACCACTTCGTCTGCGTCTACAACAGTGTCGACGGACTTATATATGGCTACTTACTGTTACCGAAATTGGAGACATCGCCGATTTTTCAATCATATCGATTTATTACTTAATGTAGTACCCCCTCCAGTGGCATGAGAAAGAAGCTTCACATACCTCCTCGCAGTGGCTTAGACCACAATACATCGTAGCCTACGTTGAACTGTTGCGAACTTACGGCTAATTTTATAATTTACTTTTATATAATGGCCCAAATTAAAGTTTAAACTACAAAAATCAAGTATACTGGTTCAGTTGTGTTCTAAACAGAAACATTTATCTCGAACGACCGCCAGATTTGTAAAGGAAAAAATCTACTGTTGATTTTATACACCGGATATTTCTGATTGTGCGGTGATAAAATTTCTCAAATGCACTTGTGATGTTAGGTTTTATAAGGGTGTTAAGTTTGGTCAAAATCGTGTTCTTTTTTTAATCGGATCTATTTTCGATTATCGATTTTCGATACTCATCGGAATGCCTCCCATGAAAACCTATCTAAAGACACTCCCAGGCACATTAAGTACATTCATAGAGAACTAACTCACGCGAAATGACTGCGAAAGATTGAATTTTAGCGTTTACAACAGAGTTATGAATGAAAAATTTATTGCTTTAGATTAATGTCTCAAGTAGTTTAAGTAAGTCATTTTCAAAGCGATACATAACAGTTTAAGTCAACTAGTATATATATACATATATATATATATATATATATATATTCATTGTTTCTTTTAACAAAAGAAATGTAAACAAAACATTGTAAAAACATAACAGAGCTTCATTTTAATCATACCATTTTAAATTTTTTAAAAGAATTTCTTATTTTATTTTCTGTGGAAATCAAAAATAAAAGTGAATGTAAGTTCCATAGGTTGCACAAACGTTTTAGATTTAGCGCCGAATTATCGTCGTGTGAGGAAGCTAATGAATTACGCTGAAGAAGAAATGAAATCTTGATAACACCTGAGGACAGTATTTATTGACAATCCTGTGCCAGAGTGTTTAGGAACGGTTGATGGACTAAATTCTCTGTGCCAGAAATTGCGTCACTGGATAGGAGTAGTGTTACGCGAAGCATTTACAAATATTATTGATTGTCTGACTGGAAATATTATCTATTGAAGATTGATTATTTTTGAGTATTATTTACTGTATAAATTAATATTTTCGGAATCTTACTAACTTGGGTTTGTCTTAAATCGTTATTTTAGTTTACTTCAGTCAAAGACCTCAGAAATCAAGGAACGCATTGCTGAGGCTAACATTTGATCTCTATTTGAGATGCATAGCTATTCTAATATTCTGTTGAAGTTCTTAATAATCCCTCCAGCGCTGAGTTAGTAAAGAAATTGGAAATATAATTTTTCTCTCCTCAATTAACCATTTACATTATAATTTTCTTGTGGTTTCTTGGTCTTACTGGATTCCACGACAAGAATTCATCTAGTCGGGTGAAGTATCCATCTTCGTGCTGTTACTTGAGGTCTTGGCCTTCGGGCCGGGATCAAAGTGTAGCATCTGTTCCGGCAGATACTGCAAGCAAAGACCAGATGTGGGAGCAATCCCACATATAAGACCTTGGTCAATGTAGGGGCAACCCTTCATACCAATTGTCACTATCCAGCTCCCCTACTCCCCGGGGAGTTGGTCCCCATTTCCCCTTCACCCCTCACATTAAAAATCGGCCTTGTGCCTAATTTGCTCGGTGGGGGAGCAAATAAATACCATCTGTTCCGGCTAATGCTGCACTTAAGATAATTTGTACCAGTCAATGGAGGGGAAACCCTCTATACTGGGACAATTATTATTTTTGATAACCAGAGTGCCCCCTTTTTGGGGAGCTGGTTTTTACCTCACATTAAAAACGGCCTTGTGCCTAATTTGCTCGGTGGGGGAGCAAATAAATACCATCTGTTCCGGCAGATACTGCACTTAAGATGGTTTGTACCAGTCAATGGAGGGGAAACCCTCTATACTGGGACAATTATTATTTTTGGTAACCAGAGTGCCCCCTTTTTGCCTACTTTTAGGGGAGCTGGTTTTTACCTCACATTAAAAACGGCCTTGTGCCTAATTTGCTCAGTGGGGGAGCAAATAAATACCATCTGTTCCGGCAGATGCTGCAGGCTATGACTAGCAAAGACCAGATGTGGGGGCAACCCCACATGCCTGACCTTTAACCAGCTCCCATTTCCCACCTCTCGGGAGCTGGTCCCCTTTTTCCCTTCCCCCTCCCTTCACTCCTCACATTAAAAATCGGCCTTGTGCCTAATTTGCTCGGTGGGGGAGCAAATAAATACCATCTGTTCCGGCAGATACTGCAAGCAAAGACCATATGTGTGGGCAACCTCACATATAAGACCTTGGTCAATGTAGGGGCAACCCTTCATACCAATTGTCACTATCCAACTCCCCTACTCCCCGGGGAGTTGGTCCCCATTTCCCCTTCACTCCTCACATTAAAAATCGGCCTTGTGCCTAATTTGCTCAGTGGGGGAGCAAATAAATACCATCTGTTCTGCAGATGCTGCACTTGGGATAGTTTGTGCCAGTCAGTGGAGGGGAAGCCCTCTATACTGGGACAATTATTTTTTTTGGTAACCAGAGTGCCCCCTTTTTGCCTACTTTTAGAGGAGCTAGTTTTTTACCCCACATTAAAAACGGCCTTGTGCCTAATTTGCTTTGGTGGGGAAGCAAATAAATACATCAAAGTGTAGTATCTGTTCCGACAGATACTGCAAGCAAGGACCAGATGTGGGGGCAACCCCACATACCTGACCTTTAACCAGCTCCCATTTCCCACCTATCGGGAGCTGGTCCCCTTTTTCCTTTCGCCCTCCCTTCATTTCTCACATTAAAAATTGGCCTTGTGCCTAATTTGCTCGGTTGGGGAGCAAATAAATACCCAAAGTGTAGTATCTGTCCTTCAGATGCTGCATTTCTTGTTCTCTGTCAGTAGAGGAGAAATCCTTCACGACTGAGACAATTTTTATTTTTGTTCCTTTTCTCCACATTAAAAAATGACCCTGGTGTCTAACTCTGTCCTGTGGAGAGGCATTGTAAATAGGAACATCACTTGGAAAAGGTGCAATATTCATCATAAAAGCACGTGTTGACTAGCCATAGCGAGGAGATCTTATTTGACCCGCGAATACGATGTGATTTTGAATATTGAGTCAGGGTTTACTTGTAGAGAGAAGTATCCTAATGCCATGGTTTTCATGACAACCCCCTGTACAGCGAGAACCTAAACACTCGAGGATCGTGTTTAGTAGGTAGTTAAGTTCTCTCTAGTACGCGATGATTACTGGTGTGTCTTTTTTTATTTACATAGGCATCATCACTTATCAAGGCCAAGAGGCCACTCGAGGATAAGGGTTAAAGATTGTACAGTAAAAATTGGACCATATAGTAACCGTTAGTAATGGAGATTCGGTAAATTTGTTAACACATGGAACGGCTCATCAAAAACTTGTTTACGTTAGCCTTTTTTTTTTTTTTTTTTTTTACACAGTGATCACCACTTATCAAGGCCCGGAAGCCACTCAGGGATAAGGGTTATTGCAAGTACATTACGTTAGTGAGGAGATTTGATGAAGTGTTTACTTAAGGGGGCGGTTCATTAGGAATTTGTTAACATTGGACTTGAAGACATCCAAGTTGTAGTCAGGAGGGAAGCAGGCAGACGGAACAGAGTTCCACAGGCGTGCAGTTCTAAGAAAGAAGCTTTGTTCATGAAATCCGCGTTTTGATTTAGGCACAGATATAGAGTGGGGGAAATTTTTCACAGTGGATTCAGCTAGACGGGTGTTTTTCGTGAAAGATTGGCGAGGGGGGACCAGGGATTGGAGTTCAGACGAGCACCTGCCATGAAAATAACGATAAAACAAGGATAGGTTCGCAACGTCTCTTCTGTGGGAGAGGGGTTGCAGGGTAGAGAAAAGGGGATCCCCCACTAAACCACGAAGTCTATTTTGTACTCTGTCAAGGCATGATAGGCTGTTTTTGGCAGCTCCTGCCCAGATATGGCAACAGTATTCCATCCTTGGCCGTACTTGGCTTTTATATAGATAGAGAATTGCATCAGTAGTGAGATATCTTCTGGAGCGGTAGAAGGATCAGCTGAAAAGCAGAAAAACGGAAGACAATTCCATAGGCGTGCAGTTCTAAGAAAAAAGCTTTGCTCATGGAATATACGCTTAGCTTTAGGCACAGATAACGAGTGGGGGAAACTAGTGATAGTGTTTTCTGTTAGACGGGTGTTTCTTGTGAAAGTTTGGCGAGGGGGGGATCCATAGAATAGAGCTCAGCCGAGCACCTGCCATGAAAATAACGATACATCAGAGACAAACTCGCAACATCTCTTCTGAGAGAAAGAGGTTGCAGGGAAGAGAAAAGGACATTCCCACAAGGCTACGAAGTGTATTTTGAAATCTATAAAAGCAGGATGAGTCCTTTCTAGCAGCTCCTGCCAGATGTGGCAACAGTATTCCATCCTTGGACGTACGTGGCTCTTATATAGAGAATTGCATCAGCAGTGAGATATCTACTGGATCGATAGAAGGATCCCACCATTTTTCCAGCGGCCTTGGCAACGGATTTAATGTATGTGTTGCATTTAAGATCAGGAGTAAATGTCAAACAAGTTGAAATCAACACCTTGCATTTCAATTTGCCGACTGCTGTGTGCGTTATTCATCAATCGAAACAAAGGTTTTACTTATTATAAACCATCCTTGGTCTATGATTAGTATTTTCTGTTAATTTCCTGTTATGCGACTTGAAGTTTAAGAGATTGTCAGTTCAATATTTACACAAATATATACGTCTACGATTTTATTTATATAAATTATTCGGATACCGTTCTCATCTTAAGCTCTTATCTAATACACCCAAAGAGTATGACTTGCAACTAAATTTTACTAAATACTCAGCGACTGATACCCGGAATAAATTTCGAATTACTAAAAACGTCACCAACTTCAATCACAATAAAAATATGAAGTGTGAAACATTCCTTGATCGGCATTTAATCCGGGAAACATGGGGATCTCCCGACTAGTTATATATATATATATATATATATATATATATATATATATATGTGTGTGTGTGTGTGTGTGTGTGTGTGTGTGTGTGTGTGTGTGTGTGTGTGTGTGTGTTTGTTGTGTGTTTGTTTTTGTTATCGTATTCAATTATTTATATGGAAGCGCATTTTTTACCTAAATGCGAGTTGGGAATAATTTTCCCTTTGACCAGTTTAGTACCCCCCAAATCGGGAGGGGCATATGTATTATTTTTAAAATATAATTATCCCCTAATACGTGTTTCGTTCGTCGCCTGCGACTTATCAAAGTGGCTGAATCTAGCGAGATTCTAGCGGGAATATATATATATATATATATATATATATATATATATATATATATATATATATATATATAAATGTAAATGAGAGAATTCGAAAACCTAACACTGTTGTGCAAAAACGAAATTATTTTCATTTACTGACATTTTTCTAAAGCCAGGTTATTAGCGAAACTTCAAACCTTAACAACAATAATAACATTACTTGACCTTCGAGACAAGATCAAAGTGTAGTATCCGTTCTTCAGATGCGGCACTTCAATTTCTTGTTCTCTGTCAGGGGAGGAGAAATTCTTCACGATTGAGACAATTTTTATTTTTGTTCCTTGTCTCCACGTTAAAAAACGACCCTGGTGTTTAACTCTGTCCCGTGGGGAGGCATTGTAAATAGGAACAATAGCAACAATAGCAACAATGACCAACAAAATGTTAAAAACAAAAATGATTTTACCTTTTCACAACATCTTAAAATTTTAAAATTTTCTCATTTAAATTCATAGTAAAAAATGTTTTCTAAAATGTGTGACTTTACATTGCTTATATATATATATGCTTATATATATATATATATATATATATTTATATATATATTCATATATATATATTTATGTATATTTATACATATATTCATATATATATGTTCACATATATATATATATTTATATATATTCGTATATATATATATTCATATTTATATATATATATTCATATATATTCATATATATATTTATATATATATTTATATATATATATTTATATATATTTATATATATATATTCCTACACACACGCACACACACACGCACACACACACACACACACACACACACACACATATATATATTTACAAACATCAGTCTGCACAAACAATTCATACAAACTATTTTTTACAAACAGTACTTTACATTCTATGACAACAATCATGGATGAAGTTTCAGAAAAGAAAACATTAGCAAATATCCTAGCTATCTATATGTTTTGATAAATAGTTTTCTCTTTTCTGAAGAGAGATACTCTTACATTTTTGTAACTCCACAGAATAAGGACTATCACTTCTATATGTTCTTTCCGAGTAATAAATATGTTTTAAACTGTTGTTATAGTGTTTCTCAACATAATTTATTAAAACTATGTTATTTTACACACACACACACACACACACACACACACACACACACACACACACACATATATATATATATATATATATATATATATATATATATATATATATATATATATATATATATATATAGGGTGACCCCCCAAAAAACACAGAGGATATTCAAATGTTTTTCTGAGCATTTTACAGCCAACGGAGAAAAAACGGCCAAAGACCCAAGTGTCTTGATGTGATGTTTTGAATATAATAATCTAGTTATTACCAATGTTTCATTTGATTCGGACAAAACACTTAGAAACGGGGCCTAATTAGAGTTGGGGCCCGTTTCTTTTGGTCACCCTATATATATATATATATATATATATATATTTATATTTGTGTGTGTATGTATTTATATATATATATATAATATATAATAATATAATAATATGATTTTGTATACGTATATAAACTTGTATTATATGCTTATACAATTATCAATGTAATGAGAGTAATATGTTAACCTTATGTTTACTTTCGGCAGCCTCATCTCTCTATTCTCCTTTATTTTGTTTTTTAGTCCCCAGATTCCATGAACGATGTTTCTTACAAAGGAGGAAGAATTGCTGTTTACTGAGTCGGAATCTTCCCATCAAACAATTATTGTACATTTCTAAAACCTTGAAGTAGTAATTTTTTTTCATCTCTCTGAGTGGTTTCCCGTTTTGGCTGAAGCGATTTCCATAAACAAAAAATAAATGAAAAAAAAAAAATGATAATTACAGTTGGTTCGGAGATTCGAAACCGATCATAAAGCCATTCTTGATTTCGTAAGCTAGCATTTTTCTTCTTTACAAACATGTCAAGTTAAACAATGATAGAAATGGTATTTGAACGGAGAATCTAATAAACACAAATCTTGACATTGAGCCAATACAGATTCTCATTTGGCAAAGGAGCAATGTGCTCAAATAACCCCCAACAGTTATAAGTTTGACTTCTATTTTTAGAACTACACTAATTGGATCATGTGCTTTTGTTGGTGATACTGTGATTTGTCAATTTTATCTGCATCCACTGACAAACGTCTGCATCCATACATTTCATGACATACCTTTAGTAATTTATGAGTAATGTTTTGGATGTGTTTTGCTTGAGTTTTCTCCTAACCAGATTGCCCCTTTGATTTTCGCGGGTTTGTTGATTGGCGGCACATCGAATACGCTGTTGACATGCTTGATGAAGGCGTATTTTGCTCGCAAGAGAAAAGAACCATTTTTTTTTTTGTAATTCGTTTTCAACAGATTTGCATGTGCTATACGTCACACGAGCTTCCAACAGAATCGGATGCCATCTTGATTTGGTATTATCTAATTTTGTTTTTTTTTACAAATGAGGATGTCTAATTTGTATATCGAACTACTTTTTTTTTTTACTTCTTTTAACACCTAACAAGGCACTTAGACGTAAGAGGCTACTATTTTGTGACCTTGCCCAGGAAAGATTAACAAGATATTTTTTAAACGGCTGCATATACAGTCAGATAAGCAAGTGGCAGTTAGGGAATCCTAAAGTATAGCGGAAATTATTAGAGTAGAAAACTTTCTGGCATTTAGGGACATCAACAGTGGAGAGAGGAAATTTTGATGCTAAGCCTGTTTATCGGGGATATGTACATCGAGAGGGCACAAGTACAACGTATTTATCAGAGCTCATTCCATTAAAATATTTGTAAAACAGACACAAAGACGCAACACTGTGGCGAGGGGACAGGGGTTGGATCTTACTTGACGAAGTGAGACCTATTAGATTGAAAACTCTTTGTTTGAACCTTATCCAAGAGAGAGAGAGAGAGAGAGAGAGAGAGAGAGAGAGAGAGAGAGAGAGAGAGAGAGAGAGAGAGAGAGAGGCTACTGTTCTCGTTTCGAGTGTTATTTTCATAACGTTTCAGTCGATGCTACCTCCGACCTTCTTCAGATATATCTTGTCATACTTGAGAATCAGCATGGGATTACGAAAGGGAGTCTTTTAATCTACGGATGAAGCATGTTCTTGTTCCCTCAGCCATGCCTGAATAGAGGTCAGACCCAAGCACACGTGTTGTAGTGGTAGTTGATAAAATTCAATGGTAAAATTAGACTTCTCTGGTGTTTGAAAAACACGTACTCAGTGCGGGTGATACTTAATATACAATTACGAATTACTTAGGGCTTCTACCCAGTAATGGATGACGGACGTTACATCGATGGAAAAGAAAATAGTAACACAATAAAAAAAAATGACTAACATAACATCAATAAACATAACACAAAGAATAAAAAATATATAATTACCAGTAAAATTGTACTGACACAAATTGTAATAGAAATAAAAACACTAGCAATGATAAAAAATGAAATTGTCGAAAGCAGCTCTGTCCGCTACAAAATTAATGCCTAACCAAAAACATTGTTTACCAGACCACAATATTTGTAAAACAAACAAACAAACAAACAAACAAAAAACAAACAAACAAACAAACAAACTCCGAATAACAAAAAATATTACGTAGAAATGACCTCATTATATATATATATATATATATATATATATATATATATATATATATATATATATATATATTTGTAGTCATCGACATACAGTTCTGTTTCGTTGTATCACAACTTATTAGTGCCGCTAGACTAGCATCTCTCCCAAGCCAAGGATTGACCCTAGAACCGTCGTGTTGACAGTCGGCAGTTCTCCCACCCGGCCGCTCATATGAAAAAAGTCTGGAAACTTATTGAAGACACCTCGTATATACAATATATATATATATATATATATATATATATATATATATATATATATATATATATATTATTATTATTATTATTATTATTATTATTATTATTATTATTATTATTATTATTATTATCATTATTATTGATAGTACGCACTTGAAACTCGAGTCTACTTTGAAGTTATCTCCTCCGGCTGCAATGCACTTGTTGTACCGTTCCAACAGTTTCTGGAAGGCTTCATGGAAAGCTTGTATCAGTGACTCTCGTCACAGCTACTTTCATCTCCTCAATTGTCTCATAACGACAGCCTCTAAGGTTTCCCTTGAGCTTAGGAAGAGTCACAAGGAGCAATTTCTAGAGTATAGGGAGTGTAAAGAACTGTTTTGATGCCCATATTTGTCAAACAGTCTGAGAACTCCTCCGACTATCCCTGGGACAACTTCACGCAAATCTTCCGTAGTTTCAGTTTCTTGAGAATAATTGTGTGTACAGTTTCCACACGGACATCAAAGTGCGCACTTACTGTCTCTATATAGACACACGACGGCCCTTATCCATGAAATTCTTTATTTGGCGAACCAACTCTGGACTTTCTGTACTCCTCCAACACCTCTCATTATCCCTCACAGACTCCCTGCCTTCCTTTAATCTCTTATGCCACTCAAAAACTGATGTTCAATTCATAAAAGATAGTCCAAAAGCAGCCTGAAGCATTCAAACTGTCTCTGTGGCATTTTGTTTAAAACAATTTTATTGCATATCGTTCTTCTAAAATATACTCAGGCCTAGACTGCATTTTTTAAAATTCACGAGCTGTAACAATTAGGCTTTAGTAGGGTGTATTTTAATTCCTGCTATAGCTGTTATTTGAGCTTGAAATCATAAAAAAATACTCAGTAATCTCATAAGATGTGTAGCAACAACATACTGAATTTTCAAGAGTCTACGACAATTTTAAATACTTGTATAATAAAAGCCCGGAAACTTATTTTAAAGGCACCTCGTATATACTACGTATAAATGGGAAAGACTTGAAATAATACAGTTTCATATAGCTTTCCAATTGCCTGTGTGACTTTTCTTAAACAACGCTGAATAGCTTAACTATTTATTAATAAGAAACGTTGCTCTGGGTGTTCAGCTCTGAGCGACCTCTTTAAATTACCCTGTTTGTTATTCAGATTTCATTCACCATTCATAAATCGCTTCTGTCTGTCTTTGAAGCAAACGTAAATCATCTTAACATCCTTTAAAGTATAATCTATAAACATGAGACGCCATAGTGCAATTAACGCGCCGTGATTGGAAAGTGCTCTCTCGTTGGTCCAAAAGAGAATCCCGGGGGGCAAAACAACTGCGCCATATTTGACCGAATTTCATCTTCATGCTCGATTGCCTATTATAATTCGGTAGAGAATTACACTTACATTATAACACGAACCAAGAATAACATAGACTCATAATTTAATAATAGCGGAGAGCAAAACTTGGAATTATATCACTTTATCTATGATTATTTATTCGTGCTTACTTTTTTTTTGAATACTAGCGGACCTGTATTCCGTCATTGCCCGAGACACAGGTCAGATTTGTATTTACTTTATTATTATTATTATTATTATTATTATTATTATTATTATTATTATTATTATTATTATTGTTGTTCTTATTGTTGTTGTTGTTGTTGTTTTGTTTCTGTTGTTATTTTTGTTAACTTTACAGTGTTGTGATATTTTACACCGATTTTTTTGTGTTACTCAAAGGCGGGCTTTTACACCTAAGCTAGTGAGCATAATCAAAGAGTCAATTAGATGGAAAGCACCTGGCGTAGAATGTTTGCTGTGCCAGGCTAAACTAACCTCTAGCGTACGATGATATTATACTTGATTTCCAAGGAGTTCAACTGTTTGAGACGGGAGACGGGAGAGAATTCTAAAGAGAAGCAGTTCTATGGAGAGAAATCGTCCAGCCTCTGATGACAGATTCAGTAAAAGGTGGGATTTTGCCCTTGATAGGTTGGGTCGCACATTTGTACGTTTAGGGTTTACACGTGTAGTAAATTCCTAGGAGCCCATGCTTTAAAACATGCAGACAGGTGCAACACGACAGGGGTTGGAACTTAGCAGACATCGCGGGACCGTTAATGGTTTACATAGTTTTTTTTTTTTTTTCATTTATTGCAGGAGGGACTAGTGGACGCTGCACCTCCTTAGATGTGGCAACAATACTCCGTACATGGATGAATTGTGTTTTATAAAGAGATAGCATACTGGCAAGTGATTTCTAATCCGCAAAATGTAGCCTCCTTTTGCAGCATACGTAGCAGCATCTTCCATATACATATTGAGCTTTCTGTTTTCACGAAATTTGGTATAAACTCTGCTAAACGAATTCCTTGTTATTACCTTAGTTTCATTAATTCCGCAAATACAATATTTGACGCAAGTGCAGTTTAACATACCAAGGCAAAATGTTTTATTTTTTATTAGACAGCGGAAAGCACTTGGCCTGACCCCGTCGTAAAATATACGTTAATATATTTTAATTTACCCAGAATTCGTATTTATTATTACAGAGCCAATACTCTATTAAATAGCACACACACACACACACACACACACACACACACACACACACACACACACACACACACACACACACACATATATATATAATTATTTTAAAAAATATTTTTATTTTTTTATATAGTATTGATTTTGAAAGTTAAAAAAATGACTTCCGTGCCATAAAATATCGAAATCCAAACATTTAGCACTCCATCCACGTTCTCTACCGTTTGAATTATTGACAGATAGATGAGATAGATTTAAAATTAAACCACTTCAAGTTAAAGATGTATTTGCGCATGCACAAAAGTAATAACAACATATCAGCAACTTGAAATGGACATTTCGTGTTTAAAATTTTCGGCATCTTTCTGTACACATTATTCATCCATCCAAACAAAGCAGTAGTTTAAAGTTTATACATTTTCACACAAACACAGATACAGACACACACACACACCTGCATCTACTGTTTTATTTATATAAGAGCGTTCTATTTTGGACATGAGGGAGACAATCAATGAAGTTATTGAAATGTTGATCAAGTTTGTGAAACCTTTAAATAAGTGAAACATGAAATTCAACGAATGCATTAAACTACCACAAAATAAAATATTAATTTATAGAATGTTTATTGAATTGAATTACATTTTTGAAATGAGTTCAAACAGGCATTATTTGAAAATGTTGAATTATTTATTTATTTTATTAAATTGGACATTTTTTTTCGGTGAATTCAAATCTTTCTGTGCATTCATTCTTTTTGCGGACTGTTATCCTCAACTTTATTGTTGTTGTTTCACCACGTTTCGGCTAACTGATCCTCTGGCCTTCTTCTGGCAATTAACTGTGACAGGATAGGAATGCTGAGTCTTGTGACTGTATCCCTAATAATTTATGTCTTTCCCAGCTATTGTTATTGTTGTTTTTGTTGTTGTCTCAAAACGTTTTGCCCAACTAATCCTCTGGTCGGCTTTGGGTAGGATTGAAACCGCTATCTCCAGACAATGTTAACTTCGAACCGTAAAGATCCAAAGGCTCTATCCACAGCGCCTACATTGGATTTTATGGTCTTATTTATTGCGAACTATTATTCTTACCTTTTTGTTGTTGTTTTACTATTCCTCTGAATTTCGTTGCGATAACCACTTGTCGGAGGTCAGAGGAATAGTTGGCTGAAACGCCGTGAAACAAAAGCTAAAATTGAGGATAATTGTCCGCAATAAATAAATGAATAAATTTAATTTTTACTAAGAATAAACACAGGCAAATAAAAAAATAAAATTAAAATCAGTGTAAAACCTCTAATTATATGATATGTATAAAATGTTCTAATAATTTCGACGGTTAGTTTTTTTTATTATGTAAGAATTAGTTTTTTATTGTGTAATAATTCGTTTTTTATTATGTAAGAATTAGTTTTGTATTATGTAATAATTAGGGGGTTATTATGTAATGAGTAGTTTTTATTATGTAATAATTAGGATTTTACTATGTAACAACTAGTTTTTTAATCTACTAAGTAGTTTTTATTATTACTAATTAGTGTTTTTATTATGTAATATTTAGTTTTTTATTATGTAATATTTAGTTTTTATTATTATTATATAATAATTAGTCTTCTTGTTATCTAGTAATTAGTTTTTTTATTATGTACTAATTAGTTTTTTATTATGTACTAATTACTTTTTTATTATGTAATAATTATTTTTTATTATGTAATAAGTATGTTTTTGGTATGTATTAATTAGTGTTTACATTTTGTAATAATGAGTTTTTAGTAATAAGTAGGGTTTTCATAATGTAATAATAAATTTTTATTATTATGTAATAAGTTTATTTTATTATGTATTAATTAGTTTTTTATGTCGTAATAATTAGTTTTTCATCATGTAATAACTAGTTTGTTTTATTATGTAAAAATTAGTTTTTATTATGCAATAATTAGTTTTATTGTGTAATGATTAGTTTTTATTATGTAATAATAGGTTTTTATTATGTAATAATTAGTTTTTTTTTACTATGTAATAATATGTTTTTTATTTTGTAAAAATTAGGTTTTTTTATATAATATGCAGTTTTTTATTATGTAATAATTAGGACCATGAGAAAAGTATAATCTTTTCACTTTTTTGTACTCTCAAGTGTGTATCCGTTGATATCTTATATGCTTTTATTTTGTCGAAAGGTATTATTTTTTGTTTATTAGTTTTCTAATCCTTTGAAGATGAGGATGACAGTCCGCAAAAAAGAATAAACGCGCAAATTATGAAGCCTTATCTAAAAATGGATTCCCCTCCCCAAAATGTTTTTGTTTTGAATTTTTATATGAGAAATGCTTGTTTATATTATTTGGATTAATCGGCCTAATGTTCTTATCATGAGTGTTATTTGCACAACGTTTCGATCGATATACCTCCCAACCCTCTTCCGGTGTACAAATCGCCATGTTTTTTTAATGATATTGGGAAAGGGTTAACTCAGTATCTCCGAGTTATTTTTATTTTTTTTTTTATATTAATAACTTAATAATAAATAAATTTAAATAAAATATCTAGGACATAATAAACATAATAATAGATACTTGCGGGACCTATGGAAATTACACAGGAGACTCATTCATATGTAATATATTAATGTTGGAATTCTGTGGATATTCAGCGTAAATGGAGACGCTCTAATATTATTGTAGCTCTTTTGTTAAAACGGCAAAAGTATTTATCTAAGCTAGCACGAACGCCCGGAATAGCCAGGTCGTAAAATACACTTAAATATGATATTTTAATTCTTGTACCTTTTGTATATATTATTATAGAGTTAATGTTCTATCGATTTTTATATATAATGAAGTTGCAATTTCGAAAATAAAAAAAATATTTCTATCTGACATATGTTCATCAGCTTCAATCAAAACCGAATCCCAAACAGGCGCATATTTTTTTCCGATTCCGATACCTCAAAAAGCTCCGATTTTTCCGATTCCCGATTCTGATTAATCATGGTAACACTTGCCAAGAAAAACAAGTGAAAAAATGTTGGATATGTAAAAAAAATATAAAAACAAACCGCGCAGAATATTTCAGCTTACATGAAAATTCTCTCAAGGTAATCCGAAAGGCGAAAATAGTTCATTAGAGAGAATGGAGTCCAAAATAAGGTCTAGTGTAATGATCCATATAGTCCAGTTGGTAAGTTTTCAAAGTAACTGAAATAATGGAAATTGTTTTTTTTTCTGACAGTGCAGGAGCCTAAAGAGAAGTTGATCTCCAGTCAAATGGGATCGAAAAACGAAAAGAGAAGAAACAACATGTCAACTTTCATCGCCGGCTTAATTAGAAAAAGTGATTTCAGACTAAATTTTTATGAATTAAGATCACGCTTAAAAAAAAAAAAGAAAAAACAAAAACAGCCCGTAATATTTGTATTATTCTGAGTGGATATTGTCTAGACAGGCCGAAACTAATCTTTCTGTAAATTCGATGTCTTTTGTTTTGTTTGTATTTTTTCCTTTTCTTTTTCCTTGCCATGTTTATGTGCATTTTATTTTATTCAAATTAAAACAACGTTTCTATATGAACTCTCATCCTTGACGTTATTCTCGCGTTGCTTACGCACAGTTCAAACATTTCAAAATACAACCGCTAGCAACAACGGACGGCTGTTTACGAGCAGACTTATTTCTCCAAGTTTACAACATGGCGACGAAGAAGAAACTGAAGATGGAGTATACCTCTGAAATGTATTTGTGATAAATTTCAAACGAGTAAAATATTTGTTTATTTTACTAATATTACGTTGTATTTGGCTTTCAAGTACGTATTTTATTTTATTCAAATTAAAACAACGTTTCTATATGAACTGTCATCCTTGACGATATATCTATAATATGAAGCTGAATGTGTGTGTGTGTGTGTGTGTGTGTGTGGTCACGAATAGGCTCCTATATGGTTGACTATTTTAAAAAACTGATTACATATAATGATAGAAGATGTATCGAGGCACAGGAATTTGTATGTTTGATCTGGTAGAACGGTGGTTCATTAAAATTGTTGGGTCTGCGTTCGTAACTGGTCCACAAAGTATGGAAATAAAAAATTTAAAAATTAAAAAAAAAAAAAACGTTTACAAGTGTTTTTGATATAGATGTACATAAGAATACTTTGATAAGTATGTTTTAAGTTAAATAGGGATGGTATAATAAAATTGTGGGGTCTGCGTTCGCGCCTGGCCTCCATAGAATGGAAATAGGCACACACTTTAATAAAGACTTTTCATATCTATCTGCGTAAGTATACTTTGATAATTATGTTTCAGTTTGAAGAAATATGGTATAATAAAATTATGGGGCGTTCGTTCACGCCTGACCTCCATAAAATGGAAATTTGTCACAAAGTTTAACAAGGTTTTTTAATATAGATCAACAGAATATTATGATAAGTGTTTCAGTGTGAATAGGTATGGTATAATAAATTATGGGGTGTATCTATTTTATTTTTACTTTCATCATATTTTGCTTTGGTTTTGATACCCCCGAATTCGAAGCTATCTCTTTACAACCCTTCCTTTTCATAACCTATCATACTTTCATAAATCAGAGTCCATTTTCTGTAGGCTGTTTTTGAACCCAGTCAACGACAGGTACTTTTGCTAGTATATGTATATATATATATATATATACATATATACACACACACACACACACACACACACACACATATATATATATATATATATATATAAAGTGATGGTTGTGCAGTTCGAGAGAAAAAAATGTATATTTAAAAGAGTGTAGCTATCAACTTTAGTTCCTTCAGCTACAATCGAAACCGAAACCAACACTTATGAAGAATTCTTCATAAAATTATTAAAAAAAAAGATTATTGGAATGCCATTAGCTATACTCGAAACTAAAACTCATGAGGAATTCTTGGTAAAATTATTTATAAAACAGAAATAGATGGCTTTAGTGCCATCAGTTATAGTCGAAACGGAAACCAAAATAAGGAAGAATTTTTTAGTAAAATTATTTATAAAAAAATTAAATGACTTGAGGGCCATCAGATATAATCGAAAGTAAAACCAAAACTTGTGAAGAATTCTTGGTAAAATTATTTATTACAAGAAATAGAAGTACATAACAATTAAACGACCCGGATGTAAGTGTGACATAGAGAATAACAAACACGCTACCGTATTAATGTATTGATAATTGCTAAGGAATGATTAGTTCTGTAGTTTTTTTAATCGAAATGATGCAAATTATTAATTTTCATGCATTATTTGGATTAGTTGAACTAATTTTCTCATATTGAATCTGATTTGCACAACGTTTCAGCCGATTTGATCTCCGACCTTCTTCAGGTGTATAAGTTACAGTATTTGATATGGGAAAAGGTAACTTCTGTACTTTCGAGGTTTCGTTCTTGGGTTTTAGTTAAATTCAAAATTTAGTTAAATTAAAAATTTTAGTTAAATTTAAAAAGTAACAGTAAAAAATAATAAAAAGATATCAAACAATACAAGAGAAGATATTATTTCTAAATTATTTTTTAACAAAAACGGGCTAAAGTTTAGATATATGCGTTAACCAATTGTGAGTTCTAAAAAAATAAGAGGCTACCAGTTAACGTTAAATATTAAACCACTTTTTATTCTCGTCAATAGACATGCCTGATTCCTATTTACAAAATGTCATTTTTGAAGTTTCACTTCGATATTTTTAATGAATTATCTCGTGACGAATATGAGATAGAAAACAAAAAATAAAGAAAAATCAGAACAATGCGTAAGGGCAGATAACTCAGATGGAAATATCTAAGGATTGTTTTCCCCTGAATGTTTAAATTAATAGACAATTTTAAAGACAGATGTGAACGGAAAATTTGTAATATATACAATTAGTGCCGTTATTACTGTCTTTACATTCTATAAAATTATAGTTGTTTATATCTTTTTTTTTACACAAGCATCACCATATTATCAAGGCCAAGATGCCACTCGAGGATAAGGGTTAAAGAGTGTACAGTAGAAATTGGACAATATAGTAATCATTAGTAATGGAAATTCGGTAAATTTGTTAACTTATATGGAACGGCTCATCAAGAACTTGTTTACGTTAGACGTGAAGACAACCATATTGTAGTCTAATCTGTAATTTATAATATAAGATCCTAATGTAGTGTAAAATTCTCTAATATATAAAATTATTACTGCCTTAATTATCCTTAAATTATACTAAATTACAATAAGTTATACCCCAGCCGATATTTCATGACAGTAGAGGAACAAAACTTGGCACAGTTATAGTCTTTCTTTCAGTTTCTGTTAAGTCGACTTGATAAATAATCAAATTCTACCTCGTTTACACTATTAACCATTACTTCACCACGACCTTACATTCCTTAACTCTTATCCTAGAGTGACCTAATGCAGCCCTAGAAACCGTCTCTATGGAGCACATTAGATTGGTCTCCTAATTACGACGTGACTTCAGAAATAAGGACTGCATCTTCTGGAAAACGTTTTTGTTTTTCAAAACGACTTCATATCTGGTAAGAGGTAAAAGTCAAAAGATGCAAGGTCAGAAAAGTAGAGAATGAGGAAAATTTTCATAGCCACGTCTGTGCTTTTAAGCTGGGGATATGCGTATTTTGCCTGAAGCGTAGTCTTGCAGGAGAAATATATCTTTAAATTCCTCAAAAATGAAGTATAGTAGGTTCCTGTAATTGTGGTATCTTTTGCTAAAACATCTGGCATTACTACCTTCTGGTTTCAGAGGACTTTGAGCATGACCTTGCTAAAGAGGGTTCTCCTGTTGCGCCCTCTGGAGGTTGTGAGTCTTAATGCTTTCCCTGGATTTTCTTGGCTTTAGTCTCTGGATCATAGTAATAAGCTGAGGTTTCATCCTTTGTAATTAATCTTTAAAAAAAAGATAACTCATATTGTTGGCACAAATTCATTCTCGAGCGCTCGACGCGTTTTCGTTTCTGGAAAGACGTCAGCAACCATGGAATCCATCTAGAAGATACGTTCTGCATATGGAAATGATTACAAATGATAGTTTACACAGACGCTGTATTAATCTTGACTTCTTGAGCTATTTGGCAAATAGTAGTGCGTTGATCTTCCAAAATGGTTGCCTCAATTTATCGATATATGCTTCCTTGAGCAGATAGTGAAGCAAGCAGGTCTGGGAGTTTTAACAGATATTCAGTCATGTTTTAATTCACAATGCCAGCGTTTAACAAGATAATATGATTGGGTATCATTATTATACGTTTCTTTTCATTTCATCAAAGATCTTGTCGTGTACGTTTTTCAAAAACAAAAACTTCAGATCACTGCGCGGCCTTCAACAGGTTCCATTTCAGACTTGGCTCTCTCCAAACCCATATAAATCAGAAATTACAGTAAGTTCAGAACTATGATTTGCCAAATAAGCCATAGATATATAAATCATTGCACATGCAAAATTTTAGTTAGATAAGACAACTTCATTGTATACGGGACATTACCTATTCTTTAACGGTATTCGGTCACCCGCACGTTGTAGCCTTAGTTGAAAAGCAGACAAAGAATAGAAAAGGACTTCAACTCGCTTTTTTTATATTATACAACGGCATTTATTTCCCCATTTTCTTGTTAACGCTGCGACGTCGCTCACGTGATCTTGAACGTTATCCCCGTCTCTAACGTGATCTCCTTTTTAAACTCTTCATTTTTATCTACCAGTGACGTCAGTTCGGATGCATATGCGCGTCCGCGCTATGTTACACTTGAACAACCGTCGTGCATATACGTAGTTCTGTAATTTGTTCGAAAAGACTTTTCAGAGGATTCGAGGAAAATTTCTGCCTTCACATGAATCCCGATAAGTAATAAATAAACTAATTTCATTGACTTCCTTCGTCCCGGATGGAACTCTTCTAAAATGGAATCAAATTATTTGCCTTGGTATGCTAGATTGCAGTTGTGCCCAGTACTTTCTTCCTTGGCAAGATTTCTAATCTGCACCGAACCCTTAATTACCAGTTTTCAAGTTTTATTCGCTTATATCTGGAAAGGGTTTATGCATATAGTCAAAGCAGCCCTATCGCCTTGCGCAGAGCCAAATTGCTTCATTAAACCCTACTTAATAGAAAGTGGTTTGAATATAATTCCATCTTTGCCAGCTAATGGCTCATTTATGATGTTCCTTTCAGAACCTTCATACGGACTCTATTGTCCGCCACTTTCTATGTTCGATATTCGGACGACGACGACCGTCCGTTTTATTGTATTACATACTCAGGAAAGAACAATGCAATCTTTGCAACATAATTACATCACAGTTTATACAAAAATTTCGCAACGCAAAATATGATGCATGACGGTTAAAAATCGGTTACGATTTAGGAATCAGAGTTGTACAAATTAACGAAAAGCATTTATCGGCTATATTCTCAAATTGAATATGTCCTACACTAACGGCCAGGCCTCCACCTTTTGTCACATCCTCGCAATGTTGCATCCCTGTATTTGTTTTACAAGTAGTTTAATTGACCGTGGTCTGACGAACTCATAGTACTTGTATATCCTCTACGTACATTCTCCCGACGAACGCAACAAGCAGCAAAATCACACCCCTTCATACAAGTTATGTCAGTGTGATACATTTATTGATCATCATTCAGTCCTGGGCAACGTCGGATACTAAAAATAAAATAAGAATAATGTACAAAATATTAAACTTTGACCCATCATATCAGATGAGTGACCATTTGGGAATGCTAGACGATGCATAGGGTGGCAGGACAGCACTATTGTCAAAGGCAAAAATAAGGCGCACCCTTTCCTTCGCTAGTTTGTGGGAGACCCTTGGGCAAAGTCGAGAACCCACTTAAGCCCCTATCACCCCGATCAGGGTAACTCGAGTTCCTAAAAAACAGGTTACTGATGCTATACGGAAAGAATCTGGAATAATGATTTTGTTCATGATGTCGCATCTTGTGCTAAACAGAAGATTTCTTTGGGTACAATGGTTAGGACAATCGCGCAGTATGGCCACTGTTCAGACGGAAAGAAACTGCAACTTACTGTCCGTACAACTGCAAAGAAAGCTGTGGCAATACGTCAAATACTTTCAAGAGACAACGTGACTGGGGTTCTGAATTATGAGCAACAATGAATTCATGAATGCTTCGAGGGAAAGAGATAGATGGAGAATCATAGCCGTCAATGCATGTACCAGACAGCACACAAACTGAATGAATATATTAATACTCGGTACATAAACATTCTATATATTATTACTTAAGTGTAATGCGTCTTCGTACGTATCTTAATAATTTGTCACACTGTGCGTCTTCCAACAATATTCTACCTATCTGCATATATATATATATATATATATATATATATATATATATATATATATATATATATATATATATATATATATATATATATGTATATATATATATCTTCCGAAAGTATTATATATATATATATTAATAAGATATCGTGTGTGTTATTTATTTTGTGGGTCATGCTTCCATCCGAGTCACTATCGTTTTATTTTTTATGGACTTCCGCTGCTTGTGATAAATAATTTTACCAAACATTTTTCATAAGTTTTGGTTTCGGTTTCGATTCAAGCTGATGCACCTAGGTCATATGGATATATTTTTTAATTTTTGAAATTGCAAGTTTATAATATATAAAAATTGATAAAACATTAACTCTTTAATAATATATATGAAATCTGCAAGAATTAAACTATCATATTTAAGCGTATTTTACGATCTGGCTACGCCGGGCGTCCCTGCTAGCTTAAATAAATACTTTTGCAGTTTTGACAAAAGAGCTTCAATAATATCAGGGCGCTTCCATTTACGCTGAACATCTACAGAATGCCAACATCAATATATCACATGTGAATGAGTCTCCTGTGGAATTTCCACAGGTCCCGCTAGTTATTATTATTGGTTTTGAACGAGTTTTTTGTACTGATACAGTTATTGAACATGGGGGTCTAGGTTAGGGTTAGGATTAGTTTATATCAAGGTTATTGTTACATTTTGTTGCAGTCTGCATAGTTGAACATCAGTTATTTAGTTGTTTTTTTTTTGTTTTTTTTAGTTTAAATACAGTGACGAAGCAAATATTAGAGCTAGGTGATAGCAGATCTAAGGCGTTGAAGGTTACATACACAGAATAGACGATACTAAGAATACAATTATGTATACAATAGACGATACTAAGAATACAATTATGTCGTGCATTTTTTAATTTGAAAGTTAGTGCATTCGTTTTGTGTTGCCTTTCTTTCTCTTTGATGGCGACAGATTAGCCCGTTATGCGAGTACTTCCCATGAATAACGACACATCAACCGGTTGAATGAGGATATGCATAACGGTACTTACGACGATAATGCTGTATTTACACATCGGTGAGTTTCAAGGATACTAGAAATTTTGCAACAAACGTTTAAAAATGTTGTAGACGAACGCGGCTGACTCTCCGTTGATTGCACTGCCGCGTCTTTCGTTTGAGTGACATTCAGAGATTGTGTCACGTCGTGTTGACTTGGTTACGACACAACTGATATCATTTTTAAGTGATTACCAGTTCTTAAAGGTTGAAACAGGAAATACTAAGAGTACAATTACGAATTGTTAACATTTTATTTGATCGAATCTCAAAATATTATAGCATTAATGCTGTGTATTTTTTAATTTGAAAGATGGTTTCTTATCAATAATAAAACACATAAAATTAAATGTTAGAAAAGCTTAAATCCTTATAATGTTGACATTTATTGTAAAAATATAATGAAAAAGTTACTATAAACTATTAATAATGTAAATTAAGACCAACATCTCAAGTGCATTCGAAAAGTTTTATTACACCGCAAGTCGAAGTCCCGATATATAACATCCACAGTACGTTCTTTGATATGACAGGGGCGCAGTCGAAATGAATGTTTTTTTTTGAAGCACAATTGAACCATGATACTTGACTTTTCGATTTAAACTTTAACTGAAGCTATTATATTTAAAATAATTTAATGAAATCAACAGTAGATTCTTTACAGTGCAATGTAGACTATAATGTATTATGGAGTAAGTAACTGCGGGAGGGACTTAGTCCGCTATATATCGCGAAGCATCGCAATGGGTCCCTTGCTAGACAAGAAATAATTCGATTTGATTAAAAAAAATGGGTTATTTCACCGATTTTGATGACAATAAAGTTATGTCAGTGTGACACATTTATTGACCATCATTTAATCCTGGGCAACTTCGGATAACCCTGCAAGTACGACATAAAAGAAGAACAGCCAGAATCATCACGCTAACCTATGTAGAAAGTTGAAGAAAGATTCACGCCGGTACCTACAAATCGAGGTCCGTTCTTGACAATCAGTTCGACAAAACTGAATCAACTGTCAGTCTGACGTCTGAATAGTGCAAGGAAGTCCATATTCCCATGCATTGCCTTCCCTCTTTGTTAAAGAGTAAGTTTATTGCTAACTATCTGAAGCGCACCGACGCAGACATACTGACGAAGCTGCCCAGGCAATTTTTAATAGGATAGAATATCCCTTTTTTAGGGACGCTGGCTTGATTCTTTCCAAATTTCCCCGTTATGTTACATCTTCCTGTGGTGGAAAGATATATATATATATTCAGCCCGGCAGACACAGGACTAGCTCAATGGTTTCTTATGTGCCAGGCGGTAGTATTAGTTCAGGGTCGTCATAGAGAAGTCCACTATCACATTCATTGCATTTCCTCGTTAGTAAGGAGTTAGTTTATCGCAAACAATATGACCCGACGTTGTCAATGAGGCAACCCAGATAATTTTTTACACAGCAAAGTACTCTAAATACTGGTAGGCTGATTTCTCTTGACCACAGTCGTGTCTTTTGACAAACCTTCCTTCGATGGGAACCCAGTAAATATCGCGTGGAAAGAGAAAAAAGACAATGACCAAGAGCAAGGCGAATAAAACAATTGGTACTCCTGCACATTAGGGTCCGTTTTACGTGAGTCTGGCTCGGTAACGCCCGGTAGACGACGGAAACGACCGGATTATACCGAGCGAACAGAAAGTCAATAAAAAACGAAAAAAAAAGAAAAGAAAACAAACAACCTACCGTAATAGTTATATTTATTTATTTATTTTGGTGTGGGTGTAATGAAAGTTTTATTCCTTTAAATGTGTAAACTCATATATATATATTTTTGTTTGAGTATGGAGAGTTATTATGGTATTGTATTCATGAAATTAATGGAAAAAGTATTTACATATTTTTGCGGTTTTTGGGTATATACATATTTTTCATTAAATATATTTTTTCAAGGCTATTTCCTTACAGCTAGTATTTTCTATCGGTTGAAGTAAAGCAGCCGACGACGGCAAAAGAAGCCGAGAAAGATTGTTAGAGAATGTATGAGGAAGTTTCTGGACCGGGCAGCTTTCTGCTATATGCTTTTTCAGAGAGACGAAAGGAGTCTTTCCGAATTTTTATCTTCACATAAATGTACTAAAATCGCAGTTGGTTCCAAACTCTTTTCTTTCGTTGTTTCGCCTCCTTCCACATCACTCTCCGCATAATTTGTGATAGCCCTAGTCGTAGGATTCACGGAACTGTGCCTGTAGTTAACTGTAAAATGTTTTAAAGTCTTTCCTTTTCTTTATTTTTTAAAACTTTTTTGTTCAATTTTACCGTCTGCTCGCCCACTTGCGTCTCTTTTTTCTCACTTGGTATAATCCGGCTGTTTCCGTCGATCGCTGGTCGTTGCCAAGTAAATCTCACGGAAAACCGGGCACTAAAGTGCAGAAGTACAAAACAGTTAAAAAAGTTTTCCCTGTAAAGATTAACGGGAATCACATACGAATGTAGTTTCTAAAGTAAAAGCCTCTGTTTTTTTTTTAACTCAACAAGTTGATGAACTACGAAGACGAGAATGGCACCATTAAAACAAGCGACCTATTGTGCCCCAGAATCTAGTTTTCTACATAATCACTACCATTCTCAATGCACTTTTACCAGCGATGAACGATGGCTGAACATGATCGTTTGGAGCGTGTTTTATCATAAGAAGGTCATCTCTAAAGTAAAGCCTCCTATTTTCTTAACTAAAAATCACGAAAAGCTACAAAGAATGGGAGTAGTACCATTAAAACGAGTGACTTTTGTGCGCCAGAATTTACTTTTCTACATAGTTACCAACATTCTAAATCCACTTTTGGAGGGAATTGAATGAAGCATCTCTGCTTTTGATGCACGTCCATGACAGGGGGTGACTTTTTAGAGTCTTACATCGTCAATATTTTCAACAGAGAGATGAAACCTTTATGTCATGAATGCATAAATTCAGTCATCATAACACTGAAATTTGCAATCCCCTCTGACTCATACAAATAACAGGGGGCATTGCTTCTTGTACGTCCCTCATAGATCGACATTGAACAATATACAGCGATTAAAATGAAATCTAACGGAATACAAAAAACAGGTATTAATCTTGGAACGTCTCCTAAACGTTAAGCAATATAATGCGTGTACAGGGGATAAAATTGTTCTTTATTGTAATGGTTTTTAATATTATTAAATGAGGAACCATTTCGAATAAAAATCTATCCATCATTATGCATATAATATTGAGAAAAAAGTCTAACATGTGAATATATTGGCAGAATAGTGTTGAACGTTTAAAATATCGAGTGTAATAGACCGGAAGTAATACTTTATTTAAAAATGGAGCGGAATTAAAATGTACTGAAACGAAATTTTGTAAGTAAATATACTAGAAAAATAGAGTTGAACGTTTACAAAATCAAGTCTTACAAAATCAAGTTGAACGTTTAGAAAATAAGGTCTATGTAAAAATAAAGCGGAGTGTAAATCCAACGAAACGAATTTTTTTTAAGCAAATATGTTTTTTTTTAAAAATATATTTTTGCTTTCCAAGTCTTCAAATTCACGAAATCAGTTGATATTTTACCACGGATTGAAAAGAAATACCTCTTTCTTGCCCCTCTCGGACTTTATCCCTCTAAGAAGACATAAACACACCCAAACAATCGCCATAATGGAGTTTGCAAATATCTTCACTGGAAGATATGTAAGAAACTCAACATTCAGTGTAGTAAAAACTCCTGGGAACATATACCCGAACGAACAGTTGGGAATGACAACTACACTATTCACTATGACTACATAATCCCTACTGCTACATATCTTGAAAACTCAGCTGTTAAACCAGATATAGTGATTTGGGACAGAGCAAACAAAAAAGCGACCGTAATAGAGGTCAGTGTACCCAATGATACAGGGCTTAACAGAGTTGAGAGGGAAAAGATAACAAAGTATCAAGGACTTATGTATGATATGAAACGAAACTGGAAATTAAAAGACGTTTCAATTATACCAGTCATCATAGGAGCAACTGGGCTTATGAAAAAGAACTTTAAAAAGTACATAGCAAGCATACCCGGTGAACCAAGTGCAAGTGAAATACAAACGATTGCACTGAAAGGGACGGCTAGAATCCTGAAAAGATCTCTTGGTTGGACTCACTAAAATAGGGGTAAATGTCAGACATCTGGTTGGATGTCCCATCCCCTAGAAGAAAAAGTTTAAGAAAAATGAAAAAAAAAGAGAAAAAAACACATTAATTTATATTTCTCCTAGTCCATGTGTTTGTCTAATCCACTTCTTGGAAACCACTAAACCAATCTGGCTGAAAATTGTTATGGGCCTTTTTTGAGACAAGTTGCAACAATCTAAGTAGTATACTATCATTTTAACGCATATATGTTTCCATCCATCCATCCAGCGCGACCGTAACCGCGATTGAACTCACTGCATGAGTTTGTAGTGTAATTCAAATCTTGTCGGTAGTTGAATACTTGATGCTTCGCCAGGGCTATTAAGGGTATTTTTTAATGTAACGCCATCACTAGATAGGGTGCCTATTACGGCTTAAAAGAGTCCCATCTACCCTCGAGTGAACGACAGACCGCACAAGTTTTTCAACCTGGTATTTTACCTCACGGTACATGCAGCGCCTCGCCTTCCCAAATAGTCACCCATCTGGTACTGGCCAGGCTCAACGTTGACATGTTTTAACAATAATTAATAGAGATTGATCATCACAATATCACATTTACTCTAGATGTTTGGCATAAACAATAATTCTGCGCCAATGAGCGAAACATTTGCCTGCTTTTTACGGGATAGATGCATTTTTTTATATATATCAGAACAAAATTTGGTCTTTGTGCAGTTATTAAACCGTGCTATTTTTCTAATAGTATTATCAAGTTTAATTAAAGTTTTACGATGTCATTTTTTTATTAAATTGTTAGGTTAAAGCACAGAAAAGTTACAAAACACCATTCCCTCTTCTAAATAATACCGTTATTATTTCAGCACAATTTTATAAGTGCATAAGTATCCAAAATTTGAGTTAATATCTGTACTAAATGTTTCCCATATTTTTGTATACCTGATGCCGCCATTTTTATTCTTGAGGAAAAACATTAATGAGACGTTTTTTTTTATTACTGCGTCATTTATTTTAACTCCAAGATTTTCCTCATTTCAAAATACTACCAGGGAGACCCGGCGTTGACGGGAAATTGATTAAGATAAACAAATGATTAATCCTCCCATATTTTATTGTCATCGAAATTGGTAAAATCGTTAATTTTACAATCCTCTCCGAAGTTACTCAGTCCACAATACAGTCTACATTGCACTGTCGAGAACCTACTGTTGATTTTATAAAAATAGTTTATATAATGGTTTGAATTAAAGTTAAAAACGCAAAAGTCAAGTATCATGGCTCAGTTGTGCTCTAAACAGAAACATTCATATTGAACGCTCCCCTATCATATCAAAAACCTACTATTGATTTTATATGCCGGAACTTTTTACTTGTGCGGTGATAATGGTTTGAATTAAAGTTTACAATGCAAAAGTCAAATATCATGGTTCAATTATTCTTTATATAAAAACATTCATTTCGAATCTGCCCCTGTCATATCAAAGAGCTTACTGTTGATTTTACATGCCAGGCTGTTCTGCTTGTGCATGTAAAAAAACTTCTCAAATGCATTTGTGATATTAGGCTGTGCATGGCGTTAATGGGTTAAAATCGCCTATTTTCGATTATCTATTATCGATACTTATCGAAGACATTCCGATAAAAGAAAACCATGTCAGATATATTTATGTGAAATGTGCCTATCAGTGTTTTTACATTACCAGACGCGTTTCACACGAATTGAAAAGAACTGTCAAAGATGCCAAGTAAATTTTTGTGAAATTAAAAATAAAAATGGTCCAGCCGTTTAGGAGTCCCTAGCAAACGCACCCACACACACCCCACTGACAGACACACACAGACAAAGTATAATAGTAGAAATAAAACAAAAAATAAAAATAAAAAACTAATTTATAGCCTATGGATATTTTTTTTCGCATTATGTTATCTGATACTAATCTATATGATTGCTTGATTGACTAAATTTTCCTTGAACTTAGATCTTTTTGAATTGTAAAATATGAAGAACAAAAGATAAAAAGATGTAAATCAGAAATTATTTTGAAATGAAGGTATGACGTTGCTGACAAACTGTCGAGCGAATAGAAAGTGTTTTTCTCTTTATTAATGGTGGCCCGAGTTAATTGCTTCCCTGCCGGAGAAAACGATCGCCTTTTATAATTGAAGGATTTCTCAGAAGAGAAAGAAGGATAGAAGAGGCTGGATATTGATTCCCACCCGAAAGTAATCAAAGGTGATTATTCGATTTACTCAACAAAAATTGACAGGTCGACAGGAAAATAAGGATATTTCCAACGGAAATCAATAGACGCCATATTTTTTTTTAGTCCTTCAATATGTTTTTTTTTTTTTTTTTTTTTTTTGCTTTTCAAGTCTTTTTAAATTTACGAAGTCAATTGATATTTTACCACAGAATTGAAAAGAACTGTCAAATTGAATTACATCTTGCTTACCCCTCCTGAACTTTATCTCTATGGGGGAAGATAAAGACACACTAAACACACACATTCATATCTCTCTCTCTCCTCTATCTATCTATCTATCTATCTATCTATCTATCTGTCTATCTACCTATCTATCTGGATGTATATATATTTAAGTAAGGAAATGAAAGGGGTGTAGTGTTTACCTGATATATGCAATGGTAAACTTCAATCTAATATAAATACCAGTATTTATATATAGATAATTTAATCACAACCGAATAAAAAAGCTCAATACGTAATTTGCTGATTTCCTCCTGTCCTTTGATGAGAAGAATAACAAGAATAGCATTCTTTGAAACTCCGCAGAATAAGGACTTTGTAAATTGTTTTTTAGAGTATTCAGTCGAACAATAAAATTACACTTTTAATATTCCTTCTCTTATCTATCTATCTATCTATCTATCTATCTATCTATATATATATATATATATATATATATATATATATATATATACATATATATAATATAATATATATATAAGTATAAAAGTTTTTTTTTTATTGGAAACGTGCAAGAATACAAACAATTATTATGAGAAAAAATAAAAATAAATCTTTTTTTAAAAGAACATAATTTTTTTCGGTATTTATCAGTGTAGTGAAACACACACACACACACACACACACACACACACACACACACACACACATATATATATATATTTATATTACAATAGAAAAATGCGAGCATGCAAAGTAATATGGTTATGCTTAAACATGGAAAAGTAAAGCACTAGTTGTCAAAACTGGAAAAGAAAAGGACAAGATATTCTAGTAAAAAATATAATACATTTATAACATAAATATTGTAGATTTAAGAGTTTTTTTAAATTCAATTTTTAACATTATACAATCAATTTTTATACTGTAATATTTTAAGTGATAAACTTATTATATTTGTACTAGAATATCTTTTTCCAGTTTTAAAAACTAGTCCTTTACCTTTCCATGTTTAAGCTCAACCATATTAATTTTCATGCTTGCATTTTTCTATTGTAATAAATCAATAGAAAAAGATGACGGATAGGGAAAGATGAGAGTAGGAAAAAGTGTGATAAACGAGTGTTATTATAATAATAATAATAATAATAATAATAATAATAATAATAATAATAATAATAATAATAATAATAATATTTATGAGTGGCACCACACCAAATAATGAGGAGGGTCGAGGAGGATGGAAAGATGGAAGAGAGAAAGCACTAGCCAGACCTTCGGTGGGTCAGTGCAAAGAAAACTAGGAACTTGAGGAGGCTTATTGCCACCAAAAATCCAGTGAAAACCAATTTTTTTTTACACAGGCATGACCACATGATCAAGGCCAAGAGACCACTCGACGATAAGGGTTAAAGAGTGTACAGTAGAAATTGGACAATATAGTAATCAATTCGGTAAATTTGTTAACTTATATGGAACGGCTCATCAAGAACTTGTTTAGGTTAGACTTGAAGACAACCGTATTGTATTAAGCTGGAAAGCAGGAAAAGGAAAGACAATTCGACAGGCGTGCCGTTCTAAGAAAGAAACTTTGTTCATATAATCTACATTTAAGTTTAGGCACAGATAAAGAGTAGGGGGGAATTATTGAGAGTGTTTTCAGCTAGAAGAGTGTTCCTTGTGAAAGGTTGACGAGGGGGGACCATAGACTGAAGCTCAGTTGAACACTTTCCATGAAAATAATGATACATCAGAGACAAACTCGCAACATCTCTTCTGTGAGATAGAGGTTGCAGGGAAGAGAAAAGGACATCTCTTACGAGGCTACGAAGTCTATTTTGAACTCTATCAAGGCAGGACAAGTCCTTTCTAGCAGCTCCTACCCAGATGTGGCAACAGTATTCAATCCTTGGACGTACCTGGCTCTTATACAGATAGAGAATTGCATCAGCAGTGAGATAGCTACTGGATCGATAGAAAGATCCCACCATTTTTCCAGCGGCTTTGGCAACAGATTTGATGTATGTGTTCCATTTAAGATCAGGAGTAACGGTCAAGCCCAAAAGTTTGTCAAAACTTGAGGCCTCCTGAAGACGAGAGCCATTCATTTCAATTGATGCCAGATGTGGATCAGAATGTTGATGATGTAAAGAGAGAAGCTTGAGTTTAGATGCATTAAAAGTAACCAGCCACTCCTTTCCCCATTGTGCCATGTGCTCAAGATCAGAGGAGAGAGAATCGGAGAGAACTTGGTCGTTTACTGTCTTAGATGTGCTACCATACATGGAAGTGTCATCAGCATAAATGTCTACAAATGATGTAAGTATGTTATTTGGAAGATAATTAATGTAGATCAGGAATAGAGTTGGTCCCAAGATGGACCCCTGAGGGACTCCAGCATTAATACTGTGAGCTTCTGATTTTTGCCCTTCATCTACTACACTTATGAACCTGTCAGAAAGAAATGATTTAATAATTGAGAAGACATTCCCAGCTATACCATAGCTAGAGATCTTGTGAAGTAAACCTTTATGCCATACTCTATCAATGGCCTAGAAAAGGTTCCCTCCGTCGAGAGATTAGCTTATCCTATGAGATATAACTGTAAGCACATCTTCTGTAGATCTAGCAGAACGGAAACCATATTGAGTGTCACTAATAAGGTTATTTTTGTTTAGATGGTTGATTACTTCTGTATTTAACACCGATTCCAGCAACTTACTCATGATGCACAGGAGACTTATTGGCCTGTACTTAGAGGGGGATGAGCGATCACCTGAATTCTTAAATACGGGGCATACTGATGAGGTTTTCCAGGATGATGGGAAGCAATTCTCCTTAAGGCAACGTTTAAGCAGTTTTGTATGGGCGCTAGTTCTGGTTGACGTTTTTTGAGTACTATAATTGGAATACCGTCAGGGCCAGTTGCTTTACTGGAATCAAGATTTTTGATTAGCTTGGCAACATCACGTACAGATATACGTATATCACATAGCGTGTTTTCTGGGGGCGATAGAGAGTAAATATAAATGCAGTAGTGTGAGCTAATGCAACCCGGAACCACATATAGGGTAAGTTAGGATCGTCTCTGGAGATGTCCCTACCACATGGAAAGCCATCTTTAATATAGGCACATATTCCATGCCCATAGCGATCTTGGGGGTCAGATTTACAAGTTAAGTTAGAGTATTTTTTAATTACGAACTCATCTAGGGAAATAGCTTGTCCAATGCCAGTTTCACTTAAAAATAAAAGGTCTGGTTTAGTCTCCTGTAATTGGGTTTCAACCTCTGGAAGGTTAGAACGTAGACCCCTGATGTTGGAGAAGGAGACATATTAGTGGGGGTCTACGTTGGAAGTTGGAGAAACGGGTTTAATCGTGTATTTTTTCTTGAAACTTGTCATGATGGAATTTTGGAATTTGTGGACTAGGTCGTTAGATTTGTTAAGAGCAGGACAGAGAGGGGAAACTAAGAGAGAAAAAGAAACGAAGATTTTTTTCTGTAGAACATGATAAGGTAAAGCCGTAACAATTACCCTCTAATATGGCATCGAAAGGCCCCACCAGAAGCTACTGCATGGTCCAGAATCCATTCATCAAATGGCAATACAGCAGCACCAGTACTTTGCAAATGCTGATAAGACACCCTCCTTAGTGGTTAATCCAAGGTTCGGATCCCTGACTATCAGGCGGATAACGTCAGCCCTAATAAAACGTTTACCTCCAGCACCCTTACTAGTGACAGCCACAAGGATAGACATAGAAACAGAAAATTTCCTCCATCTCTGCCAACTGTTCGCGCAAAATACTGGCAACCTAGAAAACAGCTTTTCTTCTCCCTTTGTCAGAAAACTCACTGATTAAAAATTAGGACTGAAGGACAAATAAGGAGAAGCGAGAGTAACGGGAGCTGTCGATAACGCATCCACAATGTGTTTTCTCTATTAAAAGATTTATAGGTATTATACTTAATAAAAGTCCAACGGACGTGTTTAAAGGGAAAGTATGTTGATAGATTCCCCTCTCACGAACTAAAAATGAATACAATTACCTAATCTATTTTTTGCAATCAACTTAATAGATAAATAAACATTTATGGACGAGAAAAACGCTAGCTTTTAATAAAAATGAAATACATAAATTTAATACCGAAATAAAATGTAGCTATATTTGAATCTAAAAATAAAATGTGCGAATAATATGGAAGTCACTTATCTCGAAAAAACACTTTCGTCTCCAAAATGCAAACTGTAGAAAAGAATTTTAGTTTTAATAACATCAGCGTTCAAAAGACTTTTTTTTAAATAACCGTTAAAAGAAAAGCGTGATTTTATTCTGGACTTAAGCTAGTTGCGTTTTAAGAAACTTGCGATATAAAAGAAAACGGATGGGGGGCCCCGAAAGTAAGCTGGTAACGCTATAAGTTATTGCGAGATAAAATGAAAGCAAGATTGAGGGGTGGTAAACATTTATAGACGAGAAAAACGCTAGCATTTAATAAATACATAAATTAAATACTGAAATAAAATGTATTTATTAATATTTGAATCTAAAGATAAAAAGTAGGATTAATATTGAAGTCACTTATATGGAAAAAAACAGTTCCGTCTCCAAAATGCAAACTGTAGAAAAGAATTTTAGTTTTAATAACATCAGCGTTCAAAAGACTTTTGGTTAACGCCAACGTGAAATCAATGCTTAGTGGCTGTTGCGATAACGGAAATTCTTTTGCGCAGGTTATCTGAAGAAGTGAATAGTACTAGAAATCGTATGAAACTTGTTGTCACTCAGACTCCAGGGAATTCCACAAGTTGTTCTCAAAGAGTAATTTTTGATGATGACTTGTATGATAACCGCTAGTGAGCAATAATAACTTTGTAAGAGGTGGGAGAAGAAAGAGAGAGAAAAAAAAACAAGAAGAGATGATGAAAAAGGAAAACGATGAAGAAGCAAAAACAAAGACAACTATAAGAAGGAAAATACAAAAAAAGAAAAACAGAAAGTTAGGAAGAAGTAGAATAAGAAATAGAAGAAAGGAAAGAAGGAACAATAAGGATGGGGAGAAGAAGAAGAAGGAGAAGAAGAAGAAAAAGAAGAAGAAGAATTAAGATAATAATTCTAATCAGGTTAAAAATGGATGGTGAGGAAGGGGCAAGAGGAGTCGAAGAAAGCCGGCAACCACAAAATTGTTTTCAAGCAGAAACCAAAGGTAAAAGTGTTTTACCGTTTTTTTTTTTCATTTTTTTTCGATTCCAAAGACCTTCAAAATACGCAATGCAATTACAACTTCAATGAGAACGCACTATTTCAAGTTCAGATCTTAAGTTAAACGCTGAGTCAGAAAAGAAAATATGGTGCCAAGGACGCACAACAACCTCAAAGAAAGCGAGAGAATCAAAGAGGACATTTTTCCTCTGAGTTAAAACGAAACGAGTTTTTGTCGTCAATTTTCTTATGTCTTCTTCTGAGTTATATAATTTTAGAAGCAGTTCTACTTCACCGAGTCCGTATATATCGATTTAGATTTTTCTGTCCGTGTCTCAGCAACAGTTCTATTTTTTCACATCGGTTTGTAGCATCGTCGACCACTTATTACCAGACACGAATTATCTCCCCTTCGACGACGGTAGAACTCCCTAAAATGAGTTACTTAGATTTATTACATATTGATGCCATACCCCAGTAAGGAGAGATTATGTTAACGAGTATGGATTTCGAACAGGGTTACATATGGTCAGTATAGCTTGGCTGCAAACGGAAATAGGCTCAGCTATAGCCGGCATAAATGAAGCGAGTGGGAGTGGGGCCAAAGGTTAGCTCCCTAAATAAAATGAGCTAGACATGAAGGTGTCGAATGATGTCCCGTGTCCAGAACATAGATTTTTATGACTCAGAGTTAGGAAGCGCGACAAGAATAATCTGTCTGAGTGAGAAGTTAATGTTGCATTAAGACACTGTCCGTGTGTCATCCATCTGAAGACTTAGTACTCTTCCGTCTAGCGCCGCCTGAGGCAGTCAAAGTATACGTTTTTGATCTGATGTCAAACCCGTAGCGTCCCTCCAACCTCTTCTCGCACTTGGAATAAAACATATTCAAATTTCTCTCGTTGTTGATTTTGAAATTAATTCGAACACATAAACCATCTAACGCGGTACAATCCGTGATAGGAAAAGCAATGCAGATGAAAATTCGTTCTCCTTTTCCTCGGCGCTGCGCTGCTGCTGAGGAACACACACTAATCAGCACGTGTGTACTCGGCAGGTATACTTTATGGTATGTAAGACGTTTCCCCTCAACTTATAAACTCACATTCACGCAATCCTTTGCAGAAATTACTGTACACATTTTCATGGACACGATGACGAAGCAAACCATTAAGGATTTGTTAGTAATTAACAGGTTTTGCGTACGTCATTGTTTTCGCGTGGTTACTTTGTTTTTTCTCTACACGCTTGTGCCAGGGAATTTTTGTTTCCCTGGCCACGGCAAAAATACTTGCAAGTTGAACATAACGTTAAATTTTGACTTTAATCTTTGTAAAGTGACATAACTGTAGTGCGTGGGAAATACATTTTACCAGTTTTGTGACAGGAATTTTCTCAAGTATATCTCTCTATATATAAAGCCCAATGACTGTGTGTATGTCTATGTGATGTTTGTGTGGTTCAAATAGAAAGAAAGTTTTGTTTATTTAATCAACGTTGAAAGATTGTTCTCTTTACATCACTATCGAGCAGTATTCCTAACCGTATTCATTGTATCACCTTTATGGAAGATTAACTAAGCACTTTTATCCGTTGCGCCAAAGATCCATATAGACCATTATTGCATAAATTTTGGAAACCTTAAACCTATTCTTATTTTAATATTTCATCTTTTTTCGCTACCTCTGGTTGGACGAAATAGCACGCTGACATGATTATTCTCCTGACGGTTTCTTGAGTCTTACGACTTCTGTGCTGGCTTACGACAAATCGGAAATAGATGTTTTGTTAGCGACACCATCATTCGAAGATTACTTTACAGCGGCAACGGGACATTTGTATCTGGTGTTGTTTTTCAATAGAGCTGTCGTTTCCTAGATGTATTGCGTCTATCACGGCCAAGAGACTCCACACAGCTCCGACATGGTAATAGAATGAGAAAAATCATTGTTGGACTCTACTACTAAATCTTTACGACGTTCGTCCTACGTAGTCGGCACTGGAACTACATTTTGATTGATAAATCAAATTATTGTTATCGTGGATTTAATGTAATGACACACTATTAGTGTCATTACATTACATCCACCATAACAATGATTTGATTTATCAATTCAAATGTAGTTCCAGTGCCGACTACGTGGGACGAACTTTCCGCAAAGAGACAAAGTGTGCATTCTTTCTATCATTCGCACACGGCAAAGAAGGGAAAAGTGAAAAAGCAAGAGGCAGACCTAGTTTTATGCAACAATACGTAAAGAACGTGATAAATGCACGTGATTGGACGAGATGTGAGGCGGATAAAATAATCCGGTTTGGAAGGAAAAAGGCAGTTTTTCGTCATGTTTTGCGTTGGTGGAAATGTTACGATCAATCGGGTACTTGCAGAACAATAACAAAAGCTAACTATACTTCGCTCAAGATGTGACGTAGAACTTTGCATAGCAAAGGTGTTCATCTACTTTCCCACTAATCCGAATACATACAGCGCCTAGTATTCACAAATGGTCACCTATCCGAAACTAACGAGGCTCGACATCGCTTAACATCGATACTCTAACGAGAACCGCCGTGTCAACCCGATTATGTCTTGCTATTCACATGGATTCGAATAATCAATAATCAAATTAACCCCGTCTTTGTCCATACATTTTGAAATGGAGGAAGAGGAAATGTGAAGGAAAACCAACGCTCATCTCAATTTCTATTTTAGTTAATCATTTCTTTTGCAAGTTAACTCTAAAAGCCAGTCAGTATAGCAAGTTGGATGTACAACAGGAGAGTTCGATGGTATGGTCACTTTGTAAAAATCGATGGGAAATATTCGATTAGTATATGCAGAACAATAGATAGATCAAATCATGAGAAGGGTCAGTTCACATGAGAAGTCGAAGGAATCATGAGAGTAGCAGTAAACAGAGCCTCTAGCGAAAGACGGTTATTTGAGAACTCGGTGCCTAAAAGGTCTCAAACATACGCAAACATGACTTGCAATGCATATGCTAAGAAGCCAATATGATGCAGATTAAAAAAATAAATATCTATATATCTATAAAAGTGAACGTGTCTGTGTGTCTCTGTGTCCATTTCCCTACGCAACAACTCTGTCAATTTTTAGTCTACAGACTCGAAATTTGATACACAGGGTACTGAGATTTGGGAAAATCTTTGTGATCGGTTTTCGGCCAGAAATTTGGCTATTAAGGGGTAAAAGTTCAACGATTTGCCCTTTGAGAACTCTACCAAACTCATCCGCCAATTTTGGATCTAAACACTTGAAATTTTAGATATAGGTTTCTTGGACATGGATCTAACGTAATAAATTGATTTGAGCCCAAAACAATAAATGTTAAGCGGGTCATAATAGGGGTCAAATTAAAAAAAAAAAAATTGACCTTTGTTTTTTTGCTCACCATACACCTCCAAACACCTGTGCAACGCCGGGCACCCATGGTAGTTTATCCATAAAACTATAAAACTCTGTGGACTGTCTGCCCTTGCTTTACGACATCCGGTTGCACATGCGCGCATGACCTGCGCACTGAAATATTAACTTTTTTAAATATTATTATTTCGAAAGTATTATTTAACATGGGAAGAGTGGGGTTTAAAATAACTTTAACGTAATACCGAAATGAACGATGTAAAATAAAAAAGCAGATATATCAAAATTTGAATTTAACTAGAATAAGTATTATGGTATCTGTTCAGGGCACATTTACCTATAAGTATGGCCATCCACTTATAATTCAGTAACAGAACGACTCATAGAAATCTATCTATATTCTTTTTTCATTTTAATATAATTTCATAGAAATGTTTCTGTTATGTCAAAAGAAAGTTTTCTTTACATCACAAGTGTCACGCTCATACACGAATTCCATAGCTAATATAACATACTGACTCAACGTATAACACACACACACACACACACACACACACACACACATATATATATATATATATATATATATATATATATATATATACAAAACTCTGTGGACTGTTCGACTGTGCTTGCTTTCATCTTGTTTTCGATTGTGAAGCAATTCCATCTTTAAAAAAAATGGATGGCAGGTGATTATATATATATATATATATATATATATATATATGTATGTATGTATGTGTGTGTGTGTTTGTAGAGATGTGTGTCTATATATATATATATATATATATATATATATATATATATGTATGTGTATGGGCGTGACTTACCGGCTAAGAAATCAGAGTAGAGAGTTGTATGTTTTGGTTTCGATTCTAGCTGATGCCACCCAAGTAATATATATGCATGCATTAAAATATCACATTTAAGCGTATCTTATGACCGGGCAACGCCGGGCAACCCGCTAGTTCATTATAAAATTTAAAAGTGATTTAGTTTCGAGTGCTTTTGCCATCATCAAGCATAGAAATCTATATGCCCGATGATAGTATATACCGATTACAATAGATTCTACGTTGTATTGACTTCTTAAATGTATTAATTTAATTTATAAAACGCATACACATGTTAACAATGTTAATATAAGACTAAATGCAACATACATACATACATACATACATACATACATCATCATCATCAACAACATGTACTTGCGCGCGAGGATCAAGAAGGATGTTAAACTGTTGCTATTGTTGATGTTGTTATTGTTAATGATGATGTTATTGTTGTTGATGATGATGTTGTTGTTGTTGTTGATGATGTATGCACGAATGTATCTATGTTGCATCTAGTCTTATATTAAGATTGTTTCGCTTCTCGTCAGATTATTCAATCAACGCGCATGCGTGGTCCGCGACGCAAATTCGCCATTGTTGCCGGGCAAATTTACATGCTTTCTTCATCGCGGTTTGCACAATCTTAAAGCCATTACAAATAAAATAAAAAGAACAAGAACACGATTTATAAAAGGAAAAGACAGATAAAAATGGACGCCATGAACATATTGTATACTACGCTCATTCATTGGATTTAAAGCAGGAAAGAATTTAGATCGTTTGCTTGCGTCATGGACATCTTGTAGCAAAAAAATGAATTAATCTACATTCAAGAAAATAAGCCAGTCGTATAAAAGTCCACCTAGCAACGTGAGGATGGCCCACTGGGTTTTGCTCCCTCATATTGTATTGGTATTTTGAGCAAGTTTGTTGACGATTGGTCAAGCATTATGACTGCAAGACTATACATAAATACAGTACCGAAATGTGATTAAAGGCCTTAACAATTGGTAAAACGTGTTTCATGCAGCCTGTAGTGTCCGTTGGCAAACAAGATGAAAAGCAAATAAAACTGGTCCTTATCTCCTTGTTGTTGTTTCACAACGTTTCGTCCAATTATTCGTCTGGCCTTCGTCAGGTGGTTAACTAAGAGGGGATAGGAATGTCGAATCTCCAATTGCATCCACAGCAATTACTGCCTTTCGTGGCGGAGTGGATACAGATGCGGAATATCTACGATTCAAGGTGAGCATTATCTGACGGTAGCGGTTTCAATCAACCCAAAGCCGGTCAGAGGATAAGTTGGCCAAACTTGCTGAGGATGCAGTTGGGAGATTCGACATTCCTATCCCGTCACAGTTAACCACCTGACGAAGGCCTGAGGAATAATTTTCCGAAACGTCGTGAAACAACACCTAGAAGATGAGGATAATCGTCCGCAAAAAATAAATAAAATAAATTATACAAATTACTCATCTAAAAAAAAATTCCAAAAATTAATTCAATAATAAATAGAAATGGCTTACAAATTGATACAAACCTGTTTTATGCAGCCTGTAGTGTCCGTTGGCAAACAAAATGAAAAGCAAATAAACATGTGGTTTTGCTTCCCTTTTATATGGTTTTTCGTCACCTGATATGCAAATGAAATGCTTCCGGTTTTGAATAAAAAGGCTGAGTTTTAGAAACACAGGTAAGAGTTGGATGTTGGAGTTTTGACAGCAGAGTTAAGTTTTGTAGTAGCGAGTTTTTTTTTACAGCAGGGTTACGAGCTTTGGTGTGATGAATCTTGCGAGTTTTGACAGCAGTGTGTCGAATTTAACCCCGGAAATTATTAATTAGAAAATGTAGAATAGTTTACTCTTGCTTATGCAACGAACCGGGCCATCAAATAAACACGTCGAAAACATAATTCTCTTTTTTAATAGACTTGCGAGTAGTTTCTAGGAAAATTTTTTCTTCGTATCTTTATTTTAATGGTCGGACCAGTCTGCGCATTTCATTAAAAAGTCTAGAAGCACGATGTTAAAGTAAACGTTTTTAGTAAGTTGTCCGTTTTTTATTGCAAGATTTTAATTAATTACTGTTATATTCGAAGTAATTATTGTATATATATATATATATATATATATATATATATATATATATATATATATATATATATATACACACACGAGCAAACCGTTAATAAAACATGTTAAAAACACTTTGAAAAAGAGTTAAAAACATATTTAATCTGAAAAGGAAACACTTGATAAGTGGATAGTCCTTAATCCGCGGAGTTTCGAAGAAATACTTTCCTTCTCATCAGAGGGTAGGAATTAGCAAAATGCAGGATCGGATTTTATATGCAAAAGTATTTGATGAAATAACAAGTAAGTCAAAGATCTTATTTCATAATATTTCACGTTAATAGATAGTCTAGTGAAAGGTAAATAATCCAATGACGGTAAAATCCAAAAATATAACTCCAAGAAAATTAATTGAATTTCCATTTGCACAAGTAAAATCCAAGGAAATCACGGAATTGAAAGATGGTCCAAAATAATCCAAAAGGCCGAAATCCATGGAATAATTCAAAAATATGTACAAGGAAAACAGGAAAAATTCCAATAATATTAATAAAAGAAAAATAAGATATGCTTTTCATTCTATTGCCGAAACATAAATATAAATAAGAAATTATTTTATTTTACATATATATATATATATATATATATATATATATATATATATATATATATATATATATATATATAACATGGCGCAATAAAATTACAAATGTGTAATACCAAACATTCATCATTATAAACTGTTTAAAAATATTATACGAGGCAAAAATAATGCCTCCTATTTTTATCAAACGAATCGATCAAAGGATGGTTCCAATTTGAATTGTTATGATGTCCGAACATATCAATTCATGATCGGAAATTCCATCCCACTGTGGCAGATATTAACGGCGTGAGACTCTACGAAAACAAACCCTGTCATGGACATGCGTTAGAAGCAGAGCTCTGTCAGTGAATTCCTGGCAAATGTGCATTAGAAATGGGGGTGACTATGAAGAAAAGTAACTTCTGGAGTATACAAGATTGCTCGTTTTTGTGGTGCTATTCCCATCTTCATAGCTCTTAAACTTTTTGGGTTATTTAGCCAGGGGGCGGCTTTACCCGGTCGTAAAATACGCTTAAATATGATATTTTAATTTGTCCACATTTCGTATATATCATTATAGAGTCGTGATTTCAAAAGAAAGAAAAAGGTGTTTGGGTTCCGTCAGCTAGATTCGAAACTGAAAACAAAACTGTAGCATTCAAAGCTGGTGACGTTACCACTGTATCAAAGTGACACGCATATGAACTGATTAAAAATAAACTAGCAGAAGAAACTGTATAAACATCTAAAAACTTTTTACTCGTTTTGATCCCTTAAAATCTATTTTAACCGGTTAAATACCCATAAAGAACGATCCATAAAAAATCAAGTCATTTTAGGCCCCTAACACCGCTCTGCGACTTGTAGTTTCGGAAGAGATTGAGTTTGAAAATATAGAGACATACATACATACATACATGCATACAGACAGACAGACAGACACAGATAAAGTAGAAGGGTTTACTTTTAGAATGACTATCCTATGACAAAACCTTACAGGGAACGCAAATCGGAGATATAGAAGGCATCTGGCAACAAGATCAAAATTCAGGTTTATGAAGAGGAATTTCGTCTCTACCTCTCACTCTAAAAACAACATGGCTGATGTGGTGACTTTGTACACGTTTGTACTCCCTGCGCATGCACCTTATCCCCGTTGTGGTTTACAGAGTGTCCAAAAAGTGACTGAAGGACTTTAGATTAAAATAGATCCTTTATTTTTTTCCGATATTTTTCTGTAAGAAAATTTTTTAAAAACATGTAAAATCCAAACAATTTTCTAGGAAAAATAATGTCTTTTAAATGTTGCTTATTTTCAGCTTCTCATATTTGTGCCGTTTAACAAAACATTATTCACAACAGATTCCAGGATCTCTGGACTGCGATTTAACTCCCTTATGGTCCAGGATATGACCTTAAACTATATCCGATGGTGATGCTCCAGCTTGCGGGTTTTGGGGAGTGTGGAGCCACCTCTTAATTGCCATTGCTCACAGGTCCACTCTGACCCGGAGTGGTAGTACCTGTTAGGGTCCCAATTATGGGTTAAATAGTAACCGAGTTGAAAAAAAATATTCTATTAAAAATTTTTCTTCAAAATCTCTGGATTCGGCATTAAATAACCTGAAAAGGGTCGATATGCCGTAAAACAAAAACAACCAACCAACTTAACTCTCTTATTTCCTTCCTGATGTTTTCCTTCAGTTCTTGTAGGGTATGGGGTTTGTTAAGATATTCCCACAAGAAAAATCCTAGGAAACGTGGTGGCCATTTGACATTGTCACAGCGAGAGATAATATCGTCAAAACTATTTCACAACTTACGTACTTTGTTGAATGTATACTTATCCATAGTTAATTTCCAAAATATTATCTGTAAAATATCGCAAATAGAGTAAAATATAAATGGTAAAATGACAAAGATTTTCAACATTTCAATAATTTTTTGGACACTTTGTAGATGACGAAAAATCTCTTCGTCAAGATATGAAAAAAACAACAACACGTCCTCATATGCAACTGTAACTGTCAGCGGACAATCTGATGACGTTGATGATCCGGTTGATCGCAACGCATTCAAGGTACAATGGGGAAAGAGGTGGCTGGTCACTTTTAATGCATCCAAAACCAAGCTTCTATTTTTACATCATCAACGCTCTGATCCCCATCTGGCATCAATTGAAATGGATGGCTCTCGTCTTAGGGAGGCTCCATGTTTTGACAAGCTTCTGGGTTTGAACTTTACTCCTGATCTGAAATAGAACACGTACATCAAATCTGTTGCCAGGGACGCTGGGAAAATGGTGGGACCCTTTTACCGCTCCAGAAGATATCTCACTACTAATGCAATTCGCTATCTGTATAAAAGCCAAGTGCGTACAAAGATGGAGTACTGCTGCCACATCTGGGCAGGAGCTGCTAAAAACAGTCTATCCTGCCTTGACCAGAGTACAAAATAGACTTCGTGGTTTAGTGGAGGATGCCCTCTTCTCTTCCCTACAACCTCTCTCCCACAGAAGAGACGTTGCGAGCCGGTCTTTGTTTTATCGTTATTTCCATGGCAGGTGCTCGTCTGAGCTCCAATCCCTCGCCCCCCCTCGCCAATCTTTCACGAGAAACACCCGTTTGGCTGAAACTACTGTCAATAATTTTCTCCACTCTTTATCTGTGCCTAAATCCAAACGTAGATTCCATGAGTAAAGCTCCTTTCTTGGAACTGCACGCCAGTGGAACTCTCTGCCGCTTGCCTGTTTCCCACCTGACTACAACTTGGACGTCTTCAAGTCCAACATAAACAAACTCCTGACAAACCGCCCCCTTAAGTAAGACACTCTATCAAAACCCCCAATACTAATGATTACTACAATACTATCTCATTGATTACTGTACACGCATTAACCCTTATCCCTGAGAGGCCTTCGGGCCTTGATAAGTGGTGACCCCCATGTAAAAAAAGGATCATATCGCATGACTAAGAAGTAATGTAAGTGCAGTAAATTAAACTTTATTAATATGTTTCCTGGCAATAAAAACATATCGCGTTTTCACCGTTCTCGCAATAATCATCATCACGTCACATCGTTACATTTCACCTATAAATATAAAAGCGAAAATGTATGTATGTGTGTATATGTTTTCGCTTTTTCTGTATGTCTACAAAAGGCTTTTTTCAGAGAAGCGGTCGGTCGGTTCACAACTTTTTAAAACTTTTTATATCACATGTAAATCGTAATATCTCAGAGTTAACAACGGAGCTCGCCTGTCTATTTAATTTTCTCGACTTCAGGAAGATAAATATTCAACATTTGTCGCTTGCAGCATGTGGGTTAGTCTTTTTCCTATAACATCTTGGGAAAATAAAAATAAAAAAGCCTTCCCGCAGTAAATGAAATACTATCTCGCAGTCAAACTTGACCTCATTAAGTCATTAAAACGTGCACCTGCCAAATCCAAGTAATTAAATAAATTCAAACGTATTTCCGTTAGCATCTCGAGGTGTCCCAATGGTTAAAACCGTCGCACTCTTTTTTTTCACACTTTAATTTACAACTTACAACTCATATTAACCTATCAAATATTTTTTAATTATTTTAACCCCCTCCCCCCGGAGTTTCCACACACACCTCCAAACACCGGGCAACGCCGGGTACTCCTCGCTAGTCTATATAAATAAAACAAATTTTAGAATTGGGGAAATATGAATCAAGAACATTTGATAACAACTGCAAGATTAAACTTATTATTTATTATAAGAAGTTTAAAACTCCAAACCGCGTCATTAGAAACAAGTCTTCAACAGCTATAAAAGCATTAGATCACACCAATGTGGTATATAAATTTAAATACACATCTAGAAGGATCTAACTACTACGATAATAAGAATCATACATCCATTGGACATGCAACAACTTACTATTCATTTCACTAACATCATTACCATACATCAATATTTACAAAAAGAGCATAACTATCCCTCCCCATCAAACCTTAAACAAATCGTTGTGTAAGGAAATAGGTCAAACATAAGAAAGAAATACGGTAAATTATATTGGAGACACGTTTTACCGGAAGTGAGGGTCAGCTGAGCGGATCTGCGTGTGTGTCATGTGATCAGGTTAGCTGGAGTCAGTGAGTTGGGTTTTGGACGTAAACAAGAGCGGACAGCTTAACAGATCGTCCCCTCCTCTTCACTGGGGGGGGGGGCGGACGCTGACGTGTTTGAAAATAGGACCTATTTAAGCAAAGACATTAACTTTCCATACTTATGCGCTCGACACCTGAAAGGTGAATAAAAACTATATAAAACCAACCAGCGTCTTGGAGTGAATGAGTGTTCGTTCAAAACAGGTTTCCAGTCTCTCCTCCAAGAACAGGATGAATCTCAGGTGGACAATATCAACGACGCATGAAGTTAAAGTATGTCCGAAATACATGTATCGCGCGCACACACACACACACACACGCACACACACACACACACGCACACACACACAACTGCATATGAACAATTAGATATGAATATATCACAAATAGACAGCAACATTTAGACGATCATAAAACGGTCCCCTTTTAAAGTATGTCCGAAATACATCTATCACGCACACACACACACACACACACACAAAACTGCATATGAACAATTAGATATGAATATATCACAAATAGACAGCAACATTTAGACGATCATAAAACGGTCCCCTTTTAAAGTATGTCCGAAATACATCTATCACGCACACACACACACACACACACACACACACAACTGCATATGAACAATTAGATATGAATATATCACAAATAGACAGCAACATTTAGACGATCATAAAACGGTCCCCTTTTAAAGTATGTCCGAAATACATCTATCACGCACACACACACACACACACACACACACACACACACACAACTGCATATGAACAATTAGATATGAATATATCACAAATAGACAGCAACATTTAGACGATCATAAAACGGTCCCCTTTTATGATACCAACAATACAACAGTTGTAGCAAACACTAAAATTGTTCAGCATAAAATTAGTAGCAAAAAAAAGTTAAAAACAATTCTCGAGGGAATTTACAGCAGAACCCAGCACCCTATCATTAATAACATCGCAATCCAGACGAGTAGCAACATATTAAAATGTCGAGCGTAGTGCGAAATGACTGTGTTTTGCTAACACTTACTTACGGACCCTTAGATTTCAGCGCTCAGATTTTAATCGGCTTCGGTTTTAACCGACTTTTAATCGACTTTATAAGCCTAACCCATGACTACAATTGATCGCGAATTTTATCTTTCTGCTTTTCTACTATTCACTTTTCACTCCAGTCCCCGAACTGTCACCTAAGCTTCAACCTCTGTCCCATCGACAAAATGTTGCATCCTTTGCCTGTTCTACAAGTATTTTAATGGTGGATGTTCTGACGAACTACAAGCACTTGTACCCCCTCGACGAAAATACCCTCGTCAAACCCGACAAGCAGCGGTCCCACTCCTACACAATAGAGACCCTTTCTACTCTAATAGTTTCTTCCCCGGAACTGCTAGATTTTGGAATTCTCTTTCGGTTTCCTGCTTCCCTAACTGTACTGACATGCAGAAGTTTAAGTGTAATGTGAACACACATCTTGCTGCTAAACTCCCTACATAGTACCTCTGCAACTTATATCCCTGATAGTAGCCCCCTACATCACAGTTGAATGTGCCTTGTTTGGGATGAAAATGCAATAAAAAAAAGTTCACTTTCACCTCGGAAATTTCACCTGAAAATGATTCGCAGAAAGCGTACGTGATTATTATCGATTTGTATTGATATCTTCGATTTCGATATAAAAAATAAGATCAAAATGACGTAAATGAACATTTAAAATCAAAATGTTTAAATTCAACGCTATTTCACGCGGTTAATGGTAGCCGAATGGATAGGTCTCCGCTAATCGAGCCAGAGATGTATCGTGTTGCGGGATTCGAATTGTTCGGCTGGTGTTAATTGTGACACCCTGCACTGAAGAATCCCGAAAGGATGAAACACTAGTGTCTGTAGGTATTTAATTATTATAGTAAAAAAAATAATTATATATATATATATATATATATATATATATATATATATATATATATCCCAAGAGATTAGTGAACATAACACTTCTGAAATGCAAGAAGTAAAAGACAAACTAAAGCAAAGTGTTACAGTAATCAATACAGTAATCAATTCAGTGATCAACACAGCGAAATCCAGCACCGTCTATCTGAAATCTCACCTGCCTGTTTAAATGTTTGTATGTCTTGCAAAAACTTTCGACAGAGGCAACATCGGTATCATTTAAAAGTTTGTACCTCTCGGACGACAGATATCAAAACTTTGGCCCAAAACATTAATTACTTCACCCTAAACTCGGCCGTTTTCTACAAGGAGAGGTCGATTCTTTTCACCGACATTTTTGCAGGTCATCGGCCCCATTGCATTGATTTCGGTTAATTTCAACGCTTTTGACTTCTAGTCGTATCATGGAGACATCGGCTAAGACGTCAGATTTTCTTTCATTTTCTTTTCTGTCTTCAGGTACGGGTTCGAGCCTGCCTGCCCACTACCACTTTTTTATTTTTGCTCAACACATACATCCAAACACCCGGGCAACGCCAGGTACTCGAGCTAGTCTATAATAATTTGGAAATAGCGCATAGAAAATCTATCCAAAGTAAACAAAAACTATTTGCATAAAGGCTTTATTTTATCTCCTAAAAAAAACCCAAAAAACCCTACATCAATCTCTCAAACTAAGAACTTACCGAACACCGAATTGAATTTCTTAACCTAGGACCTTATTATCACATCTTAAACAATAAATCAAAAGAGCTGAAATAGAACCTTCTTACGAAAATATTATTACATTAAAAAACGACCCAAAAAATCACTACACACCCAGGAATAAAAGACATACTAAAAGCTGAATCCATTAATAACAGGCTCGATGAAACAATACAATAATAACTAATAATCTAAAAAAAAAACACAGCCCATGAATTTAAGAAACACCCAAGTATTATCGTTAGAAAAAGCGACAAAGTTAAAATGTACGTAGTGCTTAACAAATCTGATTATTAAAAAAACTACAAACCATTTTAGATGACCACAGAAAATTTAAAATATAGACAACCAAAAATTCACAATGTAAATTTTGAAAACAGTAATAATATTTTAAAGTGTGAGGTACTACTCATCCAATATATATATATATATATATATATATATATATATATATATATATATATATATATATATATATATACATGTTTATCGTTAAAAAATCAACCATTCTTAAACCATTGCACATTTATTTTAGCCGCGTTCTGAAAACATACTTTCTTACACACGAGATGTTTCACTATTTCACGTAATGTGAATGCAATTTGAACTGAAGCCTATAAAATCATCCATATTTTAAACGAAACAGTAATCAAAAACTTTCCGAAGACGACTGAATAAAATCAGTTGATAGAACTTGCAAAAAAAAAAAAAAAATGAATAAATAAAAAGATAAGAAAACAGATGGATGGGAACGACTACAGAACTTTCTTACACAAATTCGACCGAGACATAAGAAGGACGCATCGAAAAATGGAAAAATTGCAAACAAAAAAGACATTAAGCAAAAATACTTCGTGCTATTTAACAATATTTGTCGGAATGGTCAAATGTTGCCTAAATACCCAATATATCTATAATATAAAGCTGAATGTCTGTGTGTGCGCTTGGTCACGAATAGGCTCCTATATAGTTGTCTATTATAGAAAACTGATCACATATAATGATAGAAGATGTATCGAGACACAGGAATGGGTATGTTTGATCTGGTATATTGATGATTCATTAAAATTGTGGGGTCTGCGTACGCGCCTGGTCCACAAGTATGGAAATAAAAATATAAAAAAAAAAAAAACACGTTTACAAGTGTTTTTGATATAGATGTCCATAATAATACTTTGATAAGTATGTTGTAACATAAATAGGGATGGTATGATAAAATTGTGGCGTCTGCGTTCGCGCCTGGCCTCCATAGAATGGAAATGGGCACAAACTTTAATAAAGACTTTTCATATCTATCTTCGTAAATATACTTTGATAATCATGTTTAAGTTTGAAGAAATATGGTATAATAAAATTATGGGGTGTTCGTTCGCGCCTGACTTCCATAGAATGGAAATATGTCACAATGTTTAACAAGGTTTTTTAATATAGATCCACAGAATATTGTGATAATGCTTCAATGTGAACAGGTATGGTATAATAAATGATGGGGTTTATCTATTTTATTTTTACTTTCATCATATTTTGCTTTGGTTTTGATACCCCCAAATTCGAAACTATCTCTTTACAACCATTCCTTTTCATAACCTATCGTACTTTCATAAATCAGAGTCCATTTTCTGTAGGCTGTTTTTGAACCCAGTCAACGACGGGTACTATTTTCTAGTATATATATATATATATATATATATATATATATATATATATATATATATATATATATATAGATAGATAGATAGAGAGAGAGAGAGAGAGAGAGAGAGAGAGAGAGAGAGAGAGAGAGAGAGAGAGAGTCATCAATATACAGCACTGCTTCGCTGTATCACAGATCGTCATGCGGCTAGACTAGCAACTATCTCAAGCCAGGATCGAAACCCGACCGGCCAAACAACAACCATTATGCTATTCGGCTGCTGCTGTGCGGGTAGTGAATTAACGATGTTTTGCCATCTTCCAAATGCCTAAGCTAGATTATTATGCTAATGGCATTTTGTATATCATAAAATTTCAACTCAGTAAAACAAATATTCAGAGTGGAGTTGATAGAGAATTTTCGCACATACACACCGACAAGGAAACTTATAAATAAAATAATATATATATATATATATATATATATATATATATAGTCTTTGAAGTTTTTAACCTTTAAAACTATACAAAAAATATTTTTTATCATTCGTTAGAAAACCATCTAGTCAGTAAGTCATTTAATCACCTGAAATCACTGCATCAACTCGCTCTCGAATTTACTATAATACCAATAATTTATTTTTCAAGGGATCATCAGTTGTTTACCATGAAACACTGTTTCGGGGGATTTAAAAACAAAACAGTATATTACATCATGGCTCCCCAGCAGTGTTGATCAAACACCACCACCCTTAATCTTAGGGAGGAGACATGTTACAAACATTTGATCCAATTTCCTATTCTTAATTGCAATTACTAACCTTTTCATACTATAAAAATGAATTTCTTACCTGTGCGATTCATCAATTTCCACATTTAAAATGGATGCATTTTTTGATATACATATATATATATATATATATATATATATATATATATATATATATATATATATATCCATGTGCTAGAAAGTTTTCATCTTATATTCTACACAGCTATGCAGAAACTATGCATAAGTAGAAATCAACGTAATATGCAATGACCAATCTTCTTATAAGAAGCCATAAAACTGAAGAAGTAATTAATGAACGTTCGTTTTTTAAAGAGATATGCTAATTAGTTATTCCTCATGTAGACACGTGCATGACCATGTCTATTATAAAGAAGTCTGTTTTAATAATTTCCAACTAGTAAAAGTATATCTTCCAGAGTGCCCTATTTGGGTCTATTCTTGGCCTCATTTGCGACTGAGGAGACAACATGTTGGTTCTCGGACAACGGTACATATGTCACCGACGAGCAACACCAGACCTAATATAATAACGTTACGCTATCATTGAAACAGTAGCAAAAATAAGAAGTTACTAAAACTTATTAAAACGTGAATACACAAGTTTCTCTCGTTTAATGAACACACAGTTCGTTCAGTTTCTACCGCTTAAAGAACTCAAAATTCGTTCAGATTCGTTCGTTTTAAGAACTCAAAATTCGTTCAGTTTCCTTCGTTTAAAGAACTCAAAATTCGTTCAGTTTCTACCATTTAAAGAACTCAAAATTCGTTCAGTTACTTTCGTTTAAAGAACTCGAAATTCTTCAGTTTCTTCTGTTTAAAGAACTCAAAATTCGTTCACTTTCTTTCGCTTTAATAACTCGAAATTCGTTCAGTTTCTACCGGTTAAAGAACTCAAAATTCGTTCAGTTTCTTTCGTTTAAAGAACTCAAAATTTGTTCAGTTTGTTTCGTTTTAAGAACTCAAAATTCGTCCAGTTTCTTTCGTTTTAAGAACTCAAAATTCGTCCAGTTTCTTTCGTTTAAAGAACTCAAAATTCGTTCAGTTTTGTTTAAAAACTAAAAATTCGTTTAGTTTGTTTCGTGTAAAGACTCAAAATTCGTTCAGTTTCTTTCGTATAAAGAACTCAAAATTCGTTCAGTTTTGTTTAAAAACTCAAAATTCGTTCAGCTTCTTTCGTTTAAAGAACTCAAAATCAACGTGTAATAAGATTTGCGAAACACAGAAATATTTCGTCTTCTAAACATTAATCGGCCTCAAGACACATTAAAAGATTTTGGTTTCGTAAATCAGGTTTTCACTTTTGCTTGGAATTCGTTTTTACGATTTCTTTTAATTTGAGGTGTAGAATTCGTGTTTTTTTTTATTTTTACGTCCTGTTTATTCAAGTTGGAGTTTTTTCACTTTGGTTTCTTCATAGTTTATTCAGTTTTATATTCGACACATTTCGCATAATGCTAACAGTATTTGCTGATGTGCCGGAAGACTGGAGCTCAATTCAGGACCGAACCATACCAAAATCTTAAAAATGGTGCTTGTTGGCGACTTACTGACCACTCGGTATAATAAAAAAGAGCAAGAGCAAGTGGAGTTATTTGGGGAATAGAGTGGCGGCCTTTCACACACTTTGTTTTAGTAGCTAATAATAATGGAGCGTTCAGGTCGCTTTCGACTATTGTCACCTTACTTATTTTGCAAGGGTAGAGGACAACGCAGAAAAATATCGGAGCTAGGCAAAAACCATTTGTAAATCAGATTGCTGGCAATGACGTCAACCATACATTCCGATCGAAACCATGAAACAATAAATTGATTGAAATTGATAAATATTTCTAAATCGACGCTCAAAATACGTAAGCAATTACATTCCGTTATCTGTACGTGAAGCTTATAAAAACCTCGATCCGTATAATGCAAAGGCCCTAAATACATCCTTGTTAATGTGCTGAAAACGCTTCAGCCAGAAGTAGCTCCCATCCCTACAAAGCTGTTTAAGTGTTGTCTTAAGGAATATTGCCCCCCTAACGCCCGGTAAAACCCTATCAGGGTTCCTGTATTTAAAAATTAATCTGTTCTCATTTTATGTGTCATTTACACAACGTTTCGGTCGATGTAACCTCCGACCTTCTTCAGATGTATCCTGTCAAACTCGGGAATCTATATTTGGATTCATCAGTCTACTGTTCTTATCTTGTCATTTACACACCATTTCGGTTGATATAACCTCCGGACTTCTTCAGGTGTATTTTGTCGAATTCGGGAGAACTTTATATTATTTGGATTCATCGAACTGCCAAAATGTAATCGGCCTAAAATAATCAGGTATTGTTTTTGGATTTTCAATTTCCGATTTTAGAAAGGCCACAGACTGTTAAAAGCCATTTTTTTTTTATTTGGTGGGTCTGAGGCCTCGCAGTCTCTAAAAGAAGTTACAAATGTGTGTGTAGGTAATAAAGTACAGGCTGCTTTTAGTTGGCTCGCATATGTCCTGTGTTGATAGGAACAATGACGTAACCTGCCTCGAATTATTATTGAACCAGAAGGCAAATCGTGATGATAACTGCGAAGGTCGGGAATGGAGGAGTGCACTTGGAAGTTTGCAATTGCGAATGCCTCGAAGGTGAATTCACTTAAAAGCAAACATTAGAAATATCGATGGCAAAAATATCACTCCTCTTGCAAGTGCATTGGTGGAATTGAATGAAGTGTTTCAGCCCGGAATACCTCGGACTAATTAGCTACGTTTTCAAGTGGCAACGGATTCTCGTTAGCTGAACGAGACAGGAAAATTCAAATCCCTTTTAAACATGCAGCAGATTGTCTGGTAAAAAAAAAGAATAAATCAAAGAAAATCAAAAACACAAGAATAAAATAAGAAAGAAAATAAACACAAGCATTGCAAGGAATCCGTGCCTAAAGCAAGAATCGCTTTCTATGCAGAAAAAAAATAATACAAAGTCAACCATTATTATTTCTACTAACTTGGAGTTCTCTAACATGTCACCATCATAGCTTGATCACGGATAATCACCGGTGGTGTTCTCTGTAATCAGAGTGACAATCATATCCTCAGTTTCTCAGTATTCACCACCTTTTCCGATAACTTTTAAAATGACTTTGCATTATTGCAACAGCCGCTTTATCAAAGATGGACCAAGTCTGTTTTCCCTATTGGCACATGTTAAATCTCCAGAGAACTGTGTTTAGTCCCTTCTATAGTTCATTTTATACTTGCTGCCTAAATGCTATATGCACTCAACATCTTAGAGACATTCACAACAGTTCACACATGGCAAACTACGTCACATGTACACACGTTGAACACGTATTGGAGTTTTCCATTTTTAATTTTCTCTAATTATTTGATTACAAATATGTGCATTAATTCTATTACTAATATATATATATATATATATATATATATATATATATATATATATATATATATATATATGTATATATATATATATATAAAAGGTAAGCAAAAAGTTCCATCAGGCGAAGTCCACTGGCGATGGGGTACTGGTGGTGGAGCCAGGTGGAGGATACCACTGGAGGCTTTTCTTTCGTTTAAAGAACTCAAAATTTGTTCAGTTTCTTTCGTTTTAAGAACTCAAAATTCGTTCAGTTTCTTTCGTTTAAGGAACTCAAAATTCTGTCAGTTTCTTTCGTTTAAAGAACTCAAAATTTGTTCAGTTTCTTTCGTTTAAAGAACGCAAAATTCTTTCAGTTTCTTTCGGTTAAAGAACTCAAAATCAACGTGTAATAAGATTTGCGAAACACAGAAATATTTCGTCTAAACATTAATCGGCCTCAAGACACATAAAAAGATTTTGGTTTCGTAAATCAGGTTGTCACTTTTGCTTGGGATTGGTTTTTACGATTTCTTTTAATTTGAGGTGTAGAATTCGTGTTTTTTTAATTTTTTATTCAAGTTGGAGTTTTTTCACTTTGGTTTCTTCATAGTTTATTCAGTTTTATATTCGACACATTTCGCATAATGCTAACAGCATTTGCTGATGTGCCGGAAGACTGGAGCTCAATTCAGGACCGAACCATACCAAAAACTTAAAAATGGTGCTTGTTGGCGACTTACTGACCACTCGCTATAATAAAAAAGAGCAAGAGCAAGTGGAGTAATTTGGGGAATAGAGTGGCGGCCTTTCACGCACTTTGTTTTAGTAGCTAATAATAATGGAGCTTTCAGGTCGCTCGCGACTATTGTCACCTTACTTATTTTGCATGTGTGGAGGACAACGCAAGAAATATCGGAGCTAGGCAAAAACCATTTGTAAATCAGATTGCTGGCAATGACGTCAACCCACCCTCTGCACAGTTGGCGGCGTAGTAGGTGATAGCCGTTCTTGTGTAAAAATTTGTGAGCAATTGCACTGTTCGTGTCCTTTACTATGTGGCAAAGCAGATCTTTTCTAGATGTAGCACTGCTTTCCCTAGACAGGGAGGGGGCGATAAAAGGAGCCCTAAAAAAATCTTGTTCACACAAAAGCTTGTCATCTTGCTGCCGTTGACTGGCTATCCAATTGTGCAGTCGAAACAGAAACTCAATTCGAAATACAAAGCATGCGTTCAATTTTGGAACGTGGAATGTAAGAACATTGCTTGATAGTGATGATTCTTTCGAGAGGAAGATGGCGCTAGTTGCAAAAGTACTGAAACAATACAACATTGACATTGCTGCCTTGTCTGAGACACATCATTTGGGATCAGGTGAATTGAAAGAAACTGGCGAAGGTTACACGTTCTTTTGGTCAGGTCGGAAAGAGGGGGAGAGGCATAGTTCCGGTGTTGGCTTTGCAATAAAATCAAATATTGCTGACTCTCTAGAGGCTCTTCCTCGGGGCGGTGACGATCGTTTAATGAGCCTTAGAATGGGACTCACAGCTGGAACGGGACTGACATTGGTAAGTTGCTATGCAACAATTCTAAATGCAGAAGAGGTAGAAGCCACAAACTTCTACGAAAAACTTGGTGACATAATAAGAAACGTAAGCTTTCATGACCAGATCTTACTGATGGGAGATTTCAATGCCCGGGTAGGCTCGGACAAGGAGACATGGGGACATGTGAATGGGGCTCATGGCATGGGGAAAATAAATGACTATGGAATTCGCTTGTTGTCATTTTGTAGTGGAGATGTGCTCTTCATTGCAAATACTGTTTCAGCAGCCAAATCGTTGTAAAAGCACATGGATGCACCTAAGGTCCAAGCATTGACATCTTATTGACTTTGTTATAACCCGGAAAAGAAACAGGAGAGATATTCGTTTGAGTCGTTCATTTCATGACTCATGTTGGCTGTCGGATCACGCACTAATTCGATGCAAGACATCACTGAAACTACTACCTAAGGGCAGAAAGCATACAATTAAAATGCCAAAGCCATTGAATATGAAAGAACTGAACACTGAAAAGAAAGAAGAATTATCTTCTAAGTTAGATGTGAAGTTAAACGAAATTGTGATAAACGATGATATTGAAGAGTCCTGGAAGAAATTGCGGGATGCCATCTATGAATGTTCAAGCGAAGTACTAGGACTTTCCAAGAGGAAGGATCAGGATTGGTTCGACGGAAATGACATTGAAATTCAAGGTATTTTAGACCGGATGCACTCTTCGCACAGAGCCTGGATATCAGACAATTCTGCAGCGAGGAGGTCGCCTTATCTCAGTGTCAGGAGGGATGTTCGGTGCCGATTGAAGAAAATGAATGAAGATTGGTGGTCTACAAAAGCCTCTGAGCTCCAGGCTGCTTTTGATGGGAAAGATGCGAGCGCCTGAAAAGTTTTTGGGCCACAACAATGTGGTACTTCACCCGTTATGGGGGCAGATGGTACAACCTTGTTGACTGATAAGAATGACATCCTTAGCCGCTGGAAGGACCATTTTGAAGGAGTGCTGAATTCTTCTTCTGATGTTGACGATGATGTTTTGAGTTCTATTCCTGCAAGAATCCAAATACCAGAACTAGATGTGATTCCTAATTTTTCTGAAGTTATCGCAGCTGTAAAACAAATGCTACCGAGAAAATGTGCAGATAATGATGGTATACCGGCTAAAATATTCAAATTTGGGGGGAACACACTTTTGAATAAACTTTTGGAGTTATTCATCAGGATCTGAGAAAGCGGTTCTGTACCTTAGGATTTCAGGAACTCATCAATAATCCATCTCTTCAAGAATAAAGGAAAGCGCATTGATTGTGATAACTACCGTGGAATATCACTGCTCTCTGTGGCTGGAAAAGTACTAGCCAGGGTCATTTTGAACAGGATAATCATTCATCTAGTAGACAAAATTTATCCTGAGACGCAGTGTGGTTTTAGATCTGGAAGAGGAACTATCGACATGATCTACTGTTTACGCCAAGTTGCAGAGAAAAATCCGGATCTGTTTGTCGTTTTTATCGACCTAACCAAGGCGTTTGACAGAGTCGCACTTTGGAAGGTTCTGAATAAAGTTGGAATCCCTGAATAATGTTAAATGCAATAATATCCTTTCACGAGAATATGGAGGCACGTGTAAAAGCAGACGGAAATTCTCTGAGTCATTCAAGGTAAAAACAGGTACGAAACAGGGTTGTGTTATGGCACCTGTGCTCTTTGCCATCTTCTTTTCAATCATGCTCGAGCATGCTTTTAAAGATTACACGCAAGGTGTCCATTTTGAGTTTGGAATTACCGGGGGTCTTTTTAATCATCAAAGATTCAAAGCTAAAACACAAACAAGAAGCAAAATGGTTCATGATTTTCTTTTTGCAGACGATGATGCACTCGTGGCCACTTCATTTGAAGAAGCACAAGAATTAGTTCACAAGTTTTCCAATGCCGCAAAAGCATTTGGTTTGAGGATTACCATTAAAGACAGAAGTTATCTACCAACCAAATCCCACCCCGTTGCAACAAGGTTGTGTGAATATTCCGAGACCAGAATATGTGGAACCGCCTCAGAAAATCTTAGTGAATAGACAGCCTCTAAAGTATGTAAAATCCTTTGCATATCTCGGAAGTAAGGTGAATTCGTCAGCATCACTTGATGATGAGATATTGAGCAGAATTTCAAAGGCGACTGATGCATTCGGTCAAGATTATGGAATGAAAGAGGTTTGACTCTAAAGACCAAAATCTCAGTTTCTCTTGAAGTGATTGTTTCGATACTCCTGTATGGATCGGAAGCCTGGGCGCCATACCGTAGGCAGATTGTGCAACTGAATACATTCCATAGGCGTTGCCTTCGTAGTATATGTGGATTAAGATGGAAAGACAAGGCCCCTAACTCGGGATTGTTTGCTAGGTGCGACATTTTAAGTATTGACGCCTTCCAGATGAAGTCTCAGATTCGGTGGGATGGTCACCTTGTTCGCATGGATGAAAACCGTCTTCCTAAGCAACTAGCATACAGTCAAGTGAAAGAGGGTAATCGAAATGTGGGTCGTCCATTTCTGAGGTACAGGGGTAAGCTGAAATACAATCTTAAGCACGCAGGCCTGAACCCAAAAACCTTTGAAGAAAAAGCTGCGGGTAGAAAATAGTGGAGGGAAAAATATTTTGAGGGCATTAACACATACATTGACACACGGCTATCGAATCAAACAAATCTTCGTAGAGCAAGAGTAGGAACAGCACCTTCCCAGTCTGTGTCCTGTGAGTCGTGCGGCTTGGTTTGTGGGAGCAGAGCTAACCTGGTGTCAAACATGTGGCACAAGCATTGAAGGCAGAGTGAAACAGAGCGAATCTTTTGACCCTCATGCGTCGAACATGACGGGAGAGTCCATTATATATATATATATATATATATATATATATATATATATATATAAATCTGTATGAATAAAAAATCAATACGAAAAATATATAAATGTTTATATCTTTTATGTATTTATTTTCTGTGTGTTGACGTATAGGAATACAACAAGTCTTTTAAAAAAACAAGAATATTTCTCAGTGAGATATATATATATATATATATATATATATATATATATATATATATATATATATATATATATATATATATTACTGAAGTACCATCAGCTATAGTCTAAACCGAAACCAAAGCTTATGAAGAAATCTGGGTAAAATTATTCATTACAAGAAATGGAAGACCATAACAATTAAACGACGGTAACTCGGATGTAAGCGTGACACACAAAAATAAATAAATAAATAAAATAAATGACGCACACACTATCCTAAAATTTATCACGATTTAAATATTAAAATTAATTGTAAATCAATTTGCTGTATATTTGTGCATTATTCACTTATTCAAAATAATGTTATGATACAATAATATTTTATTTATTTGTTTTCTATATTATTTTCTTTATATATATATATATATATATGTATATATGTATATATATGTATAATCGCTCCAACATATATATATATATATATATATATATATATATATATGTGTATAATCGCTCGAACATATATATTATTTTATATATATATATTATTTTATATATATAAAACCCACTAACCTAGCTCTAAAACAGATCCTTTGTTTGATAAAATGCATGCCCATTGGCTGGTAGGAAGGGGCGCGGTGGATACTAGAAAGCTGATTGGCCAACTAGTAATCCTCAACATGTATAAAAACAAGAAGCAACGACAGAATTCGCGCATAAGCCTGACGAATCCTATAGTTGGATGAAACGCAGAATATTCAGTGTAGCTTAATCGCCATATATATTTTATAAATTACTGTATATATATATATATATATATATATATATATATATATATATATATATATATATATATATATATATATGTTGGAGCAATTTTTATTTCCCGATGCCAAAACGATTCATGTTATTTTCTCTTTTTTAATTTGATTTTGTTTGAAACAAAATCTTCTACAGCTGGTTTAAATAATAAAATAGTAAATATTTATTGATTTTAAACTATCAGTCAAACTAAAACCTATAGATCAACTCCACAAGTGTATTTCCACGTTTGAGCAAAATATCTGCAAACTCAACATGTGTTTCTACGGTAATTGGATAAAAATAACTTCATAGTAAATATTTAGAGATTTATAAAGAGTCGGAATCGGAATCAGTAATTGTAATGGAATCAGGAATTTAGTAAGCAATCGGTAATTGTATCGGAATTTGGAAAATATTGGAATCGTTCCCTCACTAATATATATATATATATATATATATATATATATATAATATAATAACTCCGTTGTGTTCAACGAGACCTGTCAGAATACACACACACACACACACACACACACACACACACACACACACACACACACACACACACACATATATATATACATATATATATATATATATATATATATATAACTACTTCAGTTACTCACAGGAATTTATATACGAAAGTATAGATTTATGCGGACACTTTAAGTATTTACTTCAAAAGTACTCAATACGTAGGTAGAGCTAGTTTGTGATTTATAAATACGAAGGGGCGCGGTCGATACTAGAAAGCTGATTGGCTAACTAAATCCTCAATAGAAGAAGACCATATAAAAACGATAAACAACCACAGAATTCGCGCATAAGCCTGAGGAATCCTAGAGTGGATGAAACGCCGAATATTCAGTGTAGCTTAATCGCCATATATATTTTATAAATTACTATATATATATATATCTATATATATCTATATATATTCAGATATATATATATTCAGATATATATATATATATATATATATATATATATATATATATATATATTCAGACAGGTCTCGTTGAACACAACGGAGTTATTAATTTTTCCGATCTTGATGGATAGGTTTTCAATTTGTCGGGCAGTCCTTTTAATTTCAGTAGGCAGCTTATGCAGTATGACGCCCAAAGCTTGTGTTTCGGCCATATTGTTGTCATTTTTCTCGAGCACTTTCTATCGGTGCATCCGATTATTTTCAGGAGCGATTGTTGTTGTTTTCGTTTTCTATGAAGCTTGGTGTAATTATAGTTTTTTTTTTAAATTGGGTATAGAGGTGTGTACACATGGTTAGGTCGAATTATTTTTTATTTAATTTTAATTTCGATTTTCTCATTGCATAGGTTATTTATTTAGTTTCTAGTTAATTATTAATTATTGTTAGTATATTTGTGCGCGTGTGCGTGTTCTGTGTAAAACTGACCATCATATATATATATGTTGGTGGAACACAACGTTTAAATTAGAGAAAAGACTCAATGAACATAAAATAGATATAAGAAATAGCAATTTTCTGAATGCATTATTCTCTCCTTTATTAGACTATGATCATACTTTTGACTTCAAACAAGCAAAACTAGTTAAATGTATTTGAACATCATCGCGATTGACACTTCTTGATTTCACACTTATCGCAAATTCCAGCACAATTAAACATGATGGGGAATCCATATAATTGAGCGCCATTAATGAATAAACTCATATTAAAAAAAAAAAAAACATAATTCAATTTTAGACACAGGTTAACTTTCTCACACTATAGAAAACACCTTCTATAATAATTAGTACATATAATCAGTCAATAAATTACATCACAAAAATACACTTATTTTATTTCTGTTACACGTCCACATTTGAATTATAACGACCATTCTTATTCCGAAAAGATTATATGTTATATCAAATCTTATATAAATATTATAACGGCTATCTAACGTCAAAAACAAAACCACAAATCTTACTCTTTTCACAAACGTGATAATTTTTTATGAATTTCTAACGACTTTTTTCGTTCTGAAATCGATTGGTCATTTTTTCACAACAAATATATCTTTAAATATCGTGCTGGTATTTTATTTTATTTTTAAATCTATTTCAACCAGAAAACGTCTTACAATAATAACGAAACATTGATGGACACATAATTGTGTTTGTTCATTTGACATCTCTCCATATCGTCAGAATACTATTCCCCTTAATCTCGTTATATATATATATATATATATATATATATATATGTGTGTGTGTGTATATATATATATATATGCTGATTTTTCTTTCTCTAATTTGACAACATGGCAAAAAAATGAAGAAGAAAAAAGAAAGAAAAAAATGTCCAAAATTCTGAGGATTGAGTTTGCCTCCGAAATATGTTTAAATTATAAATTTCGAACAAGTAAAATATTTGTCTATTATGGTAATATTGCGTTATGATTTGGCTTTCAAACATACCTGATACCTATTATATATATGTATATAAATATATATATATATATATATGTATATGTGTGTATGTGTGTGTGTGTGTGTTAGTGATGGACGAGTCCAATATTTCCGCGATTCCGATACAATTACTGATTTCCTTATAAATTCCCGATTCCGATACAATTACCGATTCCGATTCTTCATACATCGCTAAATATTTAACTATAAAATTGTTATCTTTCCCGATTACCGTAAAAACACATGTTACATGCGCATATAGTTTCTCAAAGATAAAAACACACTTGTGGGGGGGTGATCTTTAGATTTATATTGGTAGTTCAAAATCAATAAATATCATTTTATTATTGCCACCATTTAAAACAAAATCAATGAAAAACACAGATATTTAACGGAATCGTTTTTGGGATCGGAAAAGCCACAATTTTTTTCTCGATTCCGACACCGATACCCTAAAAATTTCCGATTTTTACGATTCATGATTCCTGTTCCAATTCCAATCGCCCCAACACTAATACACAGACACACATACAGACTCACACACACAGACACACACAGACACACACATACAGACAGACAGACACACACACATACAGACACACACACACACACACACACACACACACACACATATATATATATATATATATATATATATATATATATACAAGTGTCCATAAAGTTCGTCTGCACTTTCAAAAATGTATAACTTTTTATATATTTGCGATAGAAATAATCTGTAAAAAATGGTTTAAAGTTTCATGTATCTAGTTTTAAGTATAATTATTGAATAATTTTTCACCAAAAAATTCGTAACAATTTTTAGATAAGTAAAAAATAAGGAAAAAATATTTTCTTTTTTTTTTTCAGAATCAATTTGATTCCATGACTTCAATTGAGGAAAAAGTAAACTGTGGCTGAATTGAAATCTACTATTGCTGTACAAAGTAAGTTTAGAATTGAATACAATAAAAAAGCGCCTCATAGGAACACCATTGTTAAATGGATGAAAAAATTTAAAGAGACAGGCTCTGTCCATGATAAACCACGGTCTGGAAGGCCATGTGTCAGTGACGAAAGTGTTGCTGCCATAGAAGAATCCTTCGTCAAATCATTGGAGTTCGGGCTGCCAAAGTCTACTGTGCATAAGATTCTGCGGGCAAAACTTCATATGAAAGCTTACAAAATTCAATTACATCAACAGTTGTTAGAAGAGGATTATTATGCACGGCTAACTTTCTGTCACCAGTTCAATGAAAAACTTTGCAATGATGATGCATTTGTGAGTAATTTACTGTTTTCTGATGAAGCAACATTTCACATTAGTGGCAAGGTCAACAAGCATAATTGCCGAATTTGGGGAATTGAAAACCCAAATGAAACTGTTGAACATGAAAGGGACTCTCTTAAAGTTAATGTGTGGTGTGCTTTGGGAATAAATCGAATCATAGGGCCATATTTATTTGAAGATCGTGTTATTAACAGTGACAGCTACTTAGATATGTTGCAGAAGTACTTTATTCCACAACTTTAACAATTAAACTTGAAAGATGATACAGTGTTTCAACAAGATGGAGCTCCTTGTCACTTTGCTCGGCGTGTTAGACAGTTTCTAAATCAGGAATTTCCTAACAGATGGATCGGAAGGGGTGGACCATTTCATTGGCCTCCACGTTCGCCAGATTTGACTCCATTAGATTTTTTTATGGGGACATGTGAAAACAATTGTGTATGCAACCAAACCTAGTTCATTGGAAGATTTGAAAGCTAGAATAACTAATGTGATTTCAGACATTACTATAAATCATTTGGCAAATGTTTTTCGTGAACTGCAAAATCGTAATACCCTTTGTATTGCTAATGATGGAGGGCATGTGGAAAGTTAAATAAAATTTCAATAAAAGCTTAAAAAAATATAGATTTACTTCTTTCAAATGCATTTTACAGATTATTTCTATTGCAAATACAAATAAAGTTATAATTTTTTAAAGTGCACACGGACTTTATGGACACCCTGTATAATAAAATATTAAATGACTTACTTACTATTCAGTTTTCCAACGAAAGATAAAACATATAAAAAGTAAATAAGTTTTTTATATAGTTTTAAAGGCTAAAAAATGTCCAACTCTCTCTCTCTTTTTCTCTGCACACACACACACACGCACACACACACACACACACGCATATATATATGCATATACATACATAAATATATAAATATGAACAAATGATTAATAAAACATGTTAAAAGACATCTTGAAAAAGAGTTAAAAACATATTTAATTTTAAAAAAGGAAACACAAGATAAGTTTATTTTACTTGTAAATATTAACTCTTTAATATTTATAATATATTTTAAGTTTACCATTTTGATTACCTTGGTAAATTTATTGTAATTTTTATTCTACATATATATATATACATATATATATATATACATATATATATACATATATATATATATATATGAATGTGTGTATAAGAAAATACGTTCACGGTTGGATATATAACAAGGAAGAGATAGAGATACAGAGATAGATAGATAGATAGATAGATAGATAGATAGAGAGAGAGAGAGAGAGAGAGAGAGAGAGAGAGAGAGAGAGAGAGAGAGAGAGAGAGAGAGAGAGAGAGAACGAAGCAAAACAAAAATAAACAGTGAAAGAGAGCGATGTATCAAGATATACATCAAATATATTTAATTTCACGATTTGGAATTATTGAATAATTCAGTAATTTCGACAACTCTAGAAACGATGCTCATTTTCTGTTGCCAAATTTCATTTTGTAATTTACAAAACAAATTAATTGAACGCCCATCACTCAACACTGTCATCAGATCATGGAAACGAATAAATATATGAAACGCAAACATACGAAATATAAAACAAATTCGTAAACTTCAGGGATTGATAAATAAAACACTGTCAGCATTAAAGCTGAAATACATACGAAATATGTTAGTTTAAATTGAGGCCGGTGTTTATTATTTTTGTACCCTGCAGATTAAATTCCGTGTAGATATTCTCTGTCAAATCTTTTTATTTTTGAAATTATTTCTCAGCCTTCAATCAATAATTTAATAATTTTATAATTTGATAATCGTCTATGCATAACATTGCTAATTCCAAATATGGACGGGGCATATACGCGTGGATTGGCTGCAGATGTTGGACATCGTATATTTGTGTAATTCGTTATGTTATACATAGGCGAATTATTAAATTATAAAATACATTAATTGAAACTCGAAGAAATTACACCCAACACGGTTTCCCGAAGAGGATCTTCACGGAAATTAATTTTCCGAGGAGTGGAATGATAAACACAGCTCATAAATATAAATAAAACAATTCAAATCGAATTTGTCAAATTCAAAATTCTTTTGATCAACATTTTGAACAATATTATTTACTTTAATAACCTTTTTAAAGTGATATATCTGAAATGAATTGTCTTGCCTACCAACTTCGAATAATACAATCTAGTAACTTGCTATAGTGAAGAGTTGTTTATAGTCGTAGTTGGTAATATAGCTTTTGGTGAATATTTAAATGTCTCTCCCAGGCTGCTATACCCGTCTGTATTTATTCATTGCTCATGCCAGTCAATCATATACTTGTGTGGAAGAGCCCGGATGTATTCGTATTGCAGTAGTTAGTGAAAGTTCCTAAAGGGTTCGTAGTATGTTCTTGACGATCCCTAATCGTTCGCATGCCATTTTTTAGGGGGGTTGTTTGTATCTTTTTTAGTTACACCGGATTTGTAGACTTTCTGTTTGTCGGATGAAGAGAAAGTCGGTTATAACAGTTTGATTGGCCGTGATTGCTTTCTGCAAAAACATTCAAAAAGGGTTTTTGGCACTTCTGCATTACAATGCCGTTAGGCGACTGAGATGAGTTATCTACCCTTGTTCTTTGAATGAGAAATGCCCTCTACCGGCCGCTCTGTGAACCTCAAATGTAAAAAAGTGTCTCTGAGAACGCAAAAATATATAATAACGAAATAAATAACACAAAAATATAGGAAAAGTGAAACATTTATTGTATAAAAAAATATAACGTTAATGTTTTTAATATTATTTCTTTTAAATGGGTGATTCATAAGTAAGAATAAAATAAATCTAAAGAACATAAAACATTTTTATGTATTGTTTTTAGAATTATTATTTTTTTCCTATACAAATGTATAAAATTTAGCAACATATAATTTTTTTCATAATAAAATTGTATAAAAATATATCTAAATATTATTTAAGCAAAATATAGCAAAGCATAATTAAAAAAAACATGAAACATTTATAGAGGCTTAAGAATATGTTTTACACTAAGATAGTTTTATTTTTCGCAGTAAGATTGTATAAACATATATCAAAATAAAATTTTGGTTTGTCAATAAGGCAAAATATAATTTTCATATAGAAATTTTTTATTTATTTATTTATAAAAAATCATAGAAATTTAATAACAGCTATAAGGGTGGGAACATCTCCTAAAATGGGGTCGGCTTTGTGGCCAACAAGAATATTGAAGGAAACATTACAAACTTCAATGGTGTTTCAGACTGAGTAGCACAGCTCACTATCAAGAAGGGATATTTTATTTTTTATTTTTTTATTTTTTACATTTTCGCCCCATACAAGGCACATTGCCACTTTGGTGTAGGGGGCTACTAACAGGGGCAACAACTACTGGGGTACTATGTAGGGATTTGAGCAGCAAGATGTTGGTTCACGTCAGTACAGTTGGGGAAGCAGGAACCTAGAATGGAATTCCAAAATCTAGCGGTTCTGTGGAAGAAACTACTGGAGTAGAAAGATCTTTTACATCTAGGGATTTCTACAGTGTGGGGTGGGATTTTGCAGCTTTTCTGGTCTGTCGAGGGTGTTCACGTCGTGGGGGCACAAGTGCTTGCAGTTCATCAGAGCATTCACCATTAAAATACTTGTAGAACAGGCAGAGGGGTGCAACGTTTCGTCGATGGGACAGAGGCTGAAGCTTAGATGCCAATTCAGGACCTATCAGATTTGCGACTCTCTTTTGAACCTTGTCAAGGAGCGAGAGACTAGTAGCCGATGCACCAGCCCAAATATGACAGCAATACTCCATACATGGGCGAATGGTTGCCTTATAGAGATACAGGATACTTTCGGGTGTTAACGTCGTCTAGGTTTACCTTCCAACAACAGGCAATACTGATGAAGAGTTGGAAATGGTCTATGAAGATGTCGATAAACTTTTTTTTTACCAGTAAAGCCAGTCATACCATCTTTATAGGTGATTTCAATGCCAAGGTTTGAATAGGAAGTACATTTGAATCAAGTACTGGTACATATGGCTATGAAACAAGGAACAGCAGAGATAACACACTTGTTAGCTTTGCAGAACACCACCAGTTAAAGATCATGAACATGTTCTTCAAGTAAAAAACAAACAAACATTGGACTTGAATATCCCCTAATCGCACCACAAAGAATGAAATTGGTTTCTTCCTTACCAACAGGCCACACAATGTAACTGATGTTTCTGCAATAAACAGGTTAAACACAGGGAGAGCGATCACAGCATGATCAGAATATCTCTTACTATAGACACCAAACTAGAGATGACAAAGCATATCAGGCGACTCAAGAAACCAAACACCCAGGGTCTAGCAGACAAGTAATCACAGTTTCAGCTGCTACTACTCAACAGATTTGAGGCGCTAGCAACATCAAAATATCCAAACAGTGACTACGCCAAAGTGATATCAGAGATCAGCCGGGCCGCACTGGAAACAGCTGGTCAATACAAACCACAACCACATAAACCAGACAAACTGTCTACAAGTACAAAACAGCTGAGAGAAAAACAACAAGAGATGAAAACATGTGCTAGACAGAATTGTTACAAGGTGCGAGGAGTTCTATGCTAACCGATATGCCACCAGACAATCAGGACATGCTCCAACCCTTCATGCACTGAACAGATCTGAGGAACATCCTCCACCATCCTCCCATCGGAAGTGAGAGCAGCTATTAAGCGACTGAAGTCAGCAAGGCTGCCGGAGAGGATAGAGTTACTGCATCTCTCCAAAACTCTTCATAGCCTGTCTCCAGGGTGCAATGATCAGTCGGATTAAATGGAAGGGTAGGGGAGTCAACATCAATGACGAACACCGGTCACATCTTATTTTCGCAGATGATGTAGTACTAACGGCACACGCTCCTCAGAAACTAAATGAGATTCTAAACACCATCCACTCTAGGCGCAAACCAGTTGGTCTCAACTGCATCTTGAAAAGACTAAGGTGATGTTAAACCAGTACGCTGCCAATAATTGTTGATGGAAAGACCATTGAAGAAGTTGCAAGCTATATCTACTCGGGAAAGAAAATTACGAAAGATGGAGATCTCCTCCATGAGATAAAGAGAAGGGTAGGATTGGGATGGGCCGCTTTTGGTAAAGTGGAGAATATCACGAGAAACCGAAAGCAATATGTCAATCAAAGGGAAGATCTCAATGAATATGTACTACCTGTGATGATCTACGCTAGTGATACATGGGTCATGACAACTCGCCAAAATGAAATCACAAAGGAAGATGGTTAGGATAATTTTAGGGCTCACTCTACAAGAGATAAAGACAAACATCAATGTCAATAATTTTCCCTACTCTTTATCTGTGCCTAAATCCAAACGTAGATTCCATGAGCAAAGCTTCTTTCTTAGAACTGCACGCCAGTGAAACTCTCTGCCGCTTGCCTGTTTCCCACCTGACTACAACTTGGACGTCTTCAAGTCCAACAGAAAGAAACTCCTGACAAACCGCCTCCTTAAGTAAGACACTCTATCAAAACCCCCAGTACTAATGATTACTACAATACTATCTCATTGATTACTGTACACGCAATAACCCTTATCCGTGAGTGGCCTTCGGGCCTTGATAAGTGGTGACCCCCATGTAAAAAAAACAAAAAAACATTTGGATCTGTATACAAACAAGAGTTATTGACATCAATACTGCCATCAAAAACTTCAAACACAGATGGGCATACCAACATAACAACAGATGGTCCATCAGGACAACGGAATGGACACCTCGTGAACATAAGAGGCCAACGGGTTGACCAAGAACGAGATAGAGGGACATGGGCCTAACATAGCAGCGAATAGCTCGGGACAGAGTTAGATGGCTAAAATCCAGGAAAGAGTTGCTCATTGAGTCATAAAACCATTGTTGATGTTGATGACATTTGTACTCTATCCAAAACATTATTCATGACAGATTGCAGAATCTTTGGATTGCTGTTTTATTCCCTTATTTTGTTTCTGATGTTTTCCTTTAATTCATGCAGGGTTTTGGGTTTGCTAACTTAAACTCTTACTTTCAGATATCCCCACACAAAAAAAAACAAGTTGGGGATAGTCATGTCTGGGGAACGTGGTGGCTATTTGACATTGACATCAATAAACTCTTTGAGTCCAAAAAATTGACCCCTGGTTTTGGTAAAACAATTACCCAACTTGCGTATGTTGTCCAATGCTGTACTTAGTCAGAAGCAATTGTTAAAATGTTATCTGTAAAATATCTGTAATAGAGACAAACAAATATTTTTTAATAATAAAATGACAAAGATTTTCGACTGTTCAGTGACTTTTTGGACACTCTGTCTAAGGAGCTAAAAACAATATTACTTCCAAATCCAAAATTTGCCAACGAAATTGAACAGATCTTGATCCGGAAAAACAACACTTCTTCCGTGTTTGTTAGAAATATCGCTGGTGGAATGCAAGGATTAGAGGAGCAAATTGAGGGAAGCATGAGGTACGCAGCTTTTTTTTTTTTTTACAAAGGCATGACCACTTATCAAGGCCAGGAGGCCACTTGAGAATAAGGTTTAAAGAGTTTACAGTAGACAATTAGACAATAAAGTAATCGTTAGTAATATAAATTCGGTAAATTTGTTAACTTATATGGAACGGCATATCAAAAATTTGTTTACGTTAGACTTGAAGACAAACCATATTGTAGTCAGCTGGAAAGCAGGAAAACGCGTGCAGTTCTGAGAAATGAAGCTTTGTTCATGGAATCTACATTTAGTTTTAGGCACAGATAAATCACTCATTTAAAAGAAATAATATTAAAAACATTAAAGTTATATTTTTTTAATACAATAAATGCTTCGATTTTTGTATATTTATTGATTGTGTTTTCTGCTAAAATAAACACGGGATGCACTTCATATTTTCCTTCTTTCTTGTAAGAATCGTATTTTAGTAATAAATTTTAAAGTATAGATAATTATTTTCTAATGGACCTGTATTTTCATTTGATTTCTCTTATATATCCTTAAAAATATCCATTTCGCATCTATTTTATTTTCAAGGAAAAGAATCTCACGCTAAATCAAGTGCGTGCAAATTTCTCACTTCATTCGTTTTCTTTTTTTTTTTTTTTTTGCTTTCTCAATTTCCTCCTCATTCGGTTAAAAATTTACCGCCATTTTTTTTTTCATATTGTAAATCTATTTCCGATTATAGATAGCAAGATTTGCTTTTTTCATGTTTTTCTTTTCGCGCGCATGTGTGTGCGTGCGTGCGCGTGTTTGTGATTGCGTGCGTGCATGTGTGTATGTGTTAGCATGTTTGTGTGTGTGTGTGTGTGTGTGTGTGTGTCTGTGTGGTGTTGAAGAGAAAATTGCAGTTCAACCATTGTGAGTTGAACATGTTTCTGATCAATTCGGATAAATTTTACAGAATTTTTTTCGTATTCTTCTAAGGTGTCTGTAACGTTATAACTTTAATTCGATTGTTTAATACAGTGTGAAGTGACAGTGGTGAAGACGGGATAGTGTAGACATTTTTATTTACATTCTGAACTCTGCTGAGATATTGTGTGAATTACGATTGTTGTGTACCGTAATCCACATCTTACACGCGTTTCAACATTTATACACCATTGCAAGGAACATAAGAAAAGGAACAGGAAAAAATTCGACTCATTGTTTCATGTTTGAACAAGAGACCTTTATTCCTCCTTCTACGGCCACTCTTCACTTCTCGCCTCGGCTATGAAGTGACCCACGGCTCTTTAACTTGATCCCCAGTCTGCGCACACATTCGTCTTTTTATAATCTTTTTTGCCGTGACGTCATTTCACACACGGCTCGGTCATTTGCATACAGCTTCCATACGCGCGTTCATGCTCCGTTATAATTTGGTTTTGCAACTTAAAGGACAAAATTTAAGTGATATCATCCCCTGGTTGTTAAGTACAGATCGTACGGCTATTGATCGGTTCGATTCTGCTATTAGCATTATTTTTCCTTGTGCTTTTCATAATCAGTTTCTTACATAAGAAATCAAATATTTCAGATTTACATTGAATTGTACTGATAATCATTAGACACCAAATAAGCAAGATTCCATGAAAGTTTAGAGATTTGCCAGAATCACAATGATGTAACTAATTACGATCAAAATTGTAATAAGGATTCTAGACACAGAGTGAATCATCGTTATATATTGATTTGAATCTTCGTAAGGAGACATTGTTGCATATAAACACCCCCGGGCGTCGTCGAGTCACCAGAGCGAGAATTATTATTGGCTCCCATGGCGCTTTCACAAAAGTCAACAAACGATCTGATTGGAAAGCTGTGGTGTTCTTTGGAAGCTGAGTGACAACAAGTCTCCCCAAACATCCAACTCTCTCCACCTCCTTCGATAGCATTTGCAAATGAATTTGCATCATCGCAACAGCCGTTTACCATTGATTTCTCGCTGGTAGTGGCCGTTGGTTTATACTGGAATTTGAGTGGCACTCAGACTCCCCAAGGTCTCTTTGCGTTTGTCCAGCCGAGGTCTGCTTAGCGCTCGCTCCTCGGTCTTTCAGTCCTTTTTGACCCTTCTCGGCCCTTTGGTATCACATTTTTATTGGGGGGGGGAGTACGGTAATGAAAAATGGGAGGGTTGCATGATGGGGGTGTAGAACTTGTAGATATGCACCTCAGGTTTTCTTCATTCCCTGTAACGCTTATTCGTTATATTGTGTTCTTGTATTATTCTCTGCATTCAAGGGTGTTCCTTAATATTTCAGTCGTTTTCTTTATCGTTAGTCGTTGTACTTTTGCAGTTATTCCTCTGATTTCAATTTCTGACATTCTTTTTTCGAAGTTTTTCGGAATTGTTCCTAGTGCTCCTACTATTATCGGTACTATTTTGATTTTCTTCATCATCCAAATCCCTTTTACCTCTCTGGCTAGGTCTGTGTATTTGCTTCGTTTCTTCTTTTCTTTCATACTCACCCTGCGGTCAGCTGGGACAGCAAAGTCTACGATTTGACAGGATTTTTCTTTCTTGTTAATTATTACATCTGGTCTTCTTGCTTGGATGGGTTTGTCCGTCTGTATGTCCATGTCCCATAGGATTTTGTGGTTCTCGTTTTCGAGTGCTGTTGCGGGTTTATGCTTGTATCATTTGTCTGTACGCTCAAAATGCAGTCGTTTGCACAATTCCCAGTGTACCGCTTCCCCACTTAGTCATGCCTGTTTTTGTATTCCTTTTGGGCCAGTTTGCTGCATTCACTTACTATATGGTTTATCGTTTCGTCTCTTTGTCCATAGAGTCTGCATTTGCTGTTTTCTTGTGCTTTATCGATCCTTGCTTTGATATGGTTGGTTCTTATCGAGTTATCTTGTGCTGCAGTTATTAGAGATTCAGTTTCTCTGTTTATATGTCCTTTTCGCATCCATGACCAGGTGTTCTCGTTATTCTCATCTTTTGTCATTCTTATGAATCTTCCGTGGAGTTGTTTCTCTTCCCATTTCTCTTCTCTCGTTTTGTTGTTTGTCTCTCTGTTTTCTGTTTTGTTGTTTTTTTTTTCAGTGTCTCTCGCTGCCATAATTATCATTTCAGTGTTTTGCATTATGTATTTTTCTAGTCCTTTTTTCGTGTCCTTCACACAGTCTTCTATACAGATCAGTCAGCTCTCGCCGTCTTTCCTTTTCACGTAGAGCCTGTCAATATCGATCTTTGGGCGTAGTGCATTATGCATGGTCATGAGTTTCCTGGTTTTCTGGTCGAGTTGTCTCAGTTCTTCTTTTGTCCACCCTATAAACGGTCCAGAGTATCTTACTAGTGATACTGCCCATGTATTTATACCTTTTATTATGTTTCTGCTATATAATTTCGTTTCTAGGAGTTTTACTTGTTCTCCTGGGGTATTCCGTTCTAATTTTTTCTTTCATTTCTGTTGCTCTGATGGTATCCGCTTCCAGAATTCCCAAGTATTTATAGTCGTCTTGTTCTCCTAGTGCCCTCATTTCTGTTTGGTTGGGTAGTTCCATGCCTTCTGTCGTTTCCAGTTTTCCCTTTCTTATAACTTGCGCGCACTTTTCCATTCGAAATTCCATTTGGATATCTTGGCTGAAGATCCTAGTAGTGTTAATTAGTGTCTCTAGCCCCTTTTCGATTATTATTATTATTATTATTATTATTATTAGCGAAACCAGTGGAAATTCTACAGGGGAAGTCATTCATATGTAATATATTGATGTTAGCATTCTGTAGATGTTCAGCGTCAATGGAGACGCTCCAACATTATTGTACCTATTTACAATGCCTCCCCACACGACAGAGTTAGACACCAGGGTCGTTTTTTAACGTTGAGGAAAGGTACACAAATAAATAAATTGTCTCAGTCGTGAAGGACTGCTCCTCCACCAAAAGAGAACAAGAAATGGAAGTGCAGCATCTGAAGAACAGATACTACACTTTGATCGTGCCCAAAAGGCCAAGTTATTGTAGCACTTTTCTTAATACTGCAAAAGTATTTATCTAAATTAGCAGGGACACCCGGCGTAGTCCGGTCATAAATTACGCTCATAGATGTTATTTTAATTCTTACAGATTTCGTATATATTATTATAGAATTAATGTTCTACCGATTTGTATGTATTATATAGTTGCGATTTCAAAAATAAAAAAAAAACTATTCATATGACTTGGGTGCATCAGCTTGAATAGAAACAGAAACAGAAACCAAACTTGATAAAATTAGTTATAAAAAATAAATTACTGGAATACTATCGACTAAAATTGAAACTGAAACAAAAATTTATGAAGAATTCTTTGTAAAATTATTTATAAGAAATAGATAACTTAAGTGCCATCAGGTATAATAGAAACCGAAACCAAAACTTATGAATTCTTGATAAAATAATTTAAGAAATCACATGAATATATATATATATATATATATATATATATATATATATATATATATATAGTGTTACCAGTTTTAATACATACATATATATATATACATGTATATATATATATGTGTGTGTGTGTGTGTGTGTATGTGTGTGTGTGTGCCATTACCAGTTTTAATACAGAGGTAAACTCGTTATAAATTCATCGAAAATTATTCTTTATTATTGGTTATAAGAAGCAATTGTTTCTATATATCTAGTCCAACTGAAGAGTGATACACTGAAACGGTCTGTCTATGTATACAGTGAAACAGTCTGTGTATGACTACACACACAAACACACACACACACACACAAACATACACACAAACACACCCACACACACACATATATATATATATATATATATATATATATATATATATATATATATATATATATATAACTAGCTGGGTAAGGCTATATAACCCAGGGCAAATGTTTAACATAACTTCCCGTCTTCTCTTTTTTCGCTCCGTTTCCGCTTTTTTCTTTCAACACATTCCTCTCTCTAGACACACACACATAACACAGGAAAGCGAAAGGGAAATAAATATGAAAATATTACGCTTTCTCCACATTACATCATAATATTAACAATTATATATGACTTGATAATATTATATGACGAAAATGTCATTTCGACTCCTATATAATGAACATATTTTAATATAGATCGGGCGAAACACCAATCAAGAGAATATGAACTCGGTGCGTATTTACTCAGTAGTGTTGAACTTTTAGTTGGACATACAAACATAAAAACATACACACAGACTACTATCCGTTATATCATAGATGTTTACCAGACATTTACATAGGAGGTAATCATCACTACTCATATTAAAAAAAAACGGCATCCTCTACAACGAAAAGAAACTGTTTCGTATTTCGCCTTTCATATCTATCGCGTTTCAGCGATAGAAATACATCATTAAAATAGAAGCAATCTATTTAAACGTACTCTACTAACTTCATAATATAGCAAATGTATGAAACGCTATTTGTCTGTCTGATTGTCTGTCGGTCCCCATATTTTGAAACGCGATCTCCTCTGAAACTAAAAATCACAGAGCGGCGCCAGTGGACACTAATTATTTTTTTTTTACACAAGAATCACAACTTATCAAGGTCCGAGGGCCAGTCGAGGATAAGGGCTAATGGGTTTACATTAGTCAATGTGATGATAGCGTAGTAAACATAAGTAGTGGGAATTTTGTAAATTGGATTACTTAGGGGGCGGTTAATCAAGAACTTGTTTACATTGAACTTGAAGACAATCAGATTGTAGTAAGCTGGAAAGCAGACAATCGGAAGAGATTTTCACATGCGTGCAGTTCTAAAAAAGAAGCCTTGTTTTTACGAACCGTTCCTTTATGGGTCTTTAGCCGGTTAAAATAATTTAAGGGGTCAAAAATGCATTGAAATTGAACAAAAATGTTATGCATTTTGTACATTTATCTTAATCTATTTTTACTTTATAAACAGTTAGCATATGTGTCACGTGACCAGTTTTGAATGCTACAGTTTTGATTTTTTTTCTAGCTGATGGTACCCAAATACTTTTTATTTACCCTTGAAATAAAAACTCTAAAATAATATATAGCAACTTTGGGCAAATGAAAACATATTTAAGCGTACTTTACGACTGAGCAAAGCCAGTCACCCCTTCCTGCTAATCTATTATTATAGATAATCATCTAAGTTTTATATATATATATATATATATATATATATATATATATATATATATATATATATATTTGCTTAACTAAAGAACAGTAACGTTTTTTTTAAATTGGCTGGCCAAGAGAAAAAGATTTTTCAGAACAAAAAAACGCAAATAAGAATTTTCTGTTTAATCAAATATAGATACACACACCTACATGCCTATATATGCATATATATATATATAGGCATATATATATATGCATATATATATGTATATGTACATATGTATATATGCATGTAAGCGTGCGTATCAAAATAATATATATATACATATATAAATATATATAAATATAAAAATATTATTTCTTATTAAAAATAAATGAATATAAAAACTAAAGATTATAGTTATGAATTGAGTTTTTTGGCAGCTTTAATGTAAATCTGTAGTATATATACACATAATATATATATATATATATATATATATATATATATATATATATATATATATATATGCATAAAAGTGAACGTGTCTGTGTGTCTGTGTACATTTCCCTACACAATAACTCTGTCGATTTTAAATCTACAGATTCGAAATTCAATATACAGGGTACTGAGATTTGGAAAACTTGATGTGAAACGTATTCGTCCAGAAATTTTGAGAGTAAGGGGTCAAAGTTAAACGATTTGACCTTTGTGAACTCTACCAAACTCCTCCGACAATTTTGGGTCTAAACATTTGAAATTTTAGATATAGGTTCGTTGGACATGGATCTAACTTAATAACTTTATTTTAGCCCAAAACAATAAATGTTAAGGGGTCATAATAGGAGTCAAAGTAAAGAAAATACCCCCTTTTTTGCTCAGTATACACCTCCAAACACCTGGGCAACGCCGCGCTAAAATGCTAGTATAGCTAAAACGGAAACAAAACAACATCTAAGTAAATCGCGATATATCATGGTCCAGGGATAAGGGTTTAGGCTCATTACCGTTTGGTCCGGATTTCGAATCTCGCTAGATACAGCCACTCTGATGAGCCGTAGACGACGAAACACGTGTCAGTCGATAATTACATTTTAAAAATAATATATATATATGTATATATACACAAATAAATGACAAATGTCTATATGCCAAATTTCAAGATGTTGACCTTGTTACCGTTTATTTCCTGAAGTACGTTGGCATACACATGTCTTCACAGCACCTATTTCGTAGCGCGGAATCATTCATGCATTTATTATGTCAATTCTTGAATTTATTCCACCTTAACTCATCACAATAACAGAAAACTTATAAATAATCTCTGATTCTCTCTCCTCTGATCTCGAGCGCGTGGTTCAGTGGGGGAAGATGTGGCTGGTTACCTTTAATGCATCCAAAACCAAACTCCTATCCTTACATCATCAACGTTCTGATCCCCAGCTGGTATCAATTGTGATGGATGGCTCTCGTCTGGGTGAGGCCCCGTGTTTTGACAAGCTTCTGGGTTTGACCTTTACTCCTGATCTGAAATGGAACACGTACATCAAGTCTGTTGCCAAGGTCGCAGGAAAGATGGTGGGATCCTTCTACCGCTCCAAAAGATATCTCACTACTGATGCAATTCTCTATCTATATAAAAGCCAAGTACGTCCAAGGATGGAATACTGTTGCCATATCTGGGCAGGAGCTGCTAAAAACAGCCTATCCTGCCTTGACAGAGTACAAAATAGACTTTGTGGCTTAGTGGGGGATGCCCTTTCCTCTACCCTGCAATCTCTCTCCCACAGAAGAGACGTTGCGAGCCTGTCCTTGTTTTATCGTTATTTCCATGGCAGATGCTCGTCTGAACGCCAATCTTTGGTCCCCTCTCGCCAATCTTTCACGAAAAACACCCGTCTAGCTGAATCCACTGTGAAGAATTTCACCCACTCTATATCTGTGCTTAAATCAAAACGTGGATTCCATGAACAAAGCTTCTTTCTTAGAACTGCACGCCTGTGGAACTCTGTTCCGTCTGCCTGCTTCCCTCCGGACTACAACTTGGATGTCTTCAAGTCCAATGTTAACAAATTCCTTATGAACCGCCCTCTTAAGTAAACACTTCAGCAAATCTCCTCATTAACGTAATGTACTTGCAATAACCCTTATCCCTGAGTGGCTTCCGGGCCTTGATAAGTGGTGATCACTGTGTAAGAAATAAATAAATAAATAAATAAAAATGAAGGCAAATTAGCATGTTTACAAAATCCGAATATTAAGAGAGAAGTTGCAATTATTTTTTCAGATTGTTACACCATTTCTTTTCATCCTTTATTTTATAAATGCTCTTCTCATTCGTTTGTTATATGTTCTCTACTTACATTGAGCTTCATGAATTAAAGAATCAATATAAGAAATAAGGTGAAATATAATTGAATTGATTGTTTTTGTTTTGCGGCATATCTACCCTTTTCAGGTTATTTAATGCCAAATCCAGTTATTTTGAAGAAAATGTTTTTCATAGAATATATATATATATATATATATATATATATATATATATATATATATATATATATTCAAGTCGGTTTCTATTTAACCCATATTTGGGACCCTAACAGGTACTACCACTCCGGGTGAGAGTGGATCTGGGGGCAATGGCAATTAAGGGTGGTTCCACACTTCCCAAACCCCGCAAGTTGGGGCCTCACCATCGGATATTGTTTTCATGTCATAGACCGGGATATATAATTGAATTAACACACACACACACACACACACACACACACACACACACACACACACACACACACACACACATACACACACACACACACACACACACACACACACATATATATATATATGAATAAAAATAAAATAAAAATACCAGCGATGGTTGACGTTATGTTGTTTTGAAAAAAGAAAAACCGAATGAATTTATAAAATAGTGATCAACGTTTCGTCCCTTATTGCAGAGGACATCTTCAGGATATTGAAAGGAAAAATGCAAAAAAAGATTACACCAGCCGGACAGGAAACTCTGAAAAAACTCTACATTCTGGCTCCAAATCAAAGCAGCAAAAATGTAGTCACAACGAGACTCTTCAATGAAAAGTTATAGAAGAGAATATGATGAGAAATGATTATGATCTTGATCGTGGGAAGTTTTAAGTATTGGATGTGGTAGATAATACATAATATACGTGTGTGTGTGTACAGATTCGCTGGATACAATATCAGACGATATAGTAAAGATGGGCGCACTAAATATTGACAATTTACAATCTTTTATTTCTGCTAATTCATAAGACTTCGCTGAATTCTTTAGATTCTTTAAACTTGAGGAACAATGTCTACTTTTGTTTTAGAAAAAATTCTAAGAAGGGCGAGAAACATTAGAAATTCTTACAAAATGTTAATAATTTGACTTTGACTGAATTTTTTCTAAATTGTCGGAATAATATATTAATTTTTCACACACACACACACACACACACACACACACATATATATAAAAAGTATATAACATATAGTTTTGTAATACATCATGTTTTTTTTTCAATTACATTTCATTGTATGTGTATACCAATTATTATTGTTTAGAAGCTCAATGTATGTTAAATAAACGTACTAACTAGCTCTACCTACGCATTGAGCACTTTTGAAGTAAATACTTAAAGTTTACGCATAAATCTATACTTTCGTATATTAATTTTATGAGAGTAAATTAAGTAGTTATATATATATATAATCATCCACATACATTACTGTTTCGCTGTTTCACAGCTCATCAGTGTGGCTAGACAAGCAACTACCTCAAGACAGAATCGAAACCCGACCGCCTGTACGACAGTCAAGGCTTCTAACCATTACGCTAATTGGCGGCTGCTGTGCATCACTTCTCAATCTGCTCAACTCAAGATAAGGAGTATTATATATATATATATATATATATATATATACATATATATATACATATATATATACATACATATATATACATATATATACATATATATACATATATATATACATATATATACATACATATATATATACATATATATATACATACATATATATATATACATATATATATATATATACACTTTTAGAGAAATAAGAAGAAACAAACCGTGTTATGTGTTCATCAACGTTTCGTCTTTATTTTGAGACTTCCTCTGGATGAATGAGATGAAGAAACAAAAACACAGTATACAAAATATTTGAAAATGTTTCATGTGCAAAGTGTGACCCTGATCTATTTCAGAAAACGGAAAAAGACGTTAGAAATTCAAAAAAAAGAAGTGGAGGCTTGCGCTGTTAAAGAGAGGGAGATTTTTAATAACGTCATATAGTCGTTAATATGTTTTTAAAAAGATATTAACGCAGTTTATATTCTTTCTGGAAAGAATATATCTAGCATTAAAAAAAAAAAAAACTATATACACTCTAACAAATTCTAATAGAAACCGAACAGCCAGGTTGGGTATATCCTTAACTGTTATGTCACGCTTGCTCATAGGAACAGTTACTTCAATTCCTTTAAAAGTAATAGATTTTTTAAAACTACATTCGCTTTAGTACTCCCAGCAATCACTGCAAAAGAATGATAAAAAAAAGAACAAGGGAATCATATGTTTAGTCCATCAAGTTTAAAATAGAAGAACAGAGACTCAGCTCCCATAAGATACGCGTCCTTAATCCCCACCGTCATCAACGGGTAATTTCGTCAGCATCTGGAAAAACAAAAAAACAAAACAAAAAAAAAACTCTTTGCCAAAAACTTTGCATCAAACATAACATTATGGAATCAAGGTAAGTTGAACGAATTTCTCCTGAAGACCGAAAACAATCTGAACGACATCCACATGTCCGTTCGCGGTGTTGCCGCACTCATCAAGAACCATTTTGCAAAGCAGTCCAATCGATGCCTAAAAGACAAATGCTTCCCAATATCTTGTAAAACCTTATTAGTCTGTTCAATATGATTAAATGTTGGAGATCGGCCTTTTAGTACAGACAATTAGTCTCCTGTGTGGCAGGAGTAAATTGTTTGAATCTGTGAAATTGTACTAAGCAAAAATAACCTACTTAGTGACAAGCAATATGGCTTCCGTCCTGTAAGATTTACACATGATGCGATGGCTTTTATTTCACATAGAATCAATGAATCTATCGACGGGTATTTCTTATCTAGAGCAATAGCTCTTGACATATCATAGAAACTTGATACAGTTTGATATAAAGGTTTATTTCATAAGATCTTCAGCTATGAAATATCTGAAAATGTCTTCTCAATCATCTAATACTCTCTTTGTGGTAGTCCTCAGTGGGCAGAAGTTGGAAGCTCACGCAGGCATGCCTTAGGAAACAATCCTGGGACAACTCTCTTCGTCGTTTTCATCAATAATCTCCCAGACAACATTCTAAGTTGATTCATAGACAGATACGCAGAAGAAACTACCACTACTTCAATGGTCAGCAACGACCAACGTCTCTCTGAGTCTCTCTCCTCCGACCTTGAACACGTAGTACAGTAGACGCATGAGATGACCAGTTAATTATAACGCATCCGAAAGCTTCTACTTTTTCACCCCCAAGCTCTGATCCGCACGTGGTCCCACGTGATATAGATAGTTTAATCTCAAAGAAGCGCCCTGCTTCGACAAGCTTCTTGGACAGACCTTCACTCCTGACATGAAGTGGAAAACTTACATCAAGTCACTGGAAAAATGGTTGCATCATTCTATCGCCCCAGAAATGCAATCAATATCCTGGCATGGCCGAGTTGAAAATCAGCTTCCAAATCTGATAGGTGATGCTTTTTTCCCGTCCCTGCAAGCTCTTTCCCACAGAACAAACCTTGCGATTCTGGCTCTGTTCTATTCTTATTTTCCCGCAAAGAGGTTGTCGGGGATTCAATCTATGGTCTCCCGATGCAAACCCGTCACCAAAAGCAATCGCCTGGCTACAAACACAAGCAACAAATTCACCTATTCTCTATCAGTGCCTAAATCTAAACCCAAGTTCGATGAACATAACTTATTTTCTAGAACTGCCTGGTTGTAGAACTTTTCCCCGTTAATCCGCTTTTCTAATAGCTTAAACATGACCGTCTTCAAGTCCAATACAAAAAAATTGTTTGTACTCCTTTTTCAACTAATAAATTTGGTTGTAATGTTACATGATTTAATTTAGAATTTCCATTTATATTATTGCTCTATCTCGCATATTGAGCTTTCTTTATCGGCTTGGGATTGTCTTATAAATATTGATGTCAATATTATTTGGACTTTACAGTATTATGCAATCTGTAATCCTACGGCAATTCACCATTTCATTTAATATACATACATACATACATACATACATAGGTAAATATATATATATATATATATATATATATATATATATATATATATATATATATATATATATATATATATATATATACCTATGTGCGTGTTATAATACATTTTTCGGTGTATCACGAATTGATATAATATGTAAGAGAGATAAAAATAAAAATCAGATGTTTTCTTTCATTTTTAAGTTAGTGTGATGATTCAGATATGTCATTTCCTTGGCACCACCGCTGACAGAGAAGGCATTTGACTCGAGGCACGGATTTTTCACAACACTCGGAAATACTTGTTTACCCCCGCTTTACACGTTCGTTAGGGTTGGTACGTGTTGAGCCGGGGGTGATAATGTAGCTACGTACGTCCTTTCAGTCTTAGAAATTCGCCAGGCTTCGTGCAGTCGCTTGCAGAAGTTTTCCCACTCTCCCCCCTCTCTCACGCCTACCCTCTGCGATCCTGAGAACAAGTACCTGTCGAAGTCATGCATTTAGAAAATGCACAGGTAGATATCACTTTTTTATTTTTATTTTTTATTTATTTATTCATTTTTTTCCTTTTTTTCCGAGGTCGATTTCACTTCTCTTGAAGCCAAGTTATAGAATCGTATCATATTTTTTATTATTATTTAAGGCATTTTTTTTAAAATCATTTTTCTTACTATTTGCTAAATAGATCTCTCAGCAATATTTTATCAGAATATATAACGAAAGTATACAAGCTTCATATATTTTGCGGTCCTTAAGTGATATGAAGTCTTTGTCAAGGTTTACAATCAAATGCAACAGAGTGATAGCCTAATGGAACGTTGCGGACGCAATACCATGGTTTGTAAAATGTGTACGTGTTCGACGACCTTTTTATAATGTAAGGTTTGTGTTAATAGTCAAGTTTATTTTTAATATTTTATTTTATTTTATTTATTTTTTCGAGTATTATAACTAATTTTCATTTTTAAGTTTAAATTTAATTTTTTTTTCGCATTCATATTAAAATCGCTGATTTAAGTATTTAAATGGAGACAACTTTGTGAATTGGTTAAAAGAAGATGATATATCGAAATGATTAATTAACAACTTAACATATATATAGATGCGCCCGCTTATGCACATATACATGCGCATACAGACACACACACACACACACCTATACCTGTATATACATAATACACACACACGCGCACACACGCACACATATCTATATATATAAAAATGCAACTTTTGGTTCGTTCGCAATTAATTGTCTAAAAAGCCACTGGACGGATGGCTTCCACGTTTTGGTATAATATGTTTACTATATCATGTGTGTTTTTATATATTTCTTTTTAATTATAACATTATACTTAATTTTTCTATGATAAATAGGTCTTTTTCTTTGTACCAATAGGCGATTTTTTTTATTTAGGGACAATTATTTATTACCGCTTCCTGTCACGAGACCAGTGTTTCTAATTTAGCGGTTTTCCTGCTAGATCTGGAGATTTCTTTTACAATCTAGCGGGAAATTCTAGAAAATCTGGAGGTATTTCGCACCCACACACCCGCAAGCGCTTGAAAATACTTTAAAACATAAAATAAATTCATTCATGTAAGTAAAAAAAAGTAGCACTTATTGCCTTTGGTAACAATTATTTATTGATTATTTGTTTTGTTTTTCACCTTTTTTTCGGCTAACCATTCTTAAATCTCGCTATAAAATCGATTTTTCCAAGTACATTTTAGATGGGGGGGGGCTTATAACCTTCGAAGTTTAGTTTAAAATACGAAAGTAAGAAGTATTTAGTCGAAAATTGTAAAAAGCAAGAAACAACAGCAAAAAAAAAAAAAAATTATATCAATACAGTAGAATTTAATTATCTACCAACCTAAATACTTTTAACATGCTAAAACAAAGTTTTTTTGTTTTTTTATTTTTCTAATTTCAAAATATGTTGCACCATTATTGTGATGTTTAATTTGCAGTATATTTCAATTTAACTTTTATTATAAAAAGTTTGAGTTTATGATTTGTTTCCTGCAAAAAAAATACCCTCTCTGAAAAAACAGGTAAAACTAGCTGATAAAATACGGTGGCTAACCGCTTCAATATAATTCCAGAAACATATAGTGAGAAAACACGGAACATTTTATATATTGAATATACTATATTTATAATTTTTTTATGGTAGGAAGTGAAAATAGGGAGGTTTTTTTTGGGGGGGGGGATTAGCGATTTTTGAAAATTTCAGATGATAAAAGTAAAAAATCTAGCGATTTTCTGGAAATTTCTATCTCCTGATCTCGCGTTTTTTTTTTTTTAAATCTCAGTTGACAACATTGCATCACTAAAAAATCACTACAGGCTTAATGTAAACAGAATGTGTTTACAATATCGGTAAATTTTCAATGGGTTTAATTACATGATTATTGATAATGTAACCATGTGATTGAAATTTAATTTAAATTAACCACACGCGGTCGCTTGGTAGGTACACACAAAATGAATGCCGACGCTCAAAGTGTATACACATTTTGACTCCTCCCTTTACTTAAAAATTCACCAAAAATCAGGAAATTAACGAATTTTAATGAAAATTGCAATATTTTTCAAATAATGATCCGAGAATATAATGAACTAATTATTTTTACTTAACTCTTAGTGAAAATGTTTTATTTTGTTTAAACTAAAAATACCTTTACTAAAGTTATGGTTTTCAGTAGTAAATAAAAAACGCAAGAATTTATTTTTGCTTTTTTTTAAAGCATCGTAATTTGTAACAATAAAAATAATTTTTACAGTAACATTACGAAAAAAGACCCTAAAGTCCGTATTAATGAATTCGATATAACTCGAAGAAAAATGAATTCTCGCATACTATGCTGGAAATTAAAGATTCAATTAGATTCCTATTTCAGTCACCCAAATTATTGGTAAATATCCAGATACGCTACTACAGAACACCGATCACTCTAATTTGTTTTTTTATAGGTAATTGAAGTCGCTGACAACGAATCTGATAGTCAAACTTGGGGCAAATTTACCGTTTACATAGTATTAACCCCTGAAGCCACGAACTACTGTCCACCATTTTGTAGCTTCCGGTTACGCTACGCGCGAGAACGCAGTCCACCATTTTGCAGCTTCCGGTTACGCTACGCGCGAGCGCGCAATCCACCGTTTTGCAGCTTCCGGTTACGCTACGCGCGAGTGCGCGTTGTAGCAATCTACGCTACGCGCATTCTCAGATGGCGGAAAATTTGAAATTAAATATAAAAGTTAGGGGGGGGGTAATTATTTTTTTTCGGTAAATATCCAGATATGCTACTACAGAACATCGACTACTCTAATTTGTCTGGGGGGATGTGATGTGATGCGCGCGCGCCTCAACATCACATCCCCCCCGCTCGCACCCCCAATGTACAAAGTAAAATCTTCGGAAAATGTTAAATGGTGTTATAATTGGTAAATGTCGGTGCGTTACTTACGGAAAATTTGAAAATTCTATGTTCCAGGTAAAAAAAAAAACCCAGATACTCCAACTTGGTGTGCTTCCCCCCCCTACTCCAACTTGGTGTGCTTTCCTTGTCTTATTTTATTTCTTTTTCAGCTAATTTTAAATTTTCCACCCAAAAAGCGCTATAATGTATTTTTGAAAAATAGAAAATTCGCTGTCCTGGAAAAAAAAATCCCCTCCCCCAACGTAGTTTGCTTGGTGAAGCCGTCGTTTATGCTACAGCATGCATGCGCGTAGCATAAACGGAAGCTGCAAAATGGTGGAAAGAAGTTCGTGGGTTCAGGGGTAAATACCATGCAAACGGCAAATTAGCCCCAAGTTTGACTATCAGATTCGTTGTCAGCGACCTCAATTACCTATAAAAAAACAAATTAGAGTGGTCGGTGTTCTGTAGTAGCGTATCTGGATATTTACCTTTTTTTCTTGCTTAAAAAAATAGCATTAATACAGTAAGTTAGGTAAAATTTGCATAGAATGCTCTGCTTTACGGTTGTAAAAATGGAACGGAAATTTGTATTTCGTTCCCTTTTAAATTCGGTAATTTTTACATTACGTCCAACTCATCGTTCACATTCGACACGTAAACTTTTATAGCTTTTCGGGTATTCTGGCAAGGTTAGGGGTGTCTATTCCGAAAGCCGTTCTTAACATGGGTAGATTGGTAGGTGTGTAAAAAATTTCGTGAAAAATAGTGAATAATTCCACCCCGTCTTTCCAAGCTTATAACTCCTCGAAAAATGTAACTCAAGCCCTAATTTTTTTTCCAATTAAAGGAGCAAGGACCAAGGTTTCATTTAAGAAAACAACAAAAAAAAAAACATGTTTAAAAAAAAAAAAAAGGTTTTAACTTCGGACTTTACAGGTAAATTTCTAAAAAACACTACTTTTTTGTTTTAAATTTGAATATATTATTTATTGACCTTTTCTCTTCAATTTGTGATACATAACACTTTGGTGAATAAATTATTTACTTTTTAATAGACATTTCAAAATGGGAGGCGTGAATTATTCAACCCCATGTCTTTCCAAACTTATAACTACTCGAAAAATGTAATTTAGGCCCTAATTTTTTTTCAATTAAAGGAGCAAGGACCAAGGTTTCATAAAAAAAAAACGAAAGAAAAAACAAACAACGTGGTTTAAAAAAAAGGTTTTAAACTTCGAACTTTACAGGTAAATTTCTAAAAAACACTACTTTTTTGTTTTAAATTTGAATATGTTACATATTGACCTTTTCTCTTCAATTTGTGATATATAAAACTTTGGTGTGTAAATTAATTATTTACTTTTTACTAGACACTTGAAAATGGGGAGGGGTGTGAATTAAAAAAAACGTTTGTCTAAAATATTATAGTCGGTTTATAGGAAAGAGCATAAAATTTCACATTGACCCTGAAAATATCGTAAAAATAGAATCAATAGAAAAATTTGGATAGATTTTTAAAGTTTAAAAATTGAAAAATATTGAGTTCGTAAAATTCATTACTGTTTTTTAAAAAAAAAGAAAAATGTCTATTACTTTTAAAACAACTTTAATAGTTTATTTTGGAAGTATAATCCACAAAGAAAATAAACAACCCACTTTTAAAAGAGAAATTACGAGATTTTTATATTTTATTCGCAGTTTCGTGATAGGGGTGTAAAATATTCCTACAAAAATTCTGATAAATCTACTAGATTGGAGTGTTTATTCATTGTAAACGTACCCGACAACCTATAAATGTCGACATTTCCAATGTGAATGGTAAGCTGGACTTATGTAAAAAATAACAAAAAGATATACCAAACTGACTTTTTCGTTTAAAAATGGAATTATTTCCCTTTCGTTATTAACTTTAAAAAAAAAAAAAAATTTTTAAATAAATATTTTGTGTTTTATATACATAAAGTACAATTGTTGAATGTTACTGTTTTGATCATATTCGTTTGGGGGGCACAATTAAAAAATTAAGAAAGATTAAAACGAAGCGAAATTTAAGTTTCCGTTCCATTTTTACAACAACCGTAAAACAGTGCATACTCAGTAAGTTTTATCGTAATTTATAAGCATATTGAAACACTAAATCAACATTTTATTTATTCTTTTGCATAATTAATGAAGGAAGTATTTTTTGTTTATTTTCTTAACATCTGTTAAAAAATATATAATTTGTACATTCTCTTGAAAAACAGAATCAAACTTTTCTCTGCTTTCACATGTGTTCCATTCTAACAAACTGAGCCACAGCAACGCGTGGCCGGGTACAGCTAGTATATATTCTAGAAGTGTAAGCCATGTTTAGTTTCAGAACAGTTTCCGATGGTTCGTTGTTCTAACCATTCTTGCGAACACAATACAATCGTTTGTAAAATGTGTACGTGTGCAATTACCTTTTTATAATGTAAGGCTTGCGTTAATAGTCAATATTGCTTATTTTATTTGTTTAGATTGTAAACCGCTTCAGCCATTGCAGAAGTTTAACCATACACTCCAGTCTTAAATATATATAAATATAAAACAGACTTGTTTAGAACTACGAACCATTAGAAACTGTTTTGAAACTAAACATGACTTACACTTCTCTCTCTCTCTGTCTCTCTGTCTCTGTCTCTCTCTGTCTCTCTCTCTCTCTCTCTCTCTCTCTCTATATATATATATATATGTTGTATATTGGTTTATATATGAGTAGATTATGTATTAAAACCTGTCATGTGTTATCTAGTGGATTATCTAATAGACGTATAAATCGTATGTATGTCGTTAGCCAGGGGACATGATATTTGACGTGTAAACCGAGTCATGTTGTATCAGACTTATCACACGGGATATTTTTACAGTTCATATATAAGAAGAATAATATATGCTTCATATCTTTTTCTTGAAGAGTTCTTCTGTATCTTCCCGCTACACCGTGACGAACCATGAAGCGATCACCATCCAATTGAGACATTTGTTCTTATTTGTGAAAACCATAAAAGAACTCTTTATATTTTTATAATATAAATTTATTACATTTATCTCAAATGGTTTTCACATGATTTGCAGTTTGTCTACATTTCTGTTCTTACAGCCCGCTCCTAGCTGTCTGTCCACCCCTGTCTAGACGTCTGACCGCTCTGGTCGTCAATCCTCAACTCTCTCAATCTCTCCAAAATTAACTACATCACGTGTTCTCTTACGTCACCTAATTACGTGTCTCAGACCAACCTAATACACAACTAGTTATTTGTTTATTCAAAACCCCAAAATAATGTTTACATATATTTTCTATTTTCACATTCCTTTTTCGATTCACACGTCGATCATTTCTTCCGCAAATTAATTGTTTATTCTTCTAATCATAATAACTGATACAGCGACTATCCGTCGCTCAAATCAATTAATAAGAATACAGTAACAATAATAATAATAATGCTTTGACCCTTGACGCCGCTTGCCACAGTTAACAGATACTACCCTATGATCACAGCCTAAAGGGTCATAGCATTATATATATATATATATATATATATATATATATATATATATATATATATATATATATATACTCGCAGAACGAGTGGAAATTCCACGGCAGTTGAAAATATCATCACATAAGCAAACAATAGAATGCCCTTCGATAAAATACACAGTGTAATATTAGTTCCAGTCAAACCATAAATTCAAAAATAAAAAAAAATCCAGAAAAATATGAAGAACTGCTTGAGATATATCATTACAAGAAAGAGAACTAAAGTAAGGCATAACTTTTTCCTAGTAATCATGACTTAATCAAAATGACTTGTTAATCAGTTAGTAAAAAGGGATGTGACAACAGCATATTCATTTCATTGTTTTGGTTCTTGAGTATATATCCGTTAATATCTTATATGGTTTTATATAGACAGATGTGGTTCTATGTCACAATCTTTTCTTGAAAATCTGATAATTTGGCTTGTCAGTAATAAGATTTGATAGAACCATATTACATATCAACTTTTGCAATTTTTTCATAGTGATAAGAAAATGGAATGAATCAGTAAGGAGTGCGATTGATGGGATTTGGTTAAAGAAAATAGTGTAAGATGTTGGCAGAGGATATGACAACACTTGCAAATATATGTATTTCATGAGATAGATATTCTTAATTTGCTATGACATTGGATGTGCGAATTAAAAATAAAGTGATTTTTAGATCGTAAATTGCTTCAGCTATTTCCGGGACTGACTCCTTATAACCCCCTCTCTTAAAAATATATATGAAATAAAGTGCTGTTTATATCGTAAACTGCTTCAGCTATTTCCGGGACTGACTCCTTATAACCCCCTCTCTTAAAAATATATATGAAATAAAGTGCTGTTTATATCGTAAACTGCTTCAGCTATTTTCGGGACTGACTCCTTATAACCCCCTCTCTTAAAAATATATATGAAATAAAGTGCTGTTTATATCGTAAACTGCTTCAGCCATCGCCAGAAGTTAAACCATACACTCCGGTCTTAAATATATATATAAAACAAAGTTATTTTTAGATCGTAAATTGCTTCAGCCATTTCCGTGACTGACTTCTTATACCCCTTCCGTTCACTCCACCAGCTTTCACGATGATATGAGGAGAAATAAGGTACGTGTACCGTATTCTACCTAAGAAACAAGGTACTTTTACAGTAGTTTATCTATATGAGAAAACAATGAAAGTCAAACTACTCGATGATTTGACGTGATTTACAGTTAAAAAAAAATTATCAACATTACGGGTAATATTTTCTGTGTTGTTATAGGTACTATAGTATACAAGTAGCTATTTCTTGGATTAATTACTCTACAAGTACCTTATACTTTTTCTAAAATTAAACTACTCAGTTATTTTACGTAATTTTCGGTTGTGCTTATTTTTTCGTACCTCACGACTAAGCGTTTGTTTGTTTTTCATATGGATACTATATTGTAGAAGAACCTTATTTATTATTTAAAAGTCATATGAATCGATAATTTTACGTGGTTTTTTAGTTTTAATCACTTTAATGTACGTAACAGGCAAGATTTTCTTTGTTTCTCATATGGGTACTATACTGTAAAAGTACCGTATTTCTTGAGTCAATTACTGTACAAGTACCTGATTTCTTATTTAAAAATGAAACTCTTCGATTATTTTATGTGATTTTCTGTTTTGCTAACTTTTCCGTACGTTACGGCTAAGAGTTTTTTTTTATATAGGTGCTATACTGCAGAAGCAGATTATTTATTATTTAAAAGTTATACTACGTAAATTTCGGTTTTAATGACTTTAATGTACGTCACAGGTAAGTTTTTCTTTTCGCCACTGCTAAAAGTTTTTCTTTTTATTCATATAGGTACGGATATTATATGTTAACTATTACCAACCAAAGAAAAAATAATTATTGGGAGATTTGCATTGTGAGAACAAAACGAACACTATTCTCACACCTATGCCTAAACAAAGACCGAGGATATAATGCCGGGGAATTTACCTTGCGACCACAAAACAAATACTACTCCCCCTACCTTTGCAATCCTTGAAAGCCCTCAGATTACTTCCTCCCACCACTACTATCGTGTCGTCATTTCTGAAAGATGTCTGCAGTTTTTCAATATGTATACGGAAATATATTGTTTAATTATAAATTTATTACATAACATCAACAATCCAGGAAAAAAACAGACACTACTCAACAGAAATTGGCCGATTGACTCCCACAGAACACCAATAACTAATTGATGTGGTGGTGATGGCGGTAGAGGTAGCGGTTATGATGTTAGTAAGGATGATGATGCCGGCGGTGGTGATTAGTAGTGGAAGTTGTGGTTAGTAGTGGCAGTGGTCTAGCAGTGATGATCGTGGCAGTGGTGGTGGTGGTGGCAACAGTAGCAATTGCAGTGGAGATGGAGGCGTGGGTGGTGGTGGTGCTAGTGGTGGGGGCAGTTGCATTGATGCTGACTGCGGTAATGGTGGCAGTGGTGGTAGCAGTGATGGTGGAAATGTGATTGTGGTGCTAGTGGTAGCAGTGACAGTAGAGATGGAGGCAGAGATGTCAGTAGTGTTGGCAGTGACAGTGGATGTGTTGGTGGCGACGGTGGTAGTAAAGATGGATGCGGCAGTGTGGCGGTAGTTACAGTGGTAGTGGCGGCGGTGGTGGTGACAGTGGTGGCAGTGGTGGTAGTGGTGCCAGTGGATACAGTTGCAGTAGAGATAGAGGCAGTGCTAGCAGTGATGGGTTGGTGGTGGCAATAAAAGCAGTGGTGATGGTAGTAGTAGTTATGTTGGAGGTGGCAGTGGTGGCAGTGGTGGTGGCAGTTGCATTTTTGGAATGGTGGCAGTGACAGTTGCAGTGGCAGCGGCGGTGGTGGCGGTGGCGGCGGCAGTGGTCGAAGTAGTGGCATAAATTTTAAAACATTGTTAGATAAAATAAAGTACTTGCAAAACAAACCAATTTTTCTTAAAATTAATCAGAAGTGACTTTCCCAGGGCATTTTCATAGTGTTAAAATAGTGTAACATTAAATATTATAGTTGAATAAAAAACCAAACATTTGTCTAATAATTAATCAGAAGTGAGTTTTCCAGGGAATATTTATTATTAATCAGAAGTGACTTTTCCAGGGCATTTTCATAGTGTTCAAATATTGTAACATTAAATATTATAGTTAAATAAAAAACCAAACATTTCTTCTAACAATTAATCAGAAGTGAGTTTTCCAGGGAATATTTGTTATTAATCAGAAGTGACTTTTCCAGGGCATTAAATAAATAGTTAAAACACCAATCATTTTTTCCTACAACTAATCAGAAGTGACTCCTCCAAGATATTTTTGTAATTAATCAGAATTGATTTTTCCAGGGCATTTTTGAAATGTTAAAACTTTGTAACATTAAATATAGTATTGGAAAACACACATTTTTCTCACAATGAAAAAGAAGTGATTTTCCAGGGCATTTTTATAATTAATCAGATATGACTTTTCATCGGAACGCTTTGTTACATTAACTAAAGTAGTTTAAAAACAAAACATTTCGCTCACAATTAATAAGAAGTGGCTTTTCAAGTGCATTTTTATAATTAATCAGAAATGTCTTTTCCATGGCATTTTGTAATTAATCATAAGTTGTTATATTAAATAAAATAGTTGAACACAAAACATTTTTCTTAGAGATAATTAGAAGTGACTTCTCTTACCGACACAATTTTTTTTGTTTTATTAGCCAACTTTCATTTGAAGGGATGTCAGGATGATAACGGTCGAAGTGAATTAGCGTATTAATATATATATATATATATATATATATATATATATATATATATATATAATTATTTTTTTACTATAATAATTAAATACCTACAGACACTAGTGTTTCATCCTTTCGGGATTCTTCAGTGCAGGGTGTCACGATTACTACCAGTCGAACGATTCAAACCCCGCGACACGAGACATCTCTGGCTCGATTAGCGGAGGCCGTATCCATTCGGCTACCATTAATCGTGTGAAGTAGCGTTGAATTTTAAACATTTTAATTTAAATGTTCATTACGTCAGACAGACAGTGATCAAATCGTTATACGATGATCTACGCATAAGAGCTAAATTGACCGACTTTTTAATTCAACAGAAAGTGCTCAACGATAAGAAACGTATTTCTTAAAGGGGCTGTCATAATTATTTTTTTACTATAATAATTAAATACCTACAGACACTAGTGTTTCATCCTTTCGGGATTCTTCAGTGCAGGGTGTCACGATTACTACCAGTCGAACGATTCGAACCCCGCGACACGAGACATCTCTGGCTCGATTATATTGTATATATATATATATATATATATATATATATATATATATATATATATATATATATATATATATATATAGATTTATTGTTCAGTGTAATTAATTTGATAAACATGGGGTATTTTCTTTTAATGTTAACGTGTTTTAATTTTAATTATGATTTTACGTGTATTTATAATTTAACAATTCTTATGGATTTTGTTTATTTTATTTCATGGATCTATTTATTATCATTCATTCATTTTATTTCGCGTGCAATTAATATATTTGTATTTAAAGAACGATTTTTACTAGTTTCACATCTGAAACGAGTTGCGTTCTAAAAGTAGTGTCTCTTGTTTTCCATTCGATCGAAGCGATCAGAGTTGATTGCAGATTTCATTGCTATTATGGATGAACAAATGCATTCATGGCCTAAATATTTCATCTCTCTATTGCAGATATTGACAGTGTGAGGCTATACAAAAGCAATCTTTCACAGGCGTGCCCCAGACGCAGATACGTGTCATTGAATTTCTGGCTAAAGTGCATTGAGGATTATGGTAACTATGTAGAAAAAATACATTCTTGAGCACAAATGTCGCTACTTTTAATGGTCTCTTTCCTTTCTTGGCAGGTTTTCAACTTTTTGAGTAAGGAAATTGGAAGCTGTATTTAGGGACAACCCTCGTATGACAGAACGTGCTCCACATGCGCGTTCACAGTCATCAGTCATTACTGGGAAAATTGCAGTTAGATTAATATTGCCTTTGTAGAAAAATAAATTCTGTCGCTCATTTAAATGGTTCCACTCGGGTCTTTGTAGCTCTTCAACTTTTTCACTTATAACACAGGAGACTTTACTTTTGGAACGTAATTCGTAACATTTAAGATAAGAGAAAACAAGTTATCTTTTATGATTTACCTGAGGCGACAGTTAGTTCAAAAGAATAAGGCGTAGCACAATGCTTTGATCGCAGAAGGTTGTACGTCTTTGAATATATTTTGACTCGCGTTCGTCGCCATCAACTAATCACGTATACATAAAAACGAAAGTTGCGACACAGTTATAACGTAATAGTCGATCAATATATTTAGGAAAATGCAATTCTTATAAAAAAAAGCGTTAGCTAGATAATTGTTTGCGTACTTATACAAATACTAGCATTTCAGTCCGCCGTTGCCCGGGTGTTTTAAGGTGTATGCTGAGCAAAACAAAAAACAAAAAAAAAACGGTAAATTCTTTTAACTTTGACCCCTATTATGAGCCCTTAACATTTATTGTTTAGGGCTAAATACAGTTATTAATTAGATCCATGTCCAAGGAATCTATATCTACAATTTCACGTGTTTAGACCCAAAATTGTAGGAGGAGTTTGATAGTGTGAGGCTCAAATCAATTTATTAAGTTAGATCCATGTCCACGGAACCCATATCCAAAATTTCAAGCATTTAGACTATAAATTGTCGGAGGAGTTTGGTAGAGTTCTCAAAGGCCAAATCGTTGAACTTTGACCCCTTAATCGCCAAATTTCTGTCCGAAAACCAATCACATCGATTTTCCCAAATCTCAGCACCCTGTATACCAAATTTCGAATCTGTAAGCTTAAAATTAACAGAGTTATTGCGTAGAGAAATGTACACAGACACACACACACAGACACACGCACACAGGCACTTTCACTTATATATATATATATATATATATATATATATATATATATGTATATATATATATATATATATATATATATATCATTATTTATCAAGACCCTAAACTTATCCAATGAGCCATGGGTATTTTCGTTTAAGCTGTACGATGTAATAAATATGAATACACTCGGGCTCCTCGACACAATTTTATGATCGACTGGTGTAAGCTATAAATACGGGTATAATGCAACCTGAAAAAGACGCAAAAAGATAAACTAACTCCCTGAATCGTAAACATATTAGTAGTTACGACTGCCAACAACAGTTAATTAAGTACATACTAGAGTGTAATACTTGATTCGTGACCAAGACCACTCAGCTACTTCAAGCGAATATCTCTCTGTCCGGAACATATCATTGTACAAATACATTAAAACATTTACAGAGATGCGAAAGAGAATGGTTATTGGTAAACAGTGTTGGGACATTATTACATTCTCTTTTGCACCCTTTCTAAGAAGGAGAGACTGGCGGTTGAGGCACCAACCCGGATGTGGCAATCCTCTACGCACAAACAAATAACAAATACCGGCTTTATAAAAATATAGAGTACTGGCAGGCGTGGAAACTTTACTAGCACGGAAAAGGGAGCCTATCTTCTTTGCAGCGCCTTTCATGTAATTATTCCAGTTCATGTTGCCTGAGAATTTCCTTTTCCGAGAATATCCTTTGGCGTACATCTGCATTAACCGGGGAATGTTTCTCGCATCATCTAAAATGTACATCTATCTGTACAACACAGAAGAAAAAAAAAACTTATTTAAATGGCTCCTACTCAAAATGCCAAGTGGAATCAAACCGGATGCAGCGCGCATCAGTTTGGACTTGTACAACGCAAGAATTACAAAGGCGGGAAGCCAAATACAGCGCGTAGGTCTTTCAAACAGAGGTCCAAGAAAACGCCTCACTTGACATTTCTGAAGAACGATTAAATGGCACCTGAATGTTGACAAGGTCGCTTGGAATGACTTAGATAAGGCATCGGCAAAATGTTCTACCCCAGGCTTGAGGCACGCACGTGCTTCGTTAGCAACACTTAAAAGCTGTAATAGAGCAAAACACTCCATCTGCGGATGACTATATACCCTCATTAAAGGCATTGCTCATTGTGTAAAAGCAATTCGAGCTCTCGGGTACTTGATAATGTTTACATTGTGTTTACATTCAGATAACGGATATCAAGCGATACTGGCTGTCAAAAGCGTCGACTTTCATCTTGATATAAGCACTTGCTTGTCCCGCCGCAGCAACGAACCGGAAGACACCGAAGCGTTCTGTTTGTAAATTATATATATACTAGTAGGATTAATCAGCGTTGTCCAAGCCATATAAAAAAAAATGAAGTTGCGTTTGACTACACTTTGTTTTGATTTAATTATTTTTACTATGCAATAATTTATATAAGTTTGAAAAAAAAATCCACTGATGATGGCCCACCGCTACGAATTCAAAATAGGGGCACGTGAGCGACAAAAAAGCGATTAAAAAATATTTGTGATTTACTTAAGGAAGGTTCATGCATTTAATAGTAATTGCTCCACCTACTTAGTCGGATTTGGACCTTAGAATTAACTTTTGTCCGTTTACCCGTTCGTTTGTTCATTCCCCAAATTCTCAATAAATACTCATTACATTTTTCTGAAATTCTGCATGAAGTTACAACTACTGAAAGGGAGGAAATGTAACATTCTCGGATTTTTGATAAACATTCTGGTTGAGTCACAAGGAGACCGCGCGCCCTCCGGGGCCCGGGCGACAAGATCAAAGTGTAGTATCTGTTCCGACAGATGCTGCAAAAAGGGACCAGATGTGGGGGCAACCCCACATACCTGACCTTTAACCAGCTCCCATTCCCCACCTCTCGGGAGCTGGTTCCTTTTTTCCCTCCCAACTTCACTTCTCACATTAAAAATTGGCCTTGTGCCTAATTTGCTCGGTGGGGGGAGCAAATAAATACCCACAAGGAGATCCAAAGTGGTAAAAATGGGCAAAAATAGCACTTGGGGACAGAGAATCTTTTCCCTCGATTAGATTTTGCTGAAAATTACTCGAAAACAAGATCACATGAACACACATATGGAAACGTAATATATGACCCAGGCAAGATTCTAGTTGCATCTCCAGGGGGTCAATCGGGGTCAATCGGGGTCAAAATGGCAAAAATAACACTTTTCAGGACAGAATCTATTCCGACGATTAGATTTTGCTGAAAATACCCCCAAACCAAGGTCACATAGATATACATATGGAAACATAATATTTGACCGTGAGAAATTTCATGGGCTTGAGTCTCAGGGTGAAAACACACCTTATAGAGCTAACTTTTATTTTTCTCCTAAAATCCAAGGCATGAGTCGGGGGACTATAATGTTTTTGGATTGTTCGATCCTTAAACTAACCCTCAGCTAAATCTACCCCTGATAAAAAGTCAACCCTCAGTAAATAAACCGCCGATAACAAAATCAACCCTCATCTAAATCGACCGTTGATAAAAAAATCAACCCTCCACTAAATTAACCATCTATTAAAAAATTCGAAATAAGAAAAGTGATTATTTGTTTTAAATTAATTAACATTAAAAAAAATGCCAAGTAAATAATACAAAATGCAAAATAAACAATATAAAAAATAACCCATTTTAACCTTGTTTAAATGCAAGAGCTTAACGATATAAAAGTTTTGAAAAATATGTTAAACATTTAAGCAAAAACACGTCCACTCGAACACAAAACCTAATAGTTCTATGATACGCCTCTAACCAATTCGGTCAGAATTTATTTGATATTATATTTAAGCTCCATCTCCTTGTTGGATTTATGGAGCTTTTACATCTGGTTTGGATTATTATATAAATATTTATATAATATTTATATTACTTTTGAGTTTACATTGTTTTATTTGTAAACTAAATATTACCCTTTTTGTTACACACATACACAAATATAATGCAATTAATAAATATATAATGCAGTATATATATATATATATATAATTCGATTAATAAATATATAATGCAGTATATATATATATATAATGCAATTAATAAATATATACTGCAGTATATATATATATACATATATATATATATACTGCAGTATATATATATATATATATATATATATATATATATATATATATATATATATATGTTTTGAGAAAAATAGAAAAACCGAATGAAATTATTAAAATAATCAACGTTTCGTCCTTATTTCAGAGGACATCTTCAGGATATTGAAGTAAAAATGCAAGAAAAGAAAAATTCATAGACCATACGACAAAAAGAACAGTTTTTGAATCCTACCCATGTCGGGAAGGACAAACATATGTGTGTGTATGGGAAGGTTAGGTTGTTCAATGTCTATATATATACATTTTTAAAAAATGCGTTAAATAAATATGTACACTTTTTTTTTCATGGTTAGGATTCAAAAACTGTTCTCTTTTTCGTATGGTCTATGACTTTTTCTTTTCTTGCATTTTTACTTCAATATCCTGAAGATGTCCTCTTAAATAGGGACGAAACGTTATTTTAATAATTTCATTCGGTTTTTCTATTTTTCTCAAAACATAACGTCAACCACCGCTGGTATTTTTTTATTTTTTATACACACACACACACACACACACACATACACACACACACACATATATATCTATATATATATGCGGCAAAAAGAAAGTCCGCACTTTTCAATATATTACACGTGCAGACTTTCTTTTTGTCAGCACTGTATATATTAAGTAAGAGAGAGGTTGAAAAAGGCAAAGCGTTTAAAAAACTTGTGCTTATTCCATAATTGCTATCCGTGCTTCTTTGTTACGTCCTAGCGAGAAATAAGAAATCATGTTCCAGTCTCATTAGGCTGGGAATCTTCTACGCAAACTGCTGCCAACGCTCAAATTTCTCATCGCTGCACAAGATCATTTACAAGCCGCACACATAAACCTCTGCGGGCAATACAGTTTGTACACACCGGTTTTAAAGAGTTAAATGGATTATACCGATTATGTGTGCGTCAGCTTTCTTAATTGTACGGAGATCATGCCAAGAATCCTCTTTCCAAAACGTATTTTGTTACGGTTGCAAAAATGAGATTCTTCGCAATGATTTCTTGCTGTAGTAGTAGTAGTAGTAGTAGTAGTAGTAATAATAATAATAATAATAATAATAATAATGATGATGATGATGATGATGATGATGATAATAAAAACTAGCGGGACCCGTAGATATTCCACAGCGGCATTTTTCATATGTAATATATTGATGCTTGGCATTCTGTGGACGTTCAGCATGAATGAAACCCCGCGATTATATTGTAGCCTGTTTGTTAAAACTGTAAAGCATTTATCTAATAATCTGGTTAATGTAGTGTCAGAATATATCTGGTTATTACGGTTTAGCTTTAATATCGGAGCCTGTGATATATTCCCCTTGTATGTAGCGAACAGAAATTCCACAAAGAACAGCATGCCATATTTAGACAAAAAAGATACTAGCCTTGGATCCTAGCCATAAGACCAAGAAGGTATATTTTAGTTTCACGTATTGTCCAAAAGCGACATCATTTTATTTTATTTATTACTTTTTTTTCATTGCGTCTTCAGTAATCGGAAGAGCCTATTTACTAAAAAAGGAGGGGGAGAAGGTGTATACATACTACAAACATTAAATTAGCATCTCTGTATACTAATTTAATATTCGTAGTATGTTGTCACCTTCAATTCTACTATTTAATAAATAGGATCTCCCGATCAAATAGTTTAAAATTTGGATATCGTGGCACACGTACGCATTACGTTAAATGTACTACGGTATTAATATATAGATAATAATAATATGATTATAATAAGAATACGAATGGCAATAATAATAGTTATAGTAATAATAATATAAACAATAAGTGTAGTATTAGTACTAACACCTCCCTCCTGCAAAAATAAAACCCAAAATCGTGTCAGCACGACGTGAACCGCATTGGCTAGTCAAAGGTCAAGAAGGATGCAAATACCAAAGAGAAAAAGCACTAACCAGACCTCCACTGGTTGAGTGCAAAGAGAACTAGGGTCTTGTAGACGCTTATTGCCACTCAATTGCTAGTGAAAACCAATGGCTAATACCGAGGAGAAATCAATTGTAAACAGTCGGTACAATAACGCAAATAGATGTTCAAATCGTATCAAAGGAGGTGAAGAGTACTGGAAATCTGAGGAGACTTGTCACTCAGAATCCAGGATATACCAGAAATTGTTCTCAACGAGAATTCTTTGATGATATCTTGTGTGAAAACTTCTATCGAATTAATAATAATACCTTTGCTTACCAATAATGAGGAAAATCCTAACGACACGACTGAGCGAACAGATCTACCAGTCCCTGAATAATCCAAGACAACTGCCTGAGGAACCAAAGGGATGCAAGAAAGGAAAAGCGGGAGACACAATATGTTCTAAATAGATCCAAATCTTCTGATGATGGTAAAAAGTATAAAAAAGATAATAGCTAATACATGGATTGACTACAGTACCTTCATTCAAGTATGGAAGACCGAATGCTTAAAATTGTACAAGATATAGAACAAGAATCTATACTTCTTTGGGTTTTTTTTTTTATTGATATTCATATTAAAACCCTGTTTGTCCCCCGACAAAAAGAAGTATGGGCCTGTAAATTCACCATTACCCGTTTGTCTGTTCGCACTTTTCTCAATAATTACGCCTTGAAATTTTTGAAAATTTTACACAAACATAAAACATGATATGAGTAAAACAGTAACAGAACTGATTTTCCGGGAGAACAACGGTTGCCCCCCTAGGGGTGCCTTTCGGGTTAAAATAGCTAAAATTGACACTTTGGTGCTTATTAAAAAAATTGACTTGGATTTTTATAAAACTTTCTGAAAAGTTATAACTTACTGATTTCTATATAATTTTGTTTGTCTATACTTCGCGATAACGCTTGGGTGTGCTCCAGTGGCCCTTTTAGGGCTAATAAAACACTCCATTTTTTTTTTTTTTTTACTATTTTACCATATTTGGCCAAAATTTTCTGTGTATGCCTTATTTAGCAGTTTTGTGCTGAACTTAAATTTTAATATATTAAGGCCTTGGGGACCTTTGGGGCTATATGAGGGGGCAATGATGGACTTAGTCATTTCTTTTTTTTTGCATGGTGCAGAACTCAAATTTACATATGTTAATGCCTAAAACTGCACCGTTTGTTAATTTTAACCAGGAGTTGAGTCCCCGGAGAACTTTTGGCGCTAAATGTGGGGGGGGGGGTGGCGGCTCAATGCTGAAATTAGCATTTTGTATGCTTCGTTTACTGTGAACTCAGGAGGGACCATGCATGCTTCACTTATTTCTATTTAGTTTGGTTTGGTTGTTTTGTTTTACGGCATATCAACCCTTTTTGGTTTATTTAATGCCGAATCCAATTATTTTGGAAATAGTATTTATGTTGGATCCAGTTCTTTTGTAGAAGGTCTTTATTCTTCAAGCTTTTTGTATATTCAATCGCTAGTTTGTTGTGTTTGGTTTGGTTGTTTTATAGTGGATTTTATCGTTTTTGTTTCCTGCACTGCAGAATATGAATAAGTTTTGCAATGGAAGAAGGAAAGGGTTACAGTATTAATGTTTGGTACATTTTAAGTTAGGAAACCAGTCAGGAAGTGGGGAGAGATAGAAAGAGAAAGGGGAAATACGAAGAAGGAAAAGGGGGAAAAGGTAGGTTGTTGTTTTTGTTTTTGGTTTTGCAGAACATAATTAAGTTTTGCAAAAGGAAGTAGAAAAACAAAAAGCATCAATGTTAGGTGCATTTCGTCTCAAGAAGTCAATATCTTCAGACAGCCTGATCTGGTAACACTAGATTTTTCTATTTATTAAAAAAAATACAGTTTTGTTATATATAGTTCGTGGAATTGCATTCATCTTCAAAAAAAATCTAGCTAATTTGCATATTCTTTTAAACATGTATTTAATTAGTTCCTTATTAGTTTTTTCGGTTTTATTATGGGATGATCATCTTTAGTTAACTATTACGTGTAATTATATTCATGCAGATATTCTACATGATTTATACTTGCGTAATATTTGCATGAAAAGGTTACAGTAAACAAAAACCTCTTTCTATATCTATTTATATATGCGTATATATATATATATATATATATATATATATATATATATATATATATAGAGAGAGAGAGAGAGAGAGAGAGAGAAAATAAAAAGGAACAAACCGTATTATGTGTTCACCAACGTTTCGTCTTTATTTCGTGACTTCCTCTGGGTGAATGAGATTAAGAATCTCATTCACCCAAAGGAAGTCTCGAAATAAAGACGAAACGTTGGTGAACACATAATACGGTTTGTTCCTTTTTATTTTCTCTATTTTGTCGGAATACTATTTCCATTATTTTCATCATATATATATATATATATATATATATATATATATATATATATATATATATATATATATCTGTTTAAAAAATGCCTACGAAACTCCTGCTAGAGTTTTTGGTCTAAAACAAATAAAACTTAATATATACGGTGTTCGAACACATGCGAAACTTTATATTTGGGTTTTCGTTGGGGAAAACCAGTGCAAAATTTTGAAAATAGAAAAAATGCTCTTTCTACATATATATTTATATATGCGTATATATATTAGTTTAAAAAATGCCTACCAAACTCCTCCTAGAGTTTTTGGTCTAAAACTAATAAAAATTGATATATACGGTATTCGAACACTTGCGAAACTTTATATTTAGGTTTTCGTTGGGGGAAAACAGTGCAAAATTGTGAAAATAGAAAAAAATGGAATGTGCCAAGTGAATGTTGAACGAGAGCATTACGAAGATGCATGCATAAGGTAATAGCTATTGGCTCATGTTTTAATTTTTAGCCTTGCAGCAACATATATTCATAGCTCAGGCATTAAGATAAAAGGAAAAAGTAAATCGTAAGCTAAACGTTTTGGTTTCGATTCTCGGTGGTGGCTCAGGGGTGGTTTAAAAATACTATATGTTGAGTTTAATATAATATAACAATAAATACGAAATCGGCATTAATCAAAATATCATATTTAAGCGTATTTTACGACCGGGCAATGCCAGGCGGCCATTAGTAATATTAAGAAAACAATGGAAATATCGTGACTGGAGCTGACTGAAAAGCAACTCCTGATTGACGTAAGAATACAGAGAAGCACCTTCCAAAGAGACACTCTATCACCACTACTGCTTATTATAGCCATGATAACATTTAACTACATACTTAAGAAATATGATGCCAGATACAAGTTTACGGTTATTTAATTTAACTGAATAAAAAAAGTTTTTTTTTTTTATATGAATATCGATGCACAAAAAAACCCAACTTCATAGTATATATTTATATATCTATAAAAGTAAAATTGTTGTGTGTGTGTGAAAGTTTAATAAAATTTAACCTCCACGGCATCTACCAAATTACTCAGCCAATATTTGGTCTAAACATTTGAAATTTTACATGAAGTATATTCAGACTTAGGGCAAGCTTTTTCTCGTTTTTTTTTCGGAATATCTGGATGCACAGAGGCCAAAGTTCAAAAGATTTGATCTTTGCGGTCTCTAGCAAACTATTCAGCCAATTTTGGGTCTAAACATTTGAAATTTTACATAAAAGGTATTCAGACAAGCAGCAAGCTTGTCAATCAATTTTTGGGCAAAATTTGGACTGGTAAGAGGTCAACGTGTAAAGATTTGACCTTTGCAGAAATAACCACCTCTTGTATATGGATGACAGATTTTTCGGCCATCTTAACATTTTCAGAGATATTAGTTTCTTGTGTAATAGAAGTAGTGTAATATATGTTTTAATATCCGGGCGTTATTATCCAAAATGTTATTTTCTGTTCTGAAGTAGTATATATGCTCAATTGTCATAATACCATCTCAAGCACAACTTCTTCTGGGAAAAGTAATATACGAGTGTCGTTCCAAGAGTAAAGTGTTTTTTTTTTTGGGGGGGGTATACACAATTAAAATTTGAGATTGAGGTTCCTTGGACATGGATCAAACTTAAAAACTTGATTTGAGCCCCAAACAATAAATGTTAAGGGGTCATAATAGGGGTCAAAGTTTACAAAAATTTGACCTCTGAGGTCTCTACCAAATTACTCAGACAATTTCTGGTCTAACCTTTGGAAATTTTACATAAAAGGTATTCAGAGATAGGGCAAGGTTTCTAATCGGTTTGTGTCGAAAATTTAAGCTACCAATATATAAATCTATGCATATATGTTTGCATGTCTGCCTTAAACTTTCGACAGAAGCGACGGATTTTCACAGGATTAGTATCGTTTTGAAGTTCGATCCTTCATACGACAAATAACGAAAAATTGACTAAAAAACATTAATTTCTTCACCCTCAACTGGGCACTTTTCTACATGGAGGGGTAGCTTTTTTCGTTGATATTTTCGAAAGTCATCCCCTCGTTTCCAGTATCTAGCCTTAATTTAAACTTATGTCATTTCCGGTTTGGCGGTAGTCGTAACAGCAAAGACGTCACGTTTTTTCACGTTCTTTTCCTCCTTCGATGTATTGGTTCGAACCTGCCTTCCTACTACCACTTTTTTTTGCTCAACACACACCTCCAAACAACCTGGCAACACCGGGCACCCATGCTAGTATATATATCAGACATGATATATTATTCTCACAGGCAATACATCTTCTTTAGTAGCCACTGTCGTATATTTTATTTCGTTATAATAACATCATACTAAAGATCATCTAATTTAGGTGGGTAACATCTTAGCTGCCATGAGATCATCCTCACAAGCATTGCCCCATCTTTTAGTATCTGTCATGTTCTCATGATACTATCTTCTCAGATTTGAAAGGGCTTTGTTGCATATATTCGTTCTCATACCATCCTCATAAGTATTATCTACTCCTTTTTGGAGAGAAGTGTAGTATATATTCGTTGGTCATGATAATATCCTGCTAGGAAAAATATGCAATATGACGAGACATATATAAGCTAATAGGCATCATCCCAATTTTGGGAGGAGCGTATTGTAGTATATGATCGTTCAACATGATACCAAAATCTGGGTGGCGTAATTCCAAGTCACAATAAGAGAGGACAAATGTGGCATAATGACGTAGCATCAATTGTCGTGGAGTTGGGGGCTTATACATTAATAAACCTTACGCCTAACTTGTTTTGTACTTTTTTGGAGGCGAACATATACACATTTCAGTGAGTACACATTTTTAAATGTTGACACTCTCGGTACACGAAGATTGCCAACTGTTTATGAATTCGGTGAACCGAATAAGTTAAGCTATGTGAACATTTGAATTCGAAAAATAACATATGGGCGATGAAACATATATTTCTCCCTTTCTCTCTTTCTATTTCTCTCTTGCCCTGTCTTTCATTGAAGAAAGAAAGAATTGAATATATAATTGTATCGTTTTTGACCAGTTGACGTTTGCACTTATACAGTACGGACGCACATATATAGCAGTTTTGTTGCACGCTTGGGTCGACGGCTAAATATGCTCCTCCGTTGTTAAACGTAAAATAAATTTTATATTTTTATAAAAATGCATTTGTTCGCTATTTTTGTACAAGCGTTCAATTTCAGCATGCGGTGCCTACCATTTAATGCCACAATGAAGACGCAAGAGGCGACCGGTGCTAGCCGGTTATAGCCGACGGCATATCGACCCATTGATGTTTCCATGTGCCTATCGTTTGATATCGTGTCTAACACCGGAGAGCTGGTTTCCTCAACCAAGTAAAACTTCCAGCAAATGATAGTGTCATATCGATTGCAGTAAACCAAACCCGAATCTATTTCAAAACTCAAGATCTCGGGTTTATATTGAAATCGGTGCATGTATAGGATAGTTTACTCATAGTTTGATTACCACACTAGTTATCGTTTAAGACATTAGCAATTCTCATTGATCAACATTTGAATCTTATTTTTTATTTTACCAATTTTGAAGCCAATCGGTATCGGAGAGAATCTAACTCTATCCATTCGATTCATATTGGAAGTACGTGGCAGTGGCTAAATGCTTTATGACACGGACGAACAATTTGGGTGTGCGAAAATCGAATCTAGTTCATTCTAGAGAAACAGTTGTTGGCGACCTTCATGTCGTCCTGCCTGTACGTACCGATTGTCTTTCAGAAAGATATCGAGGAAATTAATGCCAACACCAAAATCATCTTCATTAAAGAAGTAAATGGATAATTGAATGAAAGAATGAATAAATGAATGAAAGAATTAATGAGTGAAAGAAAGAATAAAGAATGAATGATTAAATAAATAAATAAATAAATAAATCAAGATGAACGAATGAACAGTTGAAAGAATTCATAAGTGAGTGGATGGCAAAATGAAAGTATGAATAAATCAATGAAAAAGAATTATTTAATAAAATTATGAAAGAAAAAATGAATGAATGAATAAATAAATGAATGAAAAGAATCAATAAATGAATGAAAAGAATGAATAAATGAATAAATAATAAAATAAACGAAAGAATAAATAAATTAATTAATTATTGAATGAATGAAAGAATAAATAAATGAATGAATTATTGAATGAATGAAAGAATAAATAAATGAATGAATTATTGAATGAATGAAAGAATGAATAAATGAATGAATTATTGAATGAATGAAAGAATAAATAAATGAATGAATAAAGTAAATGCATGAAAGAATGAAAAAATACATGATTGAATGAAAAGTATAAATAAATGAATAAATGAAAAAATAAATGAATGATCGGGAGAAAGATCGAATGAATTAATGAGAGAATCAATAAATCTATGAAAGACAGAATGAATGAATGAAAGAATAAATAAATGAATGAATTATTGAATGAATGAAAGAATAAATAAATGAATAAAGTAAACGAATTAATGAATGAAAAAAGAATACATGATTGAATGAAAATAATAAATGAATGAATGAATGAAAAAATAAATGAATGATAGGGAGAAAAATCGAATGAATTAAGGAAAGAATCAATAAATCTATGAAAGGATAAATGAATGAATGAAAGAATAAATGAATAAAGGAATCAATTAATAATAGAATATTTAAATAAAAAGAATGAATAAATCAATGCACAGTTTCAACCATTCTTTTGATCGTTATTTTGGAAAACATATGCTATACATACGTAGGAGTCACCACTTATCAAGGCCCGTAGGCCACTCGAGAATAAGGATTATAGAGCGTCAATGTGATAATATTGTAGTAATCGTTAGTAATGGAAATTTGGTAAATCGGATTATTAAGGGGCGGTTCATAAAGATCTTGTTCATGTTTAACTTGAAGCAAAGTTTAGTCAGCTGGGAAGCAGGACAATAGAATTGAGTTCCACAGGCGTGCAGTTCTAAGAAAGAATCTTTGTTCATGGAATTTACGTTTTGATTTAGATATATATAAAGATTGAGGAAAATTATTGACAGTGATTTCAGCCAGATGGGTGTTTTTCGTGAAAGATTTGCGAGGGGGGGGCAGAGTTTGGAGCTCAGATGAGCACTTGCACATGTAAATAACGATAAAACAAAGCCAGGCTTGTAATGTCTCTTCTGTGGGAAAGATGTTGCAGGGAAGAGAAAGTGGCATCCTCCACTAAGCTGCGAAGTCTACTTTGAACTCTGTCATGGCAGGATAAGCGGTTTCTAGCAGCTCCTGCTCAGATGTGACAACAGTACTAAGCGAATTATGCCAATAGCTATTGTTTCAAATTACTTACCTCCCCATAAGGTTTGAGTTAGACACACGGCCAATGTTTAGTGTGGGGAAAATCCAACTTCCTAAAAAAAAGCAATTATAATTAGCACAAAAAGTCAAATAAAAATTGCCTAAGTCTGGAAGGAGCTCTCCTTCACTGACTGAGGACAGAGAATAATGAAACAGATACTACACTTTGCTCCTAGTATTGTTGTGCGATCACCATATTTAAGATATCATATATTTGCTAGTGGAGATTTAAGAAAGCATTAGTTGATGTAAAGTTTTGCGATATAATTATAAGAAATGTGTTTTGGCGTAAAGTGTCTCCGGGCGATACTGCGTCAGGTGTATGACGCAGTCAACTAAATTGAAGACGAAGACGATGCTCTCCCGGAAGTATATTTCATTCTCACGCTATATCCAGACTAATTTTAAAAGAAAAAAAAACAACCTAAAATAATACCACCTTGAGATTTAGTCTTACGAGGTTGGGTTCACATTTCAGTGCGATGATTGAATTAAAAACTTCAGTCGACAAAATCATATCATCAATTCATTTTATATTCTAGAATATTTACTACGTCTTAATGTCAAAGAATATTTGATTTTTTCAAAAATATGAGAGTCATTAAAAAAGTTGCCAAACATTCAGAGTTGAAGAAACAAAATCGTCTTTTTCGTTATCTATCTACGATTTATCTATCTATCTATCTATCTATCTATCTATCTATCTATCTATCTATCTATCTATTTATCTATCTATCTATCCACCATCCATCCATTCATGTATCTGTTCCTTTCTTAATCTATCTATCTATCTATCTATCTATCTATCTATCATTTAAATTGCATTTTCACCCAAACAAGGCACAGTACTACATATATAAGTGTGTAGGAGGGGCGTGCAATGACTAATGCCGCTGACCCTCTTCCCATAGTAGTAGAGCAACGAAACTTGGCACAGTTATTAGTCTTTCTCTACATAGAAATCACCCAGAGTTATGCATTTCTCCCATCGTTGTATGCAGCCCCGGAGACCGTTTTTGTAGAACACCTTAGGTTGGTCCTCCAACCACGACGTGACTTCAGAAATCAAGGTTGCATCAACTGGAAAATGATTTCCTTTCAAAAACAACTTCGTGGCTGGGAAGAGGTGAAAGTCAAAGGGTTCAAGGTCAGGAAAGTAGGGAGGATGAGGTGGATTTCATAACCACACGCCCGTGCTTCTGATCTGGCGACATGCGAGTTATGGACCGGAGCGTTGTCCTGCAGGAGGAGAATACTTTTGCTGATCTTGCCCCGCCTCTTGATTTTGATAGCTTCCCTTAATTTCCTCAAAAGTGAAGCATAATAGGCTCCTGTAATTGTGGTACCCTTTGCCAGGAAATCTGTCATCACTACTCCGTCCTGGTCCCAGAAGACTGTGAGCATGACCTTGCCAGCGGAGGGCTGCACCCTTGCCTTCTTTAGAGGTGGTGAGTCCAAGTGCTTCCACTGCATTGACTGGACTTTGGTCTCAGGATCATAGTGATGGACCAAGATTTCATCCTGTGTAATCACTCTTTTGAGAAACTTTGACTCATCTTCTTGGCACATCTCCAAATTCATTCTCGAGCACTCGACGCGTTTTCGCTTCTGGAATGGTGGGAGCAACCTGGGAATCCATCTGGCAGATACCTTATGCATATGCAAATGGCCATGAATGATAGTTTCCACAGACCCTGTACAAATCTTGACATCTTGGGCTATTTGGAGATTAGTAAGGCGCCGATCTTCCAGAATGGCAGCCTCAATTTGAGGGACAAATGCTTCATCAATGACAGAAGTGGGGGCGACCAGGTCTGGGAGCTGTTTCCACAGCCTTCCGGCAATGTTTAATTCACGATGCCAGCGTTTTACAAGGTCATATGATGGGGCATTATCACCATAAGTTTCTTTCATTTCATCAAAAGTCTCCTGTGGTGTGCATCCTTTCAAATACAAAAACCGGATCACTGCTCGACATTCAACAGGCTCCATTTCACACCTGACTCAGTTTAAACAGCTGTAAAACAGAAACCACAATTAGTTCAGAGCTGTAATTTGCCACATAACTCGTAGAGATATAAATCATTGCACATGCAAAATTTCAGCTAGATCAGACAACTGGAAGTGGGTCAGGGGCATTACTTATTGCACGCCCCCCGTATGTAAGGAATGTAGCAGCAAGATATCTGTTCACATTGCACTTGAACTTCTGGAACCCAGAATGGAATTTCAAAGTCTAGCAGTCTTATGGAAGAAACTGTTAGAGTAGAAGGCTTTCTTACATCTAAGGATTTCTACTGTATAGTGATGGGATTTCGCTATCGAGTTTATCGGGAGGATTTATGTCGAAAGGGTAGAAGGTCTTGCAGTTCGTCGGAGCACCTGCCATTAAAATACTTGTAAAACAGGCAGAGGGATGAAACATTTCGTCGAAGGGACAGTTAAAGACTAGCTGATAGTTCGGGACCTATTAGGTTGGCGACTCTCTTTTGAACTCTGTCTAAAAGGGAGAGATGAGTAGCAGATGCTCTAACTCAAATATACCAACACTACTCCATAAATGGGCAAATGGTGGCCCTTGTAAAGGCGCAGGATACTCTCAGGAGTACCTTTCTAGCACTGTAAAGAGTCCCCAACTTCTTTGCAGCAATCTTGGCAATACCTTCAATATATCCGTTCCAACTCATTGGAGTGGAAATTTGGATATTGGGCAGAGCGGACAGTTTAATAGGTCGCCCCCCCTTTCTTAAGAGAAAGGGCTGACGTGTATTAGAATGGAAACCTAGAAAAACCACGCAAGCAAAGATATTCACTTTCCATTTTTCTGCGATCGACATCTCGAAAGAAAATAAAACCAATTAGCGGTCTTGGGAGTGAATGAATATTCGTCCAAACAGGTTCCAGCCCCCCCATCCAAGAACAAGATCAATTCCAACGACACATTAAACTAAGGTATGTCCGAAATACATGTATCACACTCATACACACACGCATATGAACAGTTAGATATAAATATATCATAAATAGACAGCAACAACATATTTATACGGTTCATATAGTGAAGAACCACCAACCACAGACGTTTAGTGATACGTATACACACCAGGATGAACCCTTCGTCCGAAGTACACATATCGACATATTGTGCTATGGTACACATTACACAACAGACCTTCTTTATGGTAACCCTTTTTAGAAGCAATCATACAATGCTATTACTGTTAAAAAATCCATGGCTGGATGGAAAAATAGGGAGAAAGAAAGCGAAAAAGAAATAGAAGACAGAAAAATGGAGGAAAACAAAGAGAAAGAGAAAATGTGCTTTCACACACACACACACACACACACACACACACACGCGCGCACGCATATGAAAAATTAGATATGAATATATCATAAATAGACAGTAACAACATGTGACATGTATACACACCAGGATGAACGCTTCGTCCCAAGTACACATATCGACATATGGTGCTATGGTACACATTCCACAACAGACCCCTTTTGGTACCCTTTTTGGGAAGCAATCATACAACGTTATTACTTTTAAATAATCCATGGCTGGTGGGAAAATAGGGGAAAAGAAACCGAAAAAAGATAGAAGACAGAAAAATGGAGGGAAACAAAGAGAAAGAGAAAATGTGCTTTCCTATTCTGAAGGATGGGCTCCACAGATGCCACAAAAGAAGTCATTCCGATAAGATCTGGGAAAATTTTGACTTGGTAACCTCACTTCTGTCTGACGGGGGTACCATACTGTACAGTTCCAAGGTATCTACTTTAAAGGTGATACTTCTCTGTTTAAGGAAGTGTTTGCTATTTATCGAGATTGCCTCGGACAAACCATAAAGCCAGTTGATATAAAGGGAATACTACCTCGTCAAAAACTAACCAGCAATTAGTATTAGAAAGATTGCTCGTGGTATGTGAGGATTTAATAACAAGATAAAGGAAGCGAACGTTATGACACTACCGAAAGTAAAACCAAGGTCCACATTCTTCTCTCCAAAATCATTATCAATTGTCTGAGGTGCCACTATCGGGGAATACCAACAAATCGATCAAGCATTTGTTTGTTTTCAGAGTGCAAACTCGTCTCCAGTGCTATTGGTTGGGATACGAATTAATCAAGAAGATTGGTGTTCAACTTGTGACAAATAGCATTGAACGAACAAACAAATAAACCAATCACAGAAACGCGAAAATGACAGTTCTATTTACGACGTAGACAAATAAGCTTCAATGTTTGAAGAAATCGTTTTAGTGCTTAAGAACTAAAACCGTTTTTTGGGGCCAATTACGATAATCTGATAGAAAGATGTTTCCGTTGTTTGTTTAATCTTTCGTAGTGATCGTTTTTCATACAGATCTACTCCTACCCTCAATTTTCCTCACACACGTATCTACTTTTTTTTTCGCAGGCTTTTCATCTTATGCCTAATTTGATGGCACTCAACCATCGAACTCGTTGACCCTCAGGAACATTATCTATCTATATAAGAGCCAGGTACATCCAAGGATGGAGTACTATTGCCAAATCTTGGCAGGAGCTTCTAGAAAAGAACTTGTCAGTCCTTGATAGAGTTCAAAATAGACTTCGTAGCCTCGTAGGATATGTCCTTTTCTCTTTCTTGCAACCTCTATCTCACAGAAGAGATGTTGCGAGTTTGTCTTTGCTTTAGCGTTATTTTCATGGCAAGTGCTCGACTGAGCTCCAATCTTTGGTTCTCCCTCTTCACACTTTCATAACAACACCCTTCGTCTAGCTGAAAACACTGTCAATAATCCCCTCACTCTTTATCTGCGCCCAAACCTAAACGTAGATTCCATGAACAAAGCTTCTTTCTTAGAAGTGCACGCCTGTGGAACTGTCTTCCATTTTCCTGCTTTCCAGCTGACTACAGTCTGATTGTCTTCAAGTCCAATGTAAACAAGTTCTTGATGAGCCGTTCCACTTAAGTTAACCATTTTACCGAATTCCCATTACTAACGATTACTATATTGTCCAATTGACTACTGTACACTCTAAACCCTTATCCTGGATTGGTCTCTGGGCTTTGATAAGTTGTGAATCCTAAGTAAAAAAAGCCACTACGCCTCCTCCCCTTCAACAACGTATTTTACGATGAGGCTGATCCGTGCATGACTTCCGTATAAATATATGGCACTATCAACATGAATATGAAATAGGAGGTGCTTGCTCTATATGTCATATCGAAAAAGATAAAGGAACTGATTCATAAATAAATGTATATTGAATCGAGAGACATAAGTTTATAACCTTGTCGATGATAAAGTAATGTGCACATTATTTCTATAAATAATTTTCTCACCCCTTCCCTCCATCTAATATTATTACGTTGTGTGTGTATATGAATCTGTTCCATATGGCGACCACGTTGAATAGTGGGGCTTATATTTTATCTGTATATTCACGTACGTGAAAATGCGTGTATGTATATGCGTCGTATACAGCATAATATACGTCGTATACGGCATAATCACGTTGACACACCGGTTTCCATCAGATCACCGAAGTTAAGCAACGTTAAGCCTGGCTAATACCAGATGGGTAACTATTTGGGAATTCTAGCCGCTGTATGTGCTTTCCGCTTATCTCAGCATTGTTTCCAGTCGTCCCAAACCTCTACTTGCCACTGGTATTCAACAATGTCGACTCAGAAGAGGTATGGTTGGTAGTTGCGCAAATCTTGCCACGCATATTTCACGCGCAGGCACCCTTACCGTGGGTATCTATATTCTGGCAAGACCGAAGAAAGCCTTTTTTTTATATATACGTCGTATTATTTGGTTGATCGTCTAGTGTGTATATTTTAACATTTATGCAACAGTTCTAATAGGGAACGATAGAGCTGGACGTATCTAAACAGTTGTAGATAACAGTTCTTTTAGCAGGTGTAAATAAACACAACACGTACCTGGAAATATACGGACATTTATTTTCATAATTCCAGCCGGCATCTTCAGAGATTACAACATCCTCACATCTTGGCTGCTTGAGAAAACGCCGCTACCTGCGTTATGGAGAGACCCCCTCGAGTCATCTGTTCTCTCTGATGTTCAGCCAACGACTGGTCAGAATCTCCCAAAATCTACATCTCATCACTTGTCTAAGACCCCAACCGCTGACGTCACATAAGTTTGATTATTTGTTTATGCAAACCAAAAATTATGTTTTCCTGTATTTTCTAAAATCACATTTTTGTAGTTGTTTATTATTTAGCTGTAGATAACCTTTTCTCCCAATCTAAGTTTATTTTTCTGATCATAATAATTGATCCAGCGACCCGCCGTCGCTCAAATCAATCAATTAATAATAATAATAATAATAATAATAATAATAATAATAATAATAATAATAATAATAACATTAATGTTTTGACTACCACAGTAAACATAGATACTACGCTATGATCACAGCCAAAGGGTCACAATATTACAATATATAAATAGCAAAACGTGCGAATGTCGGTATCGCTTTAAAGCTCGGTCTCTCGGAAGAAAATATCGAATAATTGGTCTAAAACATTGATTCCTTCACCCTCAACTGGGCAGTTTTCTACAAGGAGGGGTAAGATTTTCGTCAACATTTTCGCAAGGTATCGTCTCCGTTGGATTGACTACCCTTAATTCGAACGCTCGCGACTTCCGGTTTCGCGATGGACGCATAAGCTAAGACGTTATTTTTTTTTCACTTTCTTTTCCTCCTTAGTGTTACAGGTTCTTGCTTGTCTGCCTTCTACCACATAATTAAACATCTCTCTCCATTATTTCTTATACACAATGGATTGATTAAATGTTTAAAATGAAAAAAGTCAAGTACCATGCTTCAATTATGCTCTGTACAAAAGCATTTATTCTGAACGCGCCCCTGTCATATCAAAGCATCTACAGTTGATTATATACGCCTGGCCTTATGACTTGTGCGGTAACAATAGCTTGATTTTAAGTTTAAATTCAATTAAGTATCATGCTTCGATTGTGCTCTAACAGAAACATTGATTTCGAACGCTGGCTTGACATATCCAATAACATGCTGTTGATTTTTTATGTCGGTCCTTTCGACTTGTTTGGTTATAAAACTTATTAAATGCGCTTGTGATGTTAGGTTGTGTGAGGTGTTAACTTTGGTTAAAATCTTCTGTTACTTATCGAAGACATTCTGATACAAAGCCTATCTAAGAACACTGCCAGGAACATAAAGTATCTTCGTGCGATTTTTTGCATAAAAATCGGCTGAGCTGTTTTCGAGACCATAACGAACGAACTTGCACACTTACACACCGGTACAAACATAGACAACGTTCCTTTTATATAATAGTATAATATATATATATATATATATATATATATATATATATATATATATATATATATATATATATATATATATATATATAGGATTGATATGTAGTTTGCTTGAAGCATTCTGTGGGATAGGTGTGTAAAAGAGATTTAGAAGGCTGTCACAATGCGAGGAATGAATTATAGTCGCTGTTCTCGTCTCCTCTTACCAACAGCGACTATAATTCATTCCTCGCATTGTGACAGCCTTCTAAATCTCTTTTAAACACACACACACACACACACACACACACACATATATATATACATATATATATATATATATATATATATATTTTTTCTATTTTTTTAGGGAATTAGACCAACAGTCTAAAGAGCGGGGTTTATTTTACTATGCATGAATACTATTAAAAGAAAACAGTGCTCGTTGTAATGTTTAATTCCCACCCCCAATAAGCTCGATAGGCATAGATATCCTAGAGCTATTTTAATATTGAGTAAAATGATTGATAATTTATAATCAGAATTAAAATTAAAAATCGGTTTCACAAGGAAGAACAAACAAAATAAATAAATTGTACGATCGTTTCGGAAACGATGTTTTTATTGAAATAGACACATAGAGACATTGAATTGAACAATAATTTTATCACTTGATTTCATAAAACAAAGTCTCCTCATCAAGCAAAATGAGTGGGGTGGGGGTGGGAATTAAAGGCGCCAAAAATAAAACTGGCATGTTTTATGTAAGGCAGAGGTATCTGGAAAATATTTTAAAATTTAAAGAAAAATGTTACTTATTTTTATGTTGATAAAAAAATAAAAAAAAATAAAAAAAAATAAAATCGGGTAGAAAATATATATATATAAAATGAACTTTGTGTGTGTGACCAGATAAATCTCAGGCGATCAAGTTTACATCTTTTCTTAAGGTAGTTGCTTGGCTAGCCGAACTAAAATTTTGTGATACAGCGAACCAGTCTCTTTGTTGATGGTTACATATATCTATATCTATCTATATCTCTATATATACATATAAATAAATATAAATAAATATATATATAATTATTTTTTTACTATAATAATTAAATACCTACAGACACTAGTGTTTCATCCTTTCGGGATTCTTCAGTGCAGGGTGTCACGATTACCACCAGTCGAATGATTCGAACCCCGCGACACGAGACATCTCTGGCTCGATTAGCGGAGGCCGTATCCATTCGGCTACTATTAACCGTGTGAAATAGCGTTGAATTTTAAACATTTTAATTTAAATGTTCATTACGTCAGACAGACAGTGATCAAATCGTTATACGATGATCTACGCATAAGAGCTAAATTGACCGACTTTTTAATTCAACGGAAAGTGCTCAACGATAAGAAACGAATTTCTTAAAGGGGCTGTCATAATTATTTTTTTACTATAATAATTAAATACCTACAGACACTAGTGTTTCATCCTTTCGGGGTTCTTCAGTATATATATATATGTATACACACACACACATACACACGCACGTGCCCGTGTATATATATATATATATATATATATATATATATATATATATATATATATATGTACATATATACACGGGCACGTGCGTGTGTATGTGTGTGTGTGTGTGTGTGTGTGTATACATATATATATATACAGGGTGCCCACAAAGTCTGGCTACATTATGTAACCAGACTGTAGGCACCCTGTATATATATATATATATATATATATATATATATATATATATATATATATATATATATATATATATATATATATATATATATTTATATATATATATATATATACACAGTGATGATCATATTTATTGGCACGGTAAAATAAAAGTTAAATTTTGTCTAATAAATTCTAAAAAAGGGATTAAATTAAAGAAAATAACAAAGTATATTATGTATTTTTAACTGGCCTTTCCGATGCAGCAATCGGATTTTAGAAAAAATAAATAACAAAGGAACAACAAACATAATTGCAAAAAACCCTTGTTCAAAATTATTGGCACGGCTTTGTTTTTCTTTTAGTATCAGTATAATATCAATCAATTTCCGGTTTACGTGCTTTCTGAACTTTTTTATAGCCATATTATGCTTGTTTAACGCTAATTCAGTGAATAATTTTTTTCAGATAATTTTTAGATAGCGATTTATTTAAACTATTATAAGTGACTAAATTATAATTTTCAATCGCCATGGTTAAAACTAAGGAACACAGCGAAGACGTCAGGAAGCTTGTTGTAGCATGCCATACCAATGGGGAGGGCTATGATAAGATTTCAAAGAAGCTAAACCTTCCCAAATCCACTGTTAGAGCCATAATAAACAAGTTCAAATCGCAAGGCCACGTTATGAGTTTAGAGGGTAGAGGGAGAAAAAGGATTCTTTCACCAAGAGATGAACGGAAAATTGTTCGACAAGTAAAACAAAACCCAAGGATCTCTGTTGGGGAGATTGTTGATGAACAGAGCACCTCTGGAGTGAATGTATCTCGACATACAGTTGGTAGAGTTTTGAAGAGAGCTGGTTTAAAAGCATGTCGTCCGAGAAAGACTCCCTTATTGAAGCCTATGCACCTGAAAGCAAGGCTAGCCTTTTCAAAACGTCATATTGAAAAAGATGTTGCATTCTGGAAACGTGTTCTATGGACTGACGAAACGAAAATAGAGTTATTTGGCCAAAATAAAGTGTCTTATATTTACAGAAAATCTGGCGAAGCTTTCCTGCCTAAGAACACCATACCCACAGTGAAGCACGGTGGAGGCAGTTTGATGTTTTGGGGATCCTTTGCTGCCTCTGGACCAGGGCTACTTGTTAAGGTCACAGGTAGCATAAAAAAGGAAGATTATGTTAAAATATTGGATGAAAACCTGAAAGACTCTGCTAAAGAGCTCTCACTTGGTCGTCGTTGGTGGTTCATGCAAGATAATGACCCAAAGCATTCGGCTAAACTGACTAAGAAATGGCTTGAAGACAATCATATTAATGTTTTGGAGTGGCCATCACAAAGCCCAGACCTTAATCCAATTGAAAATTTATGGAGAACATTAAAATTGAGGGTAATGCAAAGGAAGCCTAAGAATCTTATTCAATTGGAGGATTATTGTCAGGAAGAGTGGGCTAAAATTACTACTGAAGAGTGCAACAACTTGGTTGTAAACTATGAAAAGCGACTGAGGAAGGTAATCAAGGCCAAAGGCTATACAATTGATTATTAAATAAATCGTGCCAATAATTTTGAACCAGGGTTTTTTGCAATTATGTTTGTTGTTCCTTTGTTATTTATTTTTCCTAAAATCCGATTGCTGCATCGGAAAGGCCAGTTAAAAATACACAATATATTTTGTTATTTTCTTTAATTTAATCCCTTTTTTAGAATTTATTAGACAAAATTTAACTTTTATTTTACCGTGCCAATAAATATGATCATCACTGTATATATATATATATATATATATATATATATATATATATATATATATATATATATATATATTAGACTGACTTTATTCGTTTATCACATTTGACGGTGTTTATTCTACATTAATTACTTAATGAAAATAATGATTAAATAAATAATAAGTTAATTAAAATTAATTAACTTTAGAGAAACTATCGAATAGTATTAGATGCAATTATTATGCAAATCAATGACAAAAAATGATTTTGATCTAATCCTGCTGATGTGGAAAGCAATTAACCATATTATTTGTTACAAAAACCGAGGATTATTATATTATTATAATTATAGAATTATTGTCATTCGTTCCAAATAGAGGCTGCCTTGCGGTCGCCTTTTTAATCGAATTCGGATCGGAGATTCCCTTTCGGAAATATTTGATACGGTCGAGTCCGCATTTATACCGACTCAAGAGGTTAGCATTTCACGCCACGATTCCATAGCGTCTGCGTCGCAAATTAATGCCATTGCTAGAATGACACACGACTCTTAATCGAAGCCTTGAACAAATTCGATTAGCACAACCCAATATATCATCCAGTCCTGGGATACTTCATTATACATATTACAAAAATCGATAGTGATCAATAAACATTTTCTCCTGCAAATCATCCGCGTTCAATGTTTTGTTCATTTTATTCCACGTTGGAAATACTTAGTCCTGAAATCTACCAAATGTACAATACGTATTTTTCTTCTTTCGAATTCACACACACACACACACACACACACACACACACACACACACACACACACACACACACACACACACACACACACACACACATATATATATATACATACATACATAGAGAGAGTATAAAAGACACACACACACACATACAAATCTATATATCTATAAAAGTGAACGTGCCTGTGTATCTGTGTACGAGGAGCGTGCAATAAGTAATGCCCCTGACCCTCTTCCCATAGCAGTAGCGCAACGAAACTTGGCACAGTTATTAGTCTTTCTCTACATAGGAACCTCCCAGAGTTATGGATTTCTCCCATCGTTTGATGCAGCTCTGGAAACCGTTTTTGTAGAACACCCCAGGTTGGTCCTCCAAGTGCAACGTGACTTCAGAAATCAAGGTTGCATCATCTGGGAAACGCTTTCCTTTCAAACAAAAAAAAAATTTCATGGCTGGGAGGAGGTGAAAGTCAGAGGGTTCAAGGTAAGGAGAATAGGGAGGATAGGGGATGATTTCATAACCACATGCCCGTGCTTCTGATCCGGTGACATGCGAGTTGTGAACCGGAGCGTTGTCCTGCAGGAGGAGGGTACCTTGCTGATCTTGCCCCGCCTCTTGATTTTGATAGCTTCCCTTAATTTCCTCAAAAGTGAAACATAATAGGCTCCTGTAATTGTGGTACCCTTTGCCAGGAAATCTGTCATCACTACTCCGTCCTGGTCCCAGAAGACTGTGAGCACGACCTTGCCAGCGGAGGGCTGCAACCTTGCCTTCTTTAGAGATGGTGAGTCCAAGTGCTTCCACTGCATTTACTGGATTTTGGTCTCTGGATCATAGTGATGGATCAAGATTTCATCCTGTGTAATCACTCTTTTGAAAAACTTTGACTCATCTTCTTGGCACATCTCCAAATTCATCCTCGAGCACTCGGCGAGTTATCGCTTCTGGAATGGTGTGAGCAACCTGCAAATCCATCTGGCAGACATCTTATGCATACGTAAATGGTCATGAATGATAGTTTCCACAGACCCTGTACTAATCTTGACATCTTGGGCTATTTGGCGATTAGTAATGGGCCGATCTTCCAAAATGGCAGCCTCAACTTGACGGACAGATGCCTCATCAATGGCAGAAGGGGGGGGGGCGACCAAGCCTGGGAGCTGTTTCCACAGACGTCCGGCCATGTTTGAATCCACGATGCCAGCGTTTTCCAAGGTCATATGATGGGGCATTATCACCATAAGTTTCTTTCATTTCATGAAAAGTCTCCTGTGGTGTGCGTCCTTTCAAATACAAAAACCGGGAAAATCTTAGTGATCGGTTTTCGGTTAGAAATTTGGCTGTTAAGGGTCCAAAGTTCAACGACTTGACCTTTGAGAACTCTAACAAACTCTAAACACTTTTAGATATAGGTTCCTTGGACATGAATCTAACTTAATAACTTGGTTTGACCCCAAAACAATAAATGTTAAGTGGTCATAAAAGGGGTCAAAGTTAAAAAAAATGACCTCAGCGGTCTCTACCAAATTACTCAGACAATTTCTGGTATAATTTTACATAAATGGTCTTTAGGGATGGGGCAAGCTTTAGATCGGTTTGGGTAGAAAATTGTTTTTTACAAATATATAAATGTATATGTGTAGGTATGTTTGCATGTCTGCCTAAAACTTTCGACAGAGGTGACGGATTTTACTAAGATAAATATCCTCGAAAAAGTATATCGAAAAACATTGGCTAAAAACATTAATATCTTCATCTTCAACTTTCATCCTCTACTTTCGATTGTCTAGCCTTAATTTAAACATAAGTCAGTTCAGGTTTGGCTGTGGTCGCAACAACAAAGACGTTAGGGTTTTTCCCCGTTCTGTTCCTCCTACGCGGTACGGGTTCGAGCCTGACTTTCTACTACATCTTTTTTTGTTTTGCTCAACAGACACATCCAAACACCCGGGCAACCCCAGGCTGAAAATCTAGTATACATATATATCTAGTAATGATGGTGTGCTGAAAACGAATGAAAATCTCTCTCTCTCTCTCTCTCTCTCTCTCTCTCTCTCTCTCTCTATATATATATATATATATATATATATATATATATATATATATATATATATATATATATATATATATATATATATATATATATATATATATATATATGCACACGGCATAATCACGTTGGCACACTGGTTTTCATCAGACTACCGTGGTTAAGCAACGTTGGGTCTGGCTAGTACCAGATGGGTGACAATTTGGGAATTCTATGCACTGTATGTGCTTTCCGCTTATCTCGGCATTGTTTCCAGTCGTTCTGAACCTCCATTTGCCACTGGTATTCAGCAATGTCGATTCAAGAGAGATGTGATTGAGAATGCGCAACCGTTGCCACAAAAATTTCACGCGCATGCACCCTTACTGTGGGTATCTATAATCGGCTCTGTCTGTCTGTCTGCTTGTCCGTCTGTTGGTCTGTCTCTCTCTCTCTATATATATATATATATTTAAAATACGCTTAAATATGATATTTTAATTCGTCCAAATTTCGTATATATTATTATAGAGTCGTGAGTTCAAAAATAAAACAAAAAGTATTTAGGTGCTATAAGTTAGAATCGAAATTATGAGGTTAGTGATACAGGTTTAACAAACATTTGAATGCCATAGCGCCGCTCTGTGATTTTTTGTTTCGAAGGAGATATAGTTTTAATGCATCTAAAACCAAGCTTCTCTCTTTACATCATCAACATTCTGATCCCCATCTGGCATCAATTGAAATGAATGGCTCTCGTCTTCAGGAGGCCTCAAGTTTTGACAAGCTTCTGGGCTTGACCATTACTCCTGATCTTAAATGGAACACGTACATCAAATCTGTTGCCAAGGCCGCTGGAAAAATGGTGGGATCTTTCTATCGATCCAGTAGATATCTCACTGCTGATGCAATTCTCTATTTATATAAGAGCCAGGTACGTCCAAGGATGGAATACTGTTGCCACATCTGGACAGGAGCTGCTAGAAAGGACTTGTCCTGCCTTGATAGAGTTCAAAATAGACTTCGTAGCCTCGTAAGAGATGTCCTTTTCTCTTCCTTGCAACCTCTATCTCACAGAAGAGATGTTGCGAGTTTGTCTCTGATGTATCGTTATTTTCATGGAAAGTGTTCGACTGAGCTTCAATCTATGGTCCCCCCTCGCAAAACTTTCACAAGAAACACTCGTCTAGCTGTAAACACTATCAATAATTCCCCCCACTCTTTATCTGTGCCTAAACCTAAACGTAGATTCCATGAACAAAGCTTTTTTATTAGAACTGCACGCCTGTGGAATTGTCTTCCGTTTTCCTGCTTTCCAGCTGACTACAATATGGTTGTCTTCAAGTCTAACGTAAATAAGTTCTTGATGAGCCGTTCCATATAAGTTATCAAATTTAACAAATTTTCATTACTAATGATTATTTTATTGTCCAATTTCTACTGTACACTCTTTAACCCTTATCCTTGAGTGGCCTCTTGGCCTTGATAATGTGTTGATACCTATGAAAAAAAAGAAAAGAAAAAGTCCAATGCGAACAAGTTCTAATTGAATCGTCCCCCTAAGTAATCCAAGTTACAAAATTCCCACTGTTTACTATGCTAAAATCACAATGACTAATGTATACCTATTAACCCTTATCCTTGAGCGGCCTCTGGGCCTTGATAAGTGGTGACACCCATGTAAAAAAAAAAAAAGTTTAAAAATATGGAGACAAGGCACAAAAGACCAGCTGTTGATTAATAAGACCATTCTTGAAGACTCTAGTAGAGACAGACGAACCTAAGCTTGGCATGCATTGACTATCAAAAGGCATATGATAGTGTCTCCAACACGTGGCTTCTACGGTGCCTAGATTTATGTAAAGTACACCTGTTAATCAAACAGACCACGGCTATACATATAAAAATGTAGCAAATAACCATGACATTAAGCCACATCAATGGAACAGTAAAGATCTTTAACGGAAACATCAGGCCAGGAATTTTTCAAGGAGAAACCTTCTCGCCTCCAATCTTTTGCTTTGTGATAGATCTGTTTATCAAAATATTGAATAAAACAAATGTGCTTACAATCTAAGCCAACAACCATTTTCTCTTTATTTATTTATAAGACAAAACTCAAACAAACAAACAGACAGACAGACAGACAAATTGCTGCTATGGTTTCAGACGTTTATATATTAGATTTCTCCAAAACCTCTCGCTTTGATGGAGGGGAGACTAAAATTGCTGCTATAGTTTCAAATGATATGAAATAACAGCATGGGGAGACTTGATTCCCAATATTTCTTATATGTTATATCTCCCCTCCTTGGAAATAGGGTATGATTATGAATATCCCCAGTATCAAATAATCCTTATACACTGTGAAATTTACTTTATGTATGAAAACCAAGGAGGGGGGTATAACATATAAAAAATATTTGGAATCAAGTCTCCCCTTGCTGTTATTTCAGATCATTTGAAATTATAGCAGCACCTTTTAGTCTCCCCTCCATTAAGGTCAAAGCTTTTGGGGGAAATATAAGACATTTTGTAATTCATATGCAAAACTAGGAAAACAAATGACTATGATTGAAATATTGGTATCTTTCCAGCCTTAAAACATCCTTTAAAATTACCTCTATTAGAAGTTTTCAATAGCGCTGAAAACGAAAATAAAGTTTCAAATTCCCGGATACGAGTAGTTTCTAAGATATGTCGAAATGATAATTTCAAAAAGTGGGGGATAACTTTTCTATATATGATTTAACGTAAAACGACCACCCACTTTATAGCTACCTTTTTATGGGTCGGTTCTTATTTTTTTATAGGTGGTATTTATTCGGTAATTGTGGCCTGGTACACCAACACAAAACTTACCGTAAAAAACTTGGTTTTCAATAAGTTTTCGGATGTGCTTGAAACGAATATCGCGTTGTAAATTTACGCTAATAAGTATGTTCCCCATATTAAGCAATACAATTCTACATGTTTTATGTAGTGGCTATTGTTGTACGCGCAAACGCGCATATTTTTGCAGAAAATTTAAATGCGATATTCGTTTTTAGCACACTATCATTAACATTGAGCACTTTCAGTTGAATTTAAGTCGGTAAATTAAAGCTCATATGTGCAGACCATCTTATAATGATTAGATCACTCTGACAGACGTGAAAAGTTTTTTTTTAAAAAATAAATGTTTAAATTTCATTAGTATTTCTCGAGATTAACTGTAGCCGAATGGATTATAGCTTATGAAGCCAGAGATGGCTTCTTTTGTCAGGTTTGAATCTATCGACCGGTCTTAATCGTGACACCCTGCACCGATGATTCCCCAAAGGATGAAACACTACTATCTGTAACGATTATTATTATTATCAATAATATATATATATATATGTGTGTGTGTGTGTGTGTGTGTGTGTGTGTGTGCGTGTGCGTGTGCGTGTGCGTGTCTTTGTGCTGGAACGTTTTGGAATGTTTTCATCCTAAATTCTACGCAATTATGCATGGTAAAACTACGCATAAAAAAGAATTAAGCGTAATAGTTAAATGAAATCATCAAGTTAGAAACTATAAAAAACTAAGAAGTTAAGTCGTTAATTCCGTTCGTTTTGCAAAGAAATATGCAAATTAGATAACTTTCATGAAGTTGCTCGCATATCCACGTGTAAGAATATTATCAATATCGTTTTAATAATTTGTGAATAGAAAAGGTAAGATTTTAATATCAATGCCAGAGCAAGAAAAACACAAATTTATATATATATATATATATATATATATATATATATATATATATATATATATATATATATATATACTTCATTTACTTACATAATATTAATATACGAAAGTATAAATTTATACGTAAACTTTACTTGCTAAGTGTTTACTTCAAAAGTGCCCAATAGGTAGGTAGAGCTAGTTAGTAAGTTATAAAATATATAGATGGCGATTAAGCTACACTGAATATTCCGCGTTTCATCCACTCCAGGACTCTTCAGGCTTCCGAAGAGTCCTAGAGTAGATGTAACGCGGAATATTCAGTGTAGCTTAATCGCCATAAACAAATCGAGCGGAGGTATTTCAGACGATATCAAAACATCGTTAAACTCACTACTCGTTCAAGCAGCCGCCAATAGCGTAATGGTTAGGAGCCTTGACTGCCGTACAAACGGTCGGGTTTCAATCCTGGCTTGAGGTAGTTGCCTGTCTAGCCGCACTGATGAGCTGTGAAACAGCGAAACAGTACTGTATGTGGATGACTATATATATATATATGACTTTTTTTCTACTTATTTAAAAAGAAAATACAACTTTGTTATATATGGGTCGTGGAATTGCATTCATCTGCAGAAATCCTTGCCAATTTGCATATTCTCTTAAGTCTTCATTTTAATTAATCCCCTATTAGTTTTTTTTTTTGGGGGGGGGGCTTTTCTTATGTAATGCTCATCTTTAGTTGACTATTACGTGTAATTATATTCATGCAGATATTCTACATGATTTATAGTTGCGTAATATGTACGTAAAAAAGTTATAGTAAACACAAACCTCTTTCTATATATATTTATGTATGCGTATATATACTTAATTAAAAACATTTGTCTACCAAACTCCTCTGTCAGTTTTTGTCTACAGACATAGAACTTAATATATTGAGCATTCGAACCCACGCTAAACTTTATATTTGTGTTTCAGCCGAGGAAAATCGGTGCAAAAGTTCTAAGTCCACGGGTATTTGTAAATACAAGCGCCAAGGAAAGAGGCGAATCGTTGTTTGAGTGTGTGTCTGATATTGAGTAGCCATTTTTGTTGTTTATGTTTAGGTTGAGGAATGTTATGGAAAGTGGCTGTGTATTATCACCATTATGCAACACAAATAGACCATCAGATGACCCCTTGTTCACAGGAATTTGGCTTCGGGAATCTCCACCGTAGATGAGTTCAGGGACCCTTTCTATATGCCACGTGGCACTACAACTATCCCTATATTATACAACTGATGATAGAGCAACTGCTCTTTGCGCTACCAAAAAGTTAGGGTTCCTGTACTGTCAATCGGAATACAGCAGCCAGAAAAACTGTCGAATCGATACCTTCAAACCTATCAGACAAGAGTGGCTCAGTCCAATGACATAAGCGTACATGATAAACAACCAGGTGGAAGATACCCAGTTTTAGGTGTGAGGAACAGCGTTCATAGCCATATTTAGGAAACAAGACCAAGCATTGAGCATTCCTAATGAGTCCCTTTGACCGTACCTGCTTCTGGCATATAGGCCAAGAAAGAGCATGAAAGCTTGGCGATAGGCAGAGCCTACCTATTTATTAAGCAGTTTAGGTTTACAAACCGGTGATTTGATGGGGTCACCAGTTCTAGGAAGGTTTTCGACCAGGATTAATGAGGCCTCCCTTCCCCGTTTGGTGCCAGGAAAATGAGGTCGGTGGCACAAGTTTAACATCGGAGTTTTCATTCTCCTAGATGGATGACGTGACGAGATCTGCGGGTCGATAAGCATGGAAATAGTTAACCTCACGCCTGGTTTCAAACCAGATATATATCTACGGATTAATCAGATTAACATCTAAAGCAGTTAGTATCTTCTATGAAGTTACACTCCTCAAATAAAATTAAGATTAGAAGATGTGGTTATTTATACGTTATGATTGGTAGGCCTGTGGTATGTATGAATAAGGGGTGTAAGTTAAATGCTGATATCTACTAGAGTTAAACAAAGATTAAATATGGTTTGTGGATTAATTAATATATTGGAAAATAGTATAATATAAGGGATTAAGGTACGGTTTAAAATGCCCCTCAAACGTCAGATTTTAGTTTTCATATAGTACTTTTGCTCATCTGAGGGGAAAATATAGAGTTCTACTAAATATAACTTTCGGTATAAGTTCGAACTATGGCTAATATGTATTCCTCTTGTGGATAATCTATAAAATATAGGTATACATTATTGATTATGCATTTCTACTAATATAGATAAGTATAGATGCTTAGTCTCGATTTTTAAATTTATGCCTTCTAAGATTAAGAACCGGAAGATAAATTCTTTCTCCCATGGGACATGCAAAGTGCGATATATATGATTTCATATCTACTTGGAAAGAAAGCAATTAGTTTTTGTCCAGTTAAAACAAAAGACATGATCTAACATACACGAAAACCGTTTTAGAATACATTCGGATACACAGGAATTAGGGTAGGATTCAGGATTATAAGGATTTATGTTTATTATGCTAAGCAGACACAGGACGTAATCTTGGAGGTGAAGTAACCCGCCCGATGAAATCGATATTTAGAAACGTTCCAGTTATTTCAGTATATGAACCATATACTTACATCAATTTAAAACATACAAGGAATGATAATTTGAAAGTTTCAAAAGAGTGGAGAAGTATCAGACAATTAAGAGCACGAAATAAAAGTTTAGGTAAATAATCAATAACTTTAAAATACTTAGTAAACAAGTAAGGAGTCAGAAGTTAAAGACTTGCCTTCCACGACTACACGTTGCGTTCAACATTACGGGCAGCTATGTTTTTACTTGTTTTCAACCTTCGGTGAGTACTTAATCATCTCAGCACGAGGGGTCTTCTCTGGGAATCTTATATATATATATATATATATATATATATATATATATATATATATATATATATATATATATATATATATATATATACTAACATTTCAGCCATGCGTTGCCTGGGTGTTTGGATGTGTATGTGGAGCAAAAATTAAAAAAGTGGTAGTAGGAAGGCAGGCTCGAACCCGTACGGCGAAGGAGGAAAAGAACAGGGAGGGGGGGGGGGAACCTGACGGCTTTGCTGTTACGACCACCGCCAAACCGGAACTGACTTACGTTTAAATTAAGGCTACACAATCGAAAGGAGAGGATGACTTTAAAAAATATCGGCGAAGAAAGCGACCCCGCCCTGTAGAAACGTGCCCAGTTGAAGGTGAAGGTATTAATGTTTTTAGCCAAGTTTTCGATATTTGTCGTCTGAAAGGTCGAACTCTAAAACGATGCTGATCTTGGTAAAATCCCTCGCCTCTGTCGAAAGTTTTTGGCAAGCATACATACATACATACATACATACATACATACATACATACATATATATATATTGGTAACTAAAAACTTTCGACCCAAACCGATTAAAAAACTTGCCCTATTTCTGAATACCCTTCATATCAAATTTTGAATGTTTATACCAGAAATTGTCTGAGTAATTTGGTAGAAACTGCAGAGGTAAATTTTTGTAAAAAGTTGACTCCTATTTTTACCCCTTAAACTTTATTGTTTTGTGCTCGAATACAGTTATTAAGTTAGATCCATATCCAAGAACCTATATCCAAAATTTAAATGTTTATACCCAAAATTGGCGGAGGAGTTTGGTAGAGTTCTCAAAGGTAAAATCGTTGAACTTTGACCACTTAACAGCCAAATTCCTGGCCGAAAACCGATCATAAAGATTTTCCCAAATCTCAATACCCTGTATATCAAATTACGCGTATGTAGACTGAAAATTGACAGAGTTATTGCGTCGGGAAATGTACACAGACACACAGACAGAAACACGTACAGACATACAGACACATTGACTTATATATATATATATATATCACAATTTAGGAATCTAAAATTTGTGATTTGAAAAAGTTCAATTTCAAATATAGAAATTTTATTTTATGCAAGACAAAGAATATACGCGTACATCAAATCTGTTGCCGGGGACGCTGGGAAAATGGCGGTATCCTTCTACCGCTCCAGAAGATATCTCACTACTGATGCAATTCTCTATCTGTATAAAAGCCAAGTACCTCCAAGGATGGAGTACTGCTACAATATCTGGGCAGGAGCTACTAAAAACAGCCTATCCTACCTCGATAGAGTACAAAATAGACTTCGTGGTTTGGTGGGGGATGCCCTTTTCTCTTCCCTGCAGCCTCTCTCCCACAGAAGAGACGTTGCGAGCCTGTCTTTGTTTTATCGTTATTTCCATGGCAAGTGCTCGTCTGAGCTCCAATCTCTTGTCCCCCCTTGCTAATCTTTCACGAGAAACACCCGACTGGCTGAAACTACTGTCAATAATTTTCCCCACTCTTTATCTGCGCCTAAATCCAAACGCAGATTCCATGAGCAGAGCTTCTTTCTCAGAAGTGCGCGATTGTGGAAATCTCTCGGTTCGCCTGTTTCCCACCTGACTACAACTTGGATGTCTTCAAGTCCAGCATAAACAAATTCCTGACAAACCGCCCCCTTAAGTAAAACTCTCTATCAAATCTCCAATACTAATGATTACTATAATACTATCTCATTGATTACTGTACACGCAATAACTCTTATCCCTTAGTGGCCTCCGGGCCTTGATAAGTGGTGACCCTCGTGTAAAAAAAAAAGAAAAAAGAATACAGTATAGTAAAATATATTTCCTTAACCCATGAGCTTTCGATGTTTATACATCTCCTCGGAGGAAAAATATTAGCAAATATTATAAAAGGTTTGCATGTGATTTGCTAATAAACATAGAAAATTAAATTAAATGTTTTTAAAGTTTTTAAATCATTTTAGCCACATAGAATAAGGGAAATTGTATATTGATGCTGCAAAAAAGAATATTGAACTTCAAATTGAAAGTGCATGTTAAATCCAGTCATGGAAGTTCTTGATATTCGGCAGATAAAATATCCAACGCGTATTGTAATAAATCCAAGGAAGCTGGTAACAATCCAATATACACATATTTCCACAGTTTTTCTTTAGTTTGATTGGATATCCAGCAAATCTTTGGTTATATCAAATCGGGTAAAATGTGTTTTTCATATATCAGTTTCAAAATTCAATTCAAGGTTTCAATCAATTTCTGAATATATATATATATATATAATTATTTTTTTACTATAATAATTAAATACCTACAGACACTAGTGTTTCATCCTTTCGGGATTCTTCAGTGCAGGGTGTCACGATTACTACCAGTCGAACGATTCGAACCCCGCGACACGAGACATCTCTGGCTCGATTAGCGGAGGCCGTATCCATTCGGCTACCATTAATCATGTGAAATAGCGTTGAATTTTAAACATTTTAATTTAAATGTTCATTACGTCAGACAGACAGTGATCAAATCGTTATACGATGATCTACGCATAAGAGCTAAATTGACCGACTTTTTAATTCAACAGAAAGCGAAACACACTGTTTATTTTTTTGTAAACAAATGATGGTTTGAGCACTGTCTGCGACGGACGGGCGTGGATTTAATACACACTCGAGGAGAAATATTTACAGCACCGATTTGTGGTCAGATGGTTAGAGCTGTCGACTTTCAACTTGCGACCGTCGTAGGTTAGAATACCTGAGTTAGCAGGTGAATGTTTGGCATCCAGCAGGATGCTCCATCTTTGAACAAACTGATAAGAAAATTAAAAAAAAAAAACAATGAATACAATATTTCAAAGAGAGTTAATCTTTATAATATTGCATAGAATCTTAAAAAAGATCTCTCGGTTGGAATATCTGCGTTATAGAGTGAATGTTTGGCATTCGGTAGGATGCTTCATCTCTAGCTTGAACAAGCTAATTAAAAAATGGATCCAATATTTAAAAAAGAGTTTATTTTCCTATTTTTTATAAAAAGGAATAAATAAGAAGTATAACGGATTTTCTTATTAGAAATGTCAATCGCAAACGGAGACCTTACAATATCATTAGTATGAATAAATTAAAAGTAAACGTTATTTTACTATACTGTGCAATTATTTTGATTGAATGTGTGGGCCACAAAGTATTAATCACATCGATGTTTTTACAAGGAATCTAGTATAATTTTTTAAGCTTTTTGGTATTAATCCACCGAGTTTTAAACCCTGCTATTCTGACTTGTTATAAAACAATATAACCTGATAGTAGCCCCCATACATCAAAGTGGCAAAATGTAATAAAAAACTGGTAGAAAATGTAATAAAAAACTGGTAGAAAATGTAATAAAAAACTGGTAGAAAATGTAATAAAAAACTGGTAAAACCAAATAGGAAAACCATGTAAAAAAATAAATTCATTCAACTCGGATAAAAAATTCCGACTCGTACTCCTTGTACTCTTAGAAATCCGATTCCGACTTCAACTCTGACTCCAGTTAAAATCTCCGACTCCTTCCGACTTCGACTCCGACTCCGACTCCGGTTATAAAACAATATAACCTTTATGCCAAGCGTAATACGATAAACGAAACATGCTCCATGAACTTGTGCACAAAAAAGAAATAAAATAAAATAAAATAAATAAATAAATAAATAAAAAAAGTTTCCCCAAACGATGCGAGGTGGCATTTTGTCTTTTAATAATTACGAATTCAAATACTGTTTTTTTTTCCACCAATTTTAGCGTTCTTTTTATGTTAATTTCTTTCGGAACACCTTCAGATCTCTTTGTATTTCTAACCTTTTGTTTTAAATATACACGAACAAAATAGATAAATTATTTATTTACTTCTCGTCTTGTTCAGTATACATAATCAATTATGTATACAAGAAAAATTATACAGCGGGGAATCAGTTGTGAAAAAAGAAAGAAAAAGTATACAGCAGAGAACAAATTTGTGAACTTGTGAAAGAAGAAAGAAAACCGACATCGTTATTTTAGTCGAAAGTGTGATTACACTTGGTGTAGTGTGTGGGCAGATGGATACGAGGGCTGATCTGTTTTTGGAAGACAAAGGATAATTCTCTGAATAGAGTAGTTTATTTTACACTAAGGATGGATTTCGATAGTGTGGCCCACAAGGGATTAAGATTATTTGAGCTTAAAATCTATATATTGATACGATAGCGTGTGTGTAATTTTGTGTGTCACGTTTTTTTCTTCTTAGTGACTATCCTTTAATTATTACTTGTCTGGGTGTCCGGCGTTACCCGGGTGTTTGTGAGGTGTGTGTTAAGCAAAATAAATAAATAAGTGGTAGTAGACAGGCAGGCTCGAACCCGTATCACGGAGGCTGTTGCGTCCATCGCAAAACCGGAAGTGGCGAAGTTTTAAGTAAGGGCTAGTCAATCGACAAGAAAGGACGACTTTCGACAATATCGGCGAAAAAGTTACTCATCTCTCTAGAAACGTGCCCAGTTGCTGGTGACGGAATTAATGTTTTTAGCCAATTATTTAATATTTGTCGTCCAAAGGGTAGAGCTTCACAATGATACCGATCTTGTAGTAGATATGTGATAATTTTTAGTTTCATGTAGAGGGTAGATACTGCTAGGAACTATTCGCAAATCCGTAATAAGCCATCACATTTGAAATCTCAATAGAGATTCTGATCTTGAATCTTCCTAACTCTCATGCACGTTTCCTTGTCTTTTATTGTTAACATAAAAATAAAACGGGTTCTAATTAAAACGGTTCCGCATTTCTAAAGTAAGAACGGATATTCTTCGAATATGTTCGTTTAAATCTTGCGTTTATAAATGCTATTTCAACCTTTAAATCGTAAACTCCCAGGGCACACACACACACACACACACACACACACACACACACACACACACACACACACACACACACACACACACATATATATAGTCTTTGAGGTTTTTAACCTTTAAAACTATACAAAAAAATATTTTTCTATCATTCGTAAGAAAATCATCTAGTCAGTAAGTCATTTAATCACCTGCAATCATTGCATCAACTCGCTCTCGAATTTACTATAATACCAATAATTTATTTTTCAAGGGATCATCAGTTGTTTACCATGAAACACTGTTTCGGGGATTTAAAAACAAAACAGTATATTACATCATGGCTCCCCAACAGTGTTGATCAAACACCACCACCCTTAATCTTAGGAACAAGACAACAAGATCCAATTTCCTATTCTTAATTGCAATTTCATACTATAAAAATGAATTTCTTACCTGTGCGATTCATATATATATATATATATATATATGTATATATATATATATATATATATATATATATATATATATATATATACTAGCAAAAGTACCCATTGTTGACTAGGTTCAAAAGCAGCCTACAAAAAATGGACTCTGATTTATGAAAGTATGATAGGTTATGAAAAGGAAGGGTCGTACAGAGATAGCTTCGAATTTGGGGGTATCAAAACCAAAGCAAAATGTGATTAAAGTAAAAATAAAATAGATAAACCCCATAATTTATTATACCATACCTGTTCACACTGAAACACTTATCACAATATTCTGTGGATCTATATTAAAACCTTGTTAAACTTTGTGACATATTTCCATTCTATGGAGATCAGGCTCGAATGAACACTCCATCATTTTATTATACCATATTTCTTCAAACTGAAACATAATTATCAAAGTATACTTACGCAGATAGATATTAAAAGTCTTTATTAAAGTTTGTGTCTATTTCCATTCTATGGAGGCCAGACGCGACGCAGACCCCACAATGTTATTATACCATCTCTATTTAAGCAAAAACATACCTATCAAAATATTATTATGTACATCTATATCAAAAACACTTGTAAACATTTTTTTTTTTAATTTTTTAAATTTTTTATTTCCATACTTTGCGTACACAGACCCCAGAATTTTAATCAATCATCATTATGCCAGATCAATATACCCATTTCTGTGTCTCGATACATCTTCTATCATTATATGTGATCAGTTTTCTATAATAGTCAACTATATAGGAGCCTATTCGTTACCAGACACACACAGACGTTCAGCTTCATATTATAGATATATAAGCTCCGACTGGCGTTTGTGCGATCGGGGTTCGATCCTGGCTTGAGGTAGTTTCTTGTCTAGCCGCACTGATGAGTCGTGAAAACATGTGGTTGACTATAATGCTCCCTATCTTAGGCCAGCATATTGGAAAGTGATATACAACTTACCATTAGCGTATGAAGCGATGCTCTTTGTATAAACAATTTGAGTTTAGGTGTGTGGACAGTGTCAAAACATTTTTATTGTCGTCGAGATCGGTGAAATCGCCCATTTATAATTAAATCGATTGATTGCCTGATCTAGTTGAGTCCCATCACGGTGCACGGGGAAGACGCTTCACATGCCTCTCTGCAGTTACTTAGTCCACAATAGTTTTGCAGAGAATCTACTGCTATTTTTTATAATTATATTTATATAATAGATTGAATTAAATTAAGAAACGCAAAAGTCAAGTATCCTAGTTCAATGGTGCTCTAAACAGAAACATTCATTTCGAATGCACCCCTGTCTTATCGCATAATCTACTGCTAATTTTATACGCCTGGCACTTCTGTTTGTGTAGTGATAAAACTTTTAAAATGAACTTGTAATGTCAGGCTGTATATGGGCGTTAACTTGGATTAAAATCGGACAGTTCCTTCTTTAATTGGATTATCGGTTTTCGACCCTTATCGGCCCAGCAGTTTCATAACGTCCATAGGAAAGGAATACTCGCACACATACACACACGCACATATACGCACGTATTCACACATACACACATACACACACATACACACACCCATACGCACATATACACACATACACACATATACACGCATATACCTACACAAAAACACACATACACACATACACATACACATACACACATACACATAAACATACACACATTCACACATACACATTCACACATGCATATACACACATGCACATACACACATACACATATACACGTACACATCCACACATACATATACATACATATGTATACACACATACACGTACACATACACATATCCACACATACATATACATAAGTATACACATATACACAGATGCACATACGCATACACATACATATACACACATACAGATGCACACATACACACAATGCCCTTTTATATAGAAGCAGATGTACATCATCTAGCAAATAGAATTTTGCAAATTTCACAAGAAATTTTCAAAATGGCTGCAACAACTGATGAATGTAGATAAAGTTTATCATGTTTTTTTTTCAGAGTAATTATATAGTAAGTAGTATTATTATGTAGTAGAAGGGATACCTGACGTTGCCCGGGTATGAATAAAGATCAATAAACCTTTCACCTTCTCATATTTTATTGTCATTGGCATATCTGAAATCGCTTATTTTTTTAATTCTCCTCGAAGTTACTTAGTTTAGTATGCATTCTAGCCTAAATTGCACTGTAGAGAACTTACTGTTGATTTTATAAATAATAATTCTATATAATGGCTGAAATTAAAGTTTAAAAGGCAAATGTTAAGTGCTCTAAATAGATACATTCATTCTGACCGACCCCGTGTCATATCAAAGAACACACTGTTGATTTTATATGCCGGGTTTTCTACTTGTGCGGCGATAATGACTTGAATTAAAGTTTAAAATGAAAAAGTCAAGTATCATGATGCAATTGTGCTCTATACAGAAACATTAATTTCGAACCCGCCCTTCTCATATCAGAGAGTCTACTGCTGATTTTATATGTCGGGCCTTTCTGCTTGTGTGGTCGTAAAACTTCCAAAATGCACTTATGATGTTAGGCTGTATAAAGCGTTAACTTTAAATCATATGTTCCTTTTTTCCTTAGATTTTTTGGATTATCGATTTTCGACACTATCGAAGACTTTCCGATAAAAACCTATCTGAAAAGACTGTAAGGCACATAAAAAATATTTGTGTTAAAAAAAAAAACATCGACCGGGCCGTTTAGGAATCCATAGGAAACGGACTCGGACCCACAAAGGTCCTTTTAAATAATAGCGGATTATCTTATAGATTATAAAACATTAATAATTTGATGTCCGATTTATATAACAGTGGCACCTGATTGGTTAAAGTGACCGGGCGATAAAAAAATAAAAAATAAAATTGTGTGAGATGCAAAATATTTATTCACTCAAGAGTAACAAAGCAACCGAAGGAGGGAGAGTATGACAGGGATGTTAATTCGCATCTATTATGAGATATGTCCTTTCTAGATTCTCGTTTAGGAATATAAATATCATTTGGAACACATGCGTAACAATTATTATTATGTTTTTTTTAGAGAGATGCGTAGATATATCTAAAATTAGAATTGCGCTTTCAATATACGTGTTAAGCAAGGACGATGCTATTTTACATTTAAGCGTGACGACCATGCCGGCGGACAGATCATTTTGTAGAAATGCAAGGATGCTTTGAGAAGGATATTTGCACGTTGTGCAAGGCGAATTTTTTTTTTTGCCTAATTTGATTAATGAGCATTCCTTTCTTTCTATTATTTCTTCTTTTTTCTTTTTATTGTTGGTATTGTTTTTTTTTCTTCTTTTGACGATTCTTCTAATTGTCATTGTTTTTACCGCTTTCTGCCTCTTCATTGCCTTTTTCTTCGTCTTCCCCTCCTGCTTATAATTAGTAATTAGAATTAAAAAAAAAAAAATCTGTTTCTTTTCGTCATTTGTCTGTTTCTTCATCTTCTTTCTCCTCGTTTTCTTTCTAACATTTGTCTTTCTCTAATTCTTGCACCCTCTCCTCTTATCTTAACTGTACTGCGCTTCATCTCTATCTTCTCTTTTTCTTCTTCTTATCTTTTCTTTCTTTTCGTTTTCTTCCTTCTTCTTTTTTATCTTTTCTCGCTCTCTCTTTCTCTCTCTCTCTCTCTCGCAATTAGGGTTCTTCTTTTTCTACCTATACTTCTTGCTTCTCTTTCCTTTCCTATTCTCTGTTTTCTTCTCCTCCTACCCATCCCCTTCCCTCTTCTTCTTCTTCTTCTTCTTCTTCTTCTTCTTCTTCTTCTTCTTCTTCTTCTTCTTCTTCTTCTTCTTCTCCTTCTTCTTCTTCTTCCCCCTAGTCCTTGCATTCTCTTTGTACTTTCTCTTTTGTTTTCTTCTTGATCTTTGAATTCGTCTCGTCTTCTTTCATTTATTTATTTTTTAAATCTTTTTTTATCTTGGTCTATTCTTTTGTCTACCTATTCCCCTCTCCCTCCTCCTCCACCTCCTCCTCCTCCTCCTCCTCCTTCTTCTTCTTCTTCTTCTTCTAGACTACAGATAAATTTATCGAAAAGACCGACCGACAGACCGACCGACCGACATAACCTCTTATAAGAACAATTTCTTTTTTTACATGTTGCCAACCTAATTTTCGTGATGTCTGTTCGGACCCGACCGGTAGCTGAAGAAAACCACCGGAATATGTCGAGCACCGATCAACTTTTAAAACGTCAGGAAACAAAAAATAACAACATTTATCGGATACTAATTATAATGAAAAACACTTTTTAAAAATAGAAAAACAATGGAATAAAATATGAAAAAAAAAACCTACCATGTTTCAGGAATCAGTATTGTCTTATTTTTATGTTTTAATAAATAGAAACATATTTTTTTAGGGTTAAGGGTTGGAATTTATGTGTCATTATAAACTAATTTTTGCGGTGTTAGGGTTACGGTTGCACCTATTAAATTTATGTGTGATTGAAAACGAATATTTTTCTTCCAATTTAATCAAAATCGTTTGCTTCAATTTTTATTGGCTAAGCGGGTTTGTTCATTGACTGATTATCTTAATCAGCACTCGAAATATTCCGGCGGTTTATGTCAGCAGCCGGTCTAGCACGAGCTAACATTTACGGCAATCGGCTGCACACAATGCAAAAGGATTGAATAATTTAACGTATCTAAAATAAAACGTACGTCCAAATCCAAACTCGTGCCTACCGATGCAAACGTTTAATTACACCAAACCATAACCGAGCGATTGAAGGAAAATGGCCGCCAAGTCTCACCTAAAAATTAAAAAAAAATTAATAAACCTCGTATGTTCTGAATCGTCAATAAAACATTTCAAAATATCAAAGACCAAAATATCATGAAAATGCTAAAAAATGTTCCAGATTTCACCTCATCAACCTTTCTGCCATTCTTTAAACAACGACTTCAAAATAAACAAGGTTTCATTGTGTTTCGTGACATTATTTTCAATTTTTGTTAGTGTAAATTCGGTTAAAATTTAATGAGAAAAATCATAAATTATGTATAGAACTTAAGGAAATGGATAGTTTAGAAAGGTAAAGAAAAAAAAATATATATATATATAAATATATATATATATTATTCTTAAAATCTAATTATCCACTGACACATGTTTCGTCATCTACGACTCATGGGTGAATCTGGCTGAATCTATCTATCTATCTATCTATCTATCTATCTATCTATCTATCTATCTATCTATCTATCTATCTATTTCTATCTCTCTCTATCTCTCTCTATGTCTCTGTCTGTCTGTCTGTCTGTTTCTCTCTATATATATTTATATATATATGTGTGTGTGTGTAAAGGCACATTGTATGTGTATGTGTATGCGTGAGTGCGTTTCCTTTGGACATCAAAACGATCAGGCAGACTTAAAAAATAAATTCGCACAAATGTACCTTATGTGCCTAGATAGATTGATTGATAGATAGATTGCGAGAGAGAGAGAGAGAGAGAGAGAGAGATACAGATATACATAGTAAGAGAAAAAGAGAGAAAGATATATATATATATAGAGAGAGAGAGAGAGAGAGATAGAGAGAGAGGGAGAGAGAGATGGTTGGTTGGTTGTTTTGTTTTACGGCATATCAACCCTTTTCAGGTTATTTAATGCCGAATCTGGTGAGTTTGAAGAACGATTTTTTTTATTATAGAATATTTGTTTTTTAAGTCGTAATCTATTTAACCCATAGTTGGGACCCTAACAGGTGCTACCACTCCGGGTTAGAGTGGACCTGGGAGCAATGGCAATTAAAGGGTGGCTCCACACTCCCTAAGGCCTGCAAGCTGGGGCCCTCACCATCGGATATAGTTTTAGGTCATATTCAGGACCGTGAGAGAGAGGGAGAGAGAGAAAGAGATAAAGATATACATAGTAAGATAGAAAGAAAGAAAGATAGATAGATAGATAGAGAGAGAGAGAGAGAGGGGGGGAGGAATGCATATTAGAGAATAGTTGAATGAACATATATGTTAAATGCTAATAGAGGTAACTAGATGACTAAGAGAGAGATTCGTGCTTTTTTCTATCTATCTATCTGAACGAGCAGGAGAGAGAGAAAGAGAGAGATAGAAAAAGGCATCAATTGCCTATATATATATATATATATATATATATATATATATATATATATATATATATATATATATATATACAAGTAGGCCTCCCGGCATTGCCCGATCGTGAAATACGCTTAAATATGATATTTTGATTAATGCAGATTTCGTATTTATTATTATATTATTGGACTCAATATATAGTAATAATTTAAAAAGTAAAAAAAAAAAAATTACCACCGAGAATCGAAACCAAAACGTTTAGCTAACGATTTATTTTTTTCCTTTTACGTTAATGACTATAAAGACATTTTTGCTGCAAGGCTAACAATTTAAACATGAACGATAAGCTACTATTTTACGCATGCATATTCGTAATGCCGTTGTTTGACTTTCACCTAGCAAATTTTGTACCGATCTTCCCCGGCTAAAACCCTATTATAATGAATTACATAGATTCGATAACTCCATATATGAAGTTTCATGTCTGTAGAACAAAACCAAAATTTTTTTGAACAAATACATATACGCATACATAAATATATATAGAATGAGGTTTGTGTTTACTATAACCTTTTCGCAAATATTACGCATATATAAATCATATAGATATCTGTATGAATCTAGTTACATGTAATATTTAACAAAAGATGATCATCCCAGGAGAAAACCGAAAAAAATAATAATAGGGATTTAATTAAAATCAATGTTTAAAAGAGTATGCAAATTAACTAGATCTTTTGCCAGTGAATGCAGTTCCATGACCTATATCCCAGGCAACGTTGGGTCTCCCAGCTTGTTATGGAATATACAAAAACCCAAGAGGTAGCGTAGAACCACCATTTCAATGATAAACAATATCAGATATCAGTCGCATAAAAACAAGTTTTTATTACTGAATACTTCTTTTCCTTGTTGTTGTTATTGTTGTTATTGTTTTTGTTGTTATTGTTTTTGTTGTTATTGTTGTTGTTGCTGTTGTTATTGTTGTTATTGTTGTTATTGTTGATGTTGTTGATGTTATTGTTGTTGTTATTGTTGTTGTTGTTGTTATTGTTGATGTTGTTATTGTTGTTATTGCTGTTATTATTGGTGTTATTGCTGTTGTTGTTATTGTTGTTGTTATTGTTGTTGTTGCTGTTGTTCTTATTGTTGTTGTTATTGTTGTTGCTGTTGTTCTTATTGTTGTTATTCTTGTTGTTATTATTATTGATGTTGTTGTTATTGTCGTTGTTGTTATTGTTGTTGTTTTTATTGTTGTTGTTGCTGTTGTTGTTGTTATTGTTGTTGTTATTGTTGTTGTTGCTGCTGTTATTATTGTTGTTGTTAGTATTGTTGTTGTTGTTATTGTTGTTGTTATTATTGTTCTTATTGTTGTTGTTATTGTTGTTTTTGCTGCTGTTGTTATTGTTGTTGTTGTCATTTTTGTTGTTATTATTGTTGTTATTGTTGTTGTTATTTTGGTTGTTATTGTTGTCGTTATTGTTATTGTTGTTGTTGTTATTGTTGTTGTTGTTATTATTGTTGTTATTGTTGTTGTTGTTATTGTTGTTGTTATTGTTGTTGTTGTTTTTCTTTTTCTACATTTTCTGTATTTTCTACTTTCTTTTTTCTTGCTCGTTTTGTAATTTGTTCTCTTTTCTTTTTCTTCTTCTTCCTCTTATTCCTCTTCTACTTAGTTTTTGTCCTTTTCCTCACAGACTTTTCCACTTTCTTTCTGGCTATTTCTCATTCCTATACCCTCTCTCTCTCTCTCTCTCTGTATATATATATATATATATACATATTTATTTATATATATATATATATATATATATATATATATATATAAACTTTGCAAGAATGAGATATAGGTAAAATATTTTCGCTTGTTTTCTTTTCCTTATAAAGGAAATGGTTTCCATAATGTTTTATTGTTAAAATGCTTTTTATTCAATAAGTCTGACGAAAGCCTTTTTTTGTGAAAATTTTCAAACGACATAATGTTTGAATTTGTCCGAATAGTCTTGAAACAATTGTAACTAACGATGAAATGCACTATTTGTTGCTATCAATCCATTCCTTGATGTCTTGGTTTTTGTTAAAACAATATATGAATGCTCAATTATGAAATATGATAATTTTGTAGCTTACAGTTTAAGTAATCTTTTTTTAGCTTAAAAATTATTGGTATATGAACGATTACTGAATTTCCAATTTTATAAACCCAGTAAAATTCAGAATACTATAAATAAAAAATATATATATACACTCATGAGCAAAAAGAAAGGGCCAAGAGTGAAAGAAGGAAGAAATCGAATTTTCAATATTTTTCCATGAATTTTTGTTAATTTTAACTGAAAATTTCTATTTTGTAGATCATTATAATTATAGCAAATAATGATAAGTGAAAAAATTAATCCTTTAAATGTTAAGACCATATCTTGGCGAGGATTTAAAAAACTGAATTGAAGGATTAAGGCAGTCCAAAATGACTTACAAGCAGATTTTTGATATTTTAAGAAAAGAAAATATGAAAACATCTTTTTTCCTTAGTGAAGCGAATTGGTCAAAGCTTCGAGGTCGAACGCTTGGTAAAAGGGAAATCTGGATTTGGTCGCCCTAGAGCATCCACTTTGAAGGACAACCGCAGGCTTAAATTAACTGCTTTGTAAGGATTGAAAAAAACCTTATGTTTACTATACAAAGAATTAAAAACAGGGGCTGGAAATACTCTTTCTTGATATACAATATCTAGAGGAATGAAAGAAATGGGATTTTCTTCTAAAAGGCGTACAAAGAAGCCATTTTTATCTAAGAAGAACATCAATTATATAAAGGATTTTTCTCGTGTTTTGGCAAGAAAGATACAGACTGGTTTAGGAATGTTTTTCGGTTAGATGAATCAAGATTTTGTCTTGTTAGTGATGCTCCTGATGCTCCTGAACGGTGCAATCTAAGAACTGGAACATGAGTCTCACCAAGTTGCATAAAACGACAGTTAAACACGGGAATAGAGAGGTAATGGTATGAGGAACTTTTACTGTAGCAGGAATTGGCGAACTTATTAGATGTGAGAAGTCAATCAATGCAAAGGAATACATTCGAATGTTTAAAACAGGGTTGTAACTAAGAATCCAGAAGCTGGGAATATCCCAGAAGATTACTTTTCAACATGATAATGCCCCTGCACACACTGCTAAAGTCACAAGAAAATTCGTTTTCTGATGATTCAATTGATGTGATATTTTAAACCAAATCGAGAATATTTGACCCATAATATCTCGTGCATTGACCGAACTTCACAGTGGTCCACTTTGGTTGAGAGCATATCTAAAAGGATTGATCTTATTAAAGACATCAAAAGGAAATGCGATTCTATCCTAAGAATTTATTAAAGGAAATGTCTTGTTCTGTTGTATTAGTCTCGTTTAAGTTGATTAGTTCAATTATTGGTTGTTCAATGTAGCTTTTAGTGCAATAAAATGTATAAAATTTGTTAGGCCCATGTTTTTGCTAACGAGTATGTATGTATATATATATATATATATATATATATATATATATATATATATATATTCCTTCTCTTCTTATTCAGATCCTTCGTTCAACACATTCCTTTTCTTCCTCTTTCTCTTTTTGGAGTTTGTTATCTTTCTCATATATATTCTGTTTTATTTTCGTTTTCCTCTCTATTTTTTCTTCTTTTTCTTCTTTTCCTTCTTTAGATTTCTTTTTCACCTTCCTTTTCTCTGCCTCTCTGTTCCGTTTTCCTTCTTTTGCACTCTCTCTCTCTCTCTCCATTTTTCTTCTTGCCTGTCGCTCTACATTTCTTTTCTTCTCTTACTCTCTCTATTTCATCTTCTTTTCCTACCTCTTTATTTCTTCTTCTATCCCTTCTTCTTCCTCTCTTTATTTCTATTTCCTCTCCTGCTCTCTTTCTATATTTTCTCTTTTCATCATCTCCCCTCTATTTGTTTTATTATAACCCTTCTTCTCTTCTTTTTTTTAATTTCTTCTTCTTCTTCTTCTTCTTCTTCTTCTTATTCTTCTTCTTCTCTTTCTATTTTCCCATTCTTCCGTCTTTCTTTTTTGCTCTCTCTATTTCTTCTTCTTCTTCTTCTTCTTCTTCTTCTTCTTCTTCTTCTTCTTCTTTCTATCAGGTTGACAAAAAGGCTTTTACTTTTTAAAATCAGATGAGGATATCTCGGCTGAATCAAAGATGTATTAATCAAAATAAGCACCATCACAATCAACACACATTAGCCAACGCACAACAAATGTATTTATATCAGTAACGTAAAAATCCTGTGTTCTGGAAACGATGAAGTTGCTGATGACATTTTTGATATCGCTTAGGATTTTAATCAGTTCTCACACAGAAAGTTGCCTGAAAAGGTGATAGTTGAAAGGTAGGAGTATAGCAGAGTTTCGTAGCCCAATTCGTTCACCTTCTGCAAGGTCAGTTTGGCAACGTGCGCTCGGACATTGTAATGGAGAAGGATTGGGCCTTTTCGGTTGACTATTGTTGGTAGGTGTTGTTGAAGTTTTTGTTGCATTTCAATCAATTTTTCGCTAGTACTTTCATTTCGCCTGCATTAAAAAACTGTAATGTATGAGACTGGTCGCAGACCACCAAACAGTTACCATGACCTTTTGGTGCATCTCTGGGTCCGGGAAGTGTCGTGGAGCTTCGTCGGCGTCAAACCACAGAGCTGAGCGTAAAGAACCCACTTTTAATCGCGTCAGGTCCTTATCGAGAAACGGGTCCTTCTTGTTGCGTAAAAGAAGGGAAGGTTACACTTTATAACGGCGAATTTTCTTTTTTACATCTTGCATTACACGTTCTGAAAAAGAAGTCATGATATTTTTGACTATGTCTTTTCCAAACCTTGAATACAATATGGAAAAAAGCATTTAGACGATTAGATTGAACATGCGAGAAAAATGTTTTATAAAATAATATATAAAGTAAAGGTATTTCAACGAAAAAAATGTTTATAAAATAATATATAAAGTAAAGGTATTTCAACGAAAAAAATGTTTATAAAATAATATATAAAGTAAAGGTATTTCAACGAAAAAAATGTTTATAAAATAATATATAAAGTAAAGGTATTTCAACGAAAACTTATTTGAAAATACATCATTTGAAATCAAAATTAAAAATTCTGCAAGTACCTTCTTCTTAATCTTATATTTCTTCTCCTATCCCTTTCTTCTTCTCCTTCTTCTTCTCCTTCTTCTTCACGCTTTTTTTCACAACGACATCACTCCTCAAGCACTTAGTTCTACTGAAATGTTAAACATTATCAGAGCATATATCCCTGCTATCTCAAGGCGCAATGATTTTAATTACAACTTTCTATGAGTTATTTATATAGAGTTACTTAACAAAATTATTTATATAGAAGTACTTAACAAAATTAAAGGCAGGAAGTCGTACATGTTTTTGTAAAACAAAAACAAATGCGCTTGACATGAAAGTCAACCAATATATATGTGCTTTAGTCTGGAACTTCGTGAGACAAACGGTGACTATAACTTATTTTACACATACACAGAGCTTCACCCTCGTATTGTAACCTTGCGTTACATTTTAACAGGGAACCACACGTTGTATATGAGACAGTCGCAGAAAAAAAAGGAAAGAAATTCAACTCGACTTTTTTAGTAGAAATAAAAGGTATTGACTTATAGCATTTTTAACAACACATTTCATCTTTTTAAAACAGTTCGTTTTGTTTGAAATGTACTTCACAAGATCCCGCCGTCTCGACACGGGCTTAAAAGTCTCTCACGCCACGGGCTGGCAACTCGCCCGCTTTTCCGGTCCTCGTCACGTGGATGATTTTTTTCTTGCTTTATTCTTTCCCTTTTCTTCCTTCGTTGTGACGTCACTTCATGCATTGGCTCGGTCATTTGCGAACATGTCATGCGGCTGCTGCTACTGTTACAGTATAATGTTTTCAAAAAAAATCGCAATTCATTAAAGATGAATGAAAAGAACAACGGTTCAACGCAGCAATAAATCGATCGAAAAACCGCAATATAGTATTAAACCCCTTTAAATTATACAATATTTTTTTTACGAAAGACGTTCCGAAATAATGCTTTCTATTTTTTATTCCATCCGAATAGACCAGAGAGTATTGCAAATTGCATTGTTACGATGACTGTATTCATGCATTCATGATCTGAAAGATTCATCTCTCTGTTACAGATCTTAACGGTGTGAGACTCTACGAAACAACCCCTGTTATGTACGTAGAGATGTGTCATTGAATTCTCTCAAGCAGAAAAAAATTGAACTGATCAACATTCGCTGATACCTGTTCAACGTTTAAGAAACTGATGGAGTGTGTGCTCAACAGAGTTAGGTGATAAGTTCGTCGATTTCAGAATGACTACAAATACGTGAGTGATAAAGCGTGCCCTGGACTTTTACAACCGAAGCATCAAACGAGACTGGGGAACGTGCATTTAGAATCGTGGTGACTATGTAGAAAAATAAATTCTGGCGCAATAAATAGCCCCTAGATTTAATGGTACTACTCCCGTCTTCGTAAGTATTCAACATATAATTGTTTGAGTTAAAATGTAAGCAGCCTTACTTTTGGAATTACCCCATATACATGGAACCTCCCATCTAACCCCAAACGTATCCGGTTCGGATAAAGAAGTTGATAATAACAGAGATGATTTGTTTTAGAGTGGTGAACACTTTGTGTAGAACCAAGTACTCGCTGTGGAACGACAGCTAAACTCAGTTGTTGCACATGATTACCATAAGGCAGAACAGACTTCCGGTTTTAGAGTAGAAAACTTCATCTCCTAGATAAGGTCTTAACGAAAACTGAGAGCGCATCTTGCCTATTGGTCTTAAACGTTCAACCAGGTACTAACCTGGAAATATATATGTCTCGGCCCAATACATAAAACGTCATGTATTCCGGAAAGTCATCTACCTGTTCCCCAGATTTATCGTTGCTTAACTTTGGTGATCTAACAATATATATATAACGACGTTACCCAATGGAGAACATTAAAATTGAGGGTAATGCAAAGGAAGCCTAAGAATCTTATTCAATTGGAGGATTATTGTCAGGAAGAGTGGGCTAAAATTACTACTGAAGAGTGCAATAACTTGGTTGTAAACTATGAAAAGCGACTGAGGAAGGTAATCAAGGCTAAAGGCTATACAATTGATTATTAAATAAATCGTGCCAATAATTTTGAACAAGGGTTTTTTGCAATTATGTTTGTTGTTCCTTTGTTATTTATTTTTTCTAAAATCCGATTGCTGCATCGGAAAGGCCAGTTAAAAATACATAATATACTTTGTTATTTTCTTTAATTTAATCCCTTTTTTAGAATTTATTAGACAAAATTTAACTTTTATTTTACCGTGCCAATAAATATGATCATCACTGTATATATATATATATATATATATATATATATATATATATATTAGCAAAAATACCCGTCGTTGACTGGGTTCTAAAACAGACTACAGAAAATGGACTCTGATTTATTAAAGTATGATAGGTTATGAAAAGCAAGAGTTATAAAGAGATAGCTTCGTAGCTTCGAATTCGGGGATATCAAAACCAAAGCAAAATATGATGAAAGTCAAAATAAAATGGATAAACCCCATCATTTATTATACCATACTTGTTCACACTGAAACACTTATCACAATATTCTGTGGATCTATATTAAAAAACCTTGTTAAACTTTGTGACATATTTCCATGCTATGAAGGTCAAGCGCGAACGAACACCCGATAATTTTATTATACCATATTTCTTCAAACTGAAACGAAATTATCAAAGTATACTTACGCAGATAGATAGGAAAAGAATTTATTAAAGTTTGTGCCTATTTCCATTCTATGGAGGCCAGGCGCGCACGCAGACCCCATAATTTAATTATACCATCCCTATTTAAGTTAAAACATACTCATCAAAGTAGTCTTATGTACATCTATATCGAAAACACTTGTAAAGGTTTTTTTGTTAATTTTCAAATTTTTTATTTTCATATTTTGTGGACCAGGCGCGAACGCAGCCCCCACAATTTTAATGAATTACCGTTTTGCAGGATCAAACATACCCATTCCTGTGTCTCGATACATCTTCTATCATTATATGCAATCAGTTTTTAAAAAATAGTCAACCATATAGGAGCCTATTCGTGACCACACACACACACACACACACACACACACACACACACACACACACACACACACACACACATTCAGCTTTATATTATAGATTTATATATTTATATATATATTTATATATATTATATATACACATTTATGTATTATATATATATATATATATATATATATATATATATATATATATATATATATGCATATGGTGGATGACCCGCAAAAATTTGTGTAGCGTACTAGCTATATATATTTTCATAACTGAATAATATATGTTACTTTATGTATGGGCATAAATTTGATGAATGTATTTTCAATATTTACTTCGACAGTTATTAATAAATCAGTATATCTAGATAGCCTGGTTTGTTTTATGTTTTTACACAGGAATCCCCACTTATCAAGGCCAGGAGGCAACTCGAGGACAAGGGTTAACATTAGTAGAGGAATTTTATAAATTGGATTACTTAGGGGGGACGGTTCATCAAGAACTTGTTTACGTTGGACTTGAAGATAATCAGATTGTAGTCAGCTGGAAAGCAGGCAATCCACAGGGTTACACAGGCGTGCAGTTCTAAGAAAGAAGCTTTGTTCATGGAATCTGCATTTAGGTTTAGGTATAGATAAAGAGTGTAGGAAATTAATGTATAGTGGTGTTGGCTAGACGAGTGTTTTTGGTGAAAGTTTGGGAAGGGGGCCATACTTCTTTTCTTTGTTGTTTTTCCTCTTGTTTTTTTGTTGTTGTTTTCCTCACGAGGATGAAACGCGAAAAATTCGGTGTAGCTTTATTGCTATATATATTTGTATATATTTTCATAATTTATGAGATTATATATGTATATATATATATATATATATATATATATATATATATATACTTATTATGAAAATATATATAGCGATTTCATTCAGAAGAGTCCTTGTTTAAAAGATTCGGGATTTGCTAATTGCATGAACGATTGAAAAAAAGAACCGTTTTAAACATTTGACCGTAAGATTGTGTTTTTTTTTAATTTTAATTTTCTATTTTAAACGATCTATTAATATCCGTTGATTTTTCTCACTAAACACTCAACTATAATACATACATAATATATATATATAGTCATCCACATACAGTACTGTTTCGCTGTTTCACAGCTCATCAGTGCGGCTAGACAGGCAACTACCTCAAGCTAGGATTGAAACCCGACCGTTTGTACGGCAGTAAAGGCTCCTAACCATTACGCTATTGGCGGCTGCTTGAACGAGTAGTGAGTTTAACGATATTTTTAATATCGTCTGAAATACCTCCGCTCGATTTGTTTACACAAAGAACGTCGCTTATATGCTAATGGTAATTCGTGTTTTACTTCTCAATATGCTCAAATCTCTGTGTGTGTGTGTGTGTGTATAACGTCTAAATACAAACCAAAAAGCATAATGAATTTAAAAAAAATAAAAAAGTGAAAATAAAGGTTAGCTAACCAGGTTTCCTTCCTCACTTATCAAAGCTAAATCGAGGAAAATACGATTTAAAACAAGCAAAAAAAGTCATGAATATGGCGGTGGTGAGGGAAAAAACAGAAATAAACGGGGGGAAAATTACATAGAGACTAAGTTAAGTCCAAGAAGATTTTCTTTTTGCTTGCATAGAGAAGGTCTCAAAGACTTAATAAAAAGAGTCTATAAAATTTTCAAATGATAGGGAGAGTGCGACTTACTAAGGATCGTAGACATGTCAGCACTGAAATTTATGGCACACGCATGGTTATTTATAAGATGGTCGCAAATCGCAGAACCATACGTATTACTCAGAACATCCGAGGGTGAAAAATTTGCAGAACGAATCTTTGAAGGCTCATGCTGTTTCCAACGAAAATCTAATCTTTGCGATGCTCGCCCAACATAGTGCGTACTGCAACTACATTTAAAAAAAATAATTAATAGCTACATTTAAATAAATAAATAATAACTTTTACCGGTCTCTATACGCGTTGGGACTCTTTTTGCCCCATAAAACAAAAATCAAAACTTTAGCACATAGGGCTTGATGATTTGTTCTGAAGTTAATTTGCATGACGAACTCAAATTTATAACTAAGACCCTTTGTAATAATGGTTACCCCTTGGATATTGTTGAAACTACTATCAATTAGAAAGTTTCCAATTTTCATAAACCCAAAGAAATTTTAGCTACTAGATGTCCTGTGTATCTACGTGTACCTTGGCTAGGTAACATCAGTAACCGATTTGCTAAGCAAATTTCTTTGTCTGTACAACGGTGTTATTTTGCATCGAAGCCGCGTGTTGTTTTTTCAACTAGGCCCATGTTGCCGTCTATTCGCAAAGATGTTCTCCCCCCATAATAATTCTATTATTTATTTATTTAAATGTAGTTGAATTTTGTATATAATAGTTTATCTTTGGTTCAAACGTGCAGTTGTAAACAGTAACAGTCTCGCGGTAAACAATTTCCCGGAACTTGTTGATAGCATTTTAATTTAATATGATTAAGTTTTTTTAAAATTTATTTTTTATTTCTAATTCATTTTTTTTTAATATATAATAATTTATATTTTATATTGAGGAGGTATAATTAATGAATTAATTTATTTTTTGTTTTTCTGCGTTCTAGGGTGGGGGCATAGACTTTGAATAAATCGGTTGGTAAAGGGAGACTACTTGATGAGCTGATCTAAGGGGGATAATCGTTATATATGTTTCTTCTCACTTAAGTGTATAACGTTGCATTACTTTTTATGTATTTATTGATTTATTTTTATTTTAGTAATATTATTCCTATTCTGGGGGTCTTTTATTTAATTCGTTATGTAATGCATATATACTCATTTATGGATTCTTGTACCTTTAATTTAATTATATTCTACGTACAACATGTGACCACATGTGCTTTTACTTTGCCCTCATCAGCCGCTAACCAGAGGTGATGACACAGTTTCGGTGGCTAAAGCGGGACTGCCACCACTGGCGCCACCAGCAGCTATTGCTGCTGAGCAAAGCAATAAACAAGATTAAAAAAAAAATACCTGGCATATTCAAGCCGAGGAAAAACGCTGTTTTTAACTTTTTCATTTTTTAACTTTTTAATTTTAATTTTTATTTATTTTTAACTCTTTAATTTTCCCTTTTTTCCTTCTTTTCCTCCTTTTCTTTCTTTTTCTTTCTTTTTTTCCTCCTTTTTTCCCCTTTTTCTTTTTTCCTCCCTTTTTTCCTTTTTTTCGTTTTTTTCTTCTTTTTCTCCCCCTTTTCTTTTTTTTTTCCAAGAGCAGCCAGAGAACGGAAGAAGTGGACACTATTATGCCCTCTTTGCAAATGTCTTCAAATTGTGTCAGATCCAGCATGATTTATTTATTTATTCATTTTAGTTAACTTGGATTATTTATTTATTTATTTATTTTAGTTAACTTGGATTCATTTATTTATTTATTTTAGTTAACTTGGATTTATTTATTTTACTTAACCTGGATTTATATTTTTGTTTATTTATTTTTTTTAGTTGACTTAGATTTATTTATTTATTTATTTTAGTTAACTTGGATTTATTTATTTATTTATTTTACTTAACTTGGATTTATATTTTTGTTTATTTATTTTTTTTAGTTGACTTAGATTCATTTATTTATTTATTTTAGTTAACTTGGATTTATTTATTTATTTATTTATTTATTTATTTTAGTTAACTTGGATTTATTTATCTATTTCTAATTTATTTTAGTTAAATTAGATTTATCTATTTATTAATTAATTTATTTATTTTAGTTTACTTGGATTTATTTTTATTTATTTATTTATTCTAGTTAACTTGGATTTATTTATTTATTTATTCTAGTTAACTTGAATTTATTTATTTATTTATTCTAGTTAACTTAGATTAATGTTTTTATTTATTTATTTATTTTAGTTAACTTGGATTTATGTTTTTATTTATTTATTTATTTTAGCTATCTTGGATTTATGTTTTATTTATTTATTTATTTTAGTTTACTTGGATTTATTTATTATTTATTTATTTATTTTAGTTAACTTGGATTTTTATTTTTATTTATTTACTTATTTTACTTGGATTTATTTATTTATTTAGTTTAGTCAACTTGGATTCATTTATTTATTTTAGTTAACTTGGATTTATTTATATATTTATTTATTTTAGTTAACTTGGATTTATGTTTTTATTTATTTATTTATTTTAGTTAACTTGGATTTATTATTTATTTATTTATTTAAGTCAACTTGGATTTATTTTTATTTATTTTAGTAATCTTGGATTTATGTTTTTATTTATTTATTAATTTTAGTTAACTTTGATTTATTTATTATTTATTTATTTATTTTAGTTAACTTGGATTTACGTTTTTATTTATTTATTCATTTATTGTAGTTAACTTGGATTTATTTTTTCATTTATTTAAGTAGTTAACTTTGATTTATTTTTTATTTATTTATTTATTCTAGTTAACTTAGATTAATGTTTTTATTTATTTATTTATTTTAGTTAACTTGGATTTATGTTTTAATTTATTTATTTATTTTAGCTAACTTGGATTTATGTTTTATTTATTTATTTATTTTAGTTTACTTGGATTTATTTATTATTTATTTATTTATTTTAGTTAACTTGGATTTTTATTTTTATTTATTTATTTATTTTAGTTAACTTGGATTTATTTATTTATTTAGTTTAGTCAACTTGGATTCATTTATTTATTTTAGTTAACTTGGATTTATTTATGTATTTATTTATTTTAGTTAACTTGGATTTATGTTTTTATTTATTTATTTATTTTAGTTAACTTGGATTTATGTTTTTATTTATTTATTTATTTTAGTTAACTTGGATTTATGTTTTTGTTTATTTATTTATTTTTGTTAACTGTGATTTATTTTGTATTTATTTATTTATTTATTTTAGTTAACTTGGATTTATGTTTTTAGTTATTTATTTCTTGTTGTTTATTATGATTTATTTTTTCAGTTATTTATTCATTTTAGTTAACTTGGATTTATTTTTTATTTATTTATTTATTTTAGTTAACTTGGATTTATTTTTTATTTATTTATTTATTTTAGTTAACTTGGATTTATGTTTTTGTTTATTTATTTATTTTAGTTAACTTGGATATATTTTTTATTTATTTATTTATTTTAGTTAACTTGGATTTATGTTTTTATTTATTTCTTTATTGATGTTAACTTTGATTTATTTATTTATTTATTTATTTTAGTTAACTTGGATTTATGTTTTTGGTGTATTATGTCTTCTTTGTTATTTGCGATTAATATTATTAGGTTTACTCGGAGAAATCAATTAGGCTATATTAGGCCATATAAACTTTCACGAGCACATATTCATCCAACCATGTAGCCCATATGCTGGCACCATGTAATTCATATATCTTAGGTTTGCTATTCAATTGTTATACATTATTATTATTGTTAATGTGTAATAATCTTAAATAAGGATTGCTTATTTATTATTTTGTTTATTTATTTATTTTGATTTATTTTAATTTAATTTTGGATTTATTTAATTTCATTTTTTTATTTTATTTTATTTTTAATTGTTATTATATAATGATGGGATAGTGTGTATTAAGTTAAGAATGGAGAACCTAATTTATGTCGGCGATTAATCTTAGGATGCAATTTGGCAATCAGGATTGATTCTTTGATACGAAGGTTGCCAACATTGAGTTCAGTGGCTCAAATATCTACTCTGATGGATTTGTTTGTATTGCCGCATGTGTGAAGTTGCCTGTGAACAGAAGAGGCTTGTGTTTGTATGTGTTCTTTTACTCTAATATGCAGGTGTCTCACTGTGCTACCGACGTAAGATTGGTCACATTTGGTGCACTGTATGCGATATACTGTGTATGTACGATGGCACATGTTAGTGGTTTTCTTCGGGCAGTTAGTTAGTTTGTGTTCGTGTGTTTGTATCTCCGTTAAAAATTTGTTTCGTCTGCATCCAACCGGCATAAACGTGGTATCTTTAGAAGAGCGATCTCTTGAACACATAAATATTAGAAAAATCGTCAATTATTTCATGAGGAAATTCCGTTTTGTTTGAAGGGCCGTCAGCTATAAATTTAGGTTTCGATGCTGTTTGTTAATCACGCATACGCGAACGGTCGTTTCGTTCTTTTGTTTTAAAAAGAAAAATATGCAACGTCATAACATATATGTCGTCGTGATGGGATTGATAACGTGTTCGATTCGAACTAAACTTGCAAGTTCGCGTCTACCGCGCGGCACTTTCTTTTTTTGCTTACAAAATTTTACTTTCGATTTCCCTTCTGGCTGATGACGCTCGAGTCCCATTTTCTTTAATCTATTAAAGTATATATCATATTTAACCCCATTTTAAAAGATAGCAAGGCCGGGTCCCTGTCCCCTAGTACATATGTCTCAACAAATTTACTTCTCTGTTGTTTCCTCAAGATAAATAACCCCGACAAACCCGAATAGCAGCATAATCCCACCTTTTCACTGTAGGGGTCCTCAGATGCCAGAAAATGTTCTACTCACATAACTTTCTATCTCTGATCACTAGTTTTTGGAAAGGAGTCAGCATTTATCAAGGTCTGAGAGTCATTCGAAGGTAAGGGTTAATAAGTGAACGCTGACTACTGATATGACGGTGTAGTTATCTCTAGTGGTGTATATGATTTGATTACACTGGGCAACACTAAAAAAGTACAGGATATCTGCAGCAATTTTTGTATACCTAGTAACGTGGAAATTTTATTTCTGGCTTTCTTTTTGTTGAATTAGGTATAATTTGTGCAAAATTGCCACAGTCGTAAATTTCAGTAAAAACGTCAAAAATGGGTTACTGACGACTTTGCAGTCACATATTATGTGTATTAAATTATAAATCTTAAGAGAAGAACAGTTTAATATACACATATTATGTACATTATTTGTTAAATCATTTATTTGAATCATTTATTTGCTAAAGTCAGCCGAAATGAGCTATTTTTCCAGATTTAAGAGAGCTAGATGACAGAGCTAGCTTGGTTAGCATAATATTTACTAGACCAAGGGCTAATTTTTTCAAAAGTAAAAACATAATGCTGTAGCACATGGTTTGGTGTTCACCACCTTCCGAAAAGCCATGGTATTCGTCAAGAAAGGCATTTTTTAATGTAGGCTAAAAAAATCAAGGAAAAGAAGCTAAAACCTTCCTCAGACCCTTATTTGTAGGGCACGGGAAAAAATCTGAGGGTTAAAAATAGATATCCATTTAATAAAGTATTTTTTAACTAAAAACTACAATAAAGACCGGATTATTGTGTATTTTAATGTTTTAAACATAAAGGGGCATTTTATACATTCTTTTCTGAAAATTTACTAAATTAAATGCAAAAAATAGAAATGAAATTTTATCAACCCCTTACTTTATGTACGAGAGAATCTAATAACTTGCTAGTGGGCGTTTATGATGGCTTAACATGTTCACATTATGGAATCCTTATTTTTCTTTATAAAACAATTTACTTTTTTTCTTGTCTTTATTCTTTAGATGCAGTATAGGCTTTGACGATGAGTGCAAAAATAATCCAAGCAAATTCTGCTACATATGTGGCGAATTAACATTTGCTTAAGAAAGGCGCAGCATTACCAGCCATATCAAGAAATTGTACAAGGTGTACTTTCATTTTGATATAGGAGACCAAGACAAGTCATGGGCTTCTCATGCCTGTTGCCTTACATGTGTGAAAAAATTGAGCGCATGGTATGCAAAAAAGAATGTTCACATGAAGTTTGGTGCAGAAAGATCATTCTAATGATTTCTATTATTGTCAGCAAGACTATACGGGCTGTACAACAGCAAAAAAAAAAAAAAGAAACACAATGTTTTCCCAAATTTGCAATCAGCAATGCGCCCACTTGAGCACTCAAAAGAATTACCTGTACCCAAACCCCCTGATCAGGAAATGTGGAGTTCAAGCAGTGGGGATGAACATTACAGTGATGAAACAGTAGAATTTTCTAATTCAGAAAGCAATAATAAACCAATACTATTTTCTCAAGATGCTCTAAATGACTTATGCAAAGATCTTTATTTAACCAAAGACAAAAGTGAACTTCTTGCATCAAGGCTTAAAGAACGAAATCTTCTTAGAAAAGGTGTGAAAATAACATTGTACAGAAAACGTGCACAAAACTTGCATGTTTTGTTCACTTTGACAGATGATTTATGCTTCTGCAATGACATTGTTGGACTTTTTTAACAGCTGGAAATACAATATGATAACACCAACTGGCGACTTTTCTTAGATGCATCCAAGGAAAGCATAAAAGCTGTTTTGCTTCACAATGGGAACACCCTGCCATCTGTTCCTATAGCTTACAGCACAACCATGAAAGAATCATATGAAAATTAAAAAAACAATTTTAGCAAGCATACATTATGAAGTCCATAAATGGCAATTTTGTGCAGATTTCAAGGTTATAGCTATGCTCACTGGCCTTCAGCCAGGCTATACTAAATGGTGTTGCTTCTTGTACTTATGGGACTCTAGAGCAAGAGCTGAACACTATGTACGCAAGCACTGGCCTGCTAGAGATGAAACTGAGCAAGGAAAGCATAACATTAAACACAAACCACTTCTGCAAAGTGATAGAATCCATTTACCACCTTTGCATATTAAACTCGGTTTGTTCAAGCAGTTTGTGAAAACACTAGACAAGGATTCCTTGGCATTTGCATATCTTGCAGAAAATTTTCCTTCATTAAGTCGAGCTAAAATAAAAGAAGGTATTTTCATAGGTCCCCAAATTCGAAAAATTGTTCTTGATGAAACTTTTAACACACATCTCACGAGAAAAGAAAAATGTGCCTTTGAGTCATTCAAGAAAGTTTGTGATAACTTCCTGGGAAAACATCCTTCAGAAGACTATGTGCAAGTTGTGAATGATCTATTGCATCATTCTCATGATATGGGATGTAACATGTCTCTAAAAGTTCATGTGCTCCACTCTCATTTGGATGTTTTTGCTGAGAATCTTGGCCATGTGAGTGATGAACATGGCGAAAGGTTCCATCAAGATATTTCATTAATAGAAAAACGTTTTAAAGGAAAATGGAACACTGGTATGTTGGCAGACTACTGCTGGAATTTAAAAATAAATGATGACACTCTACACAAGAGAGTTAAGAGGACAAATGTTGTTTAAACTGGTGTTTTTTTTTCAAAATAATTAATAATAAATACATGAAAATGGTACCTAATCCAGAGAAATAAATGTAAGATTTGGAATCAGCATACTTTTCTTACACCGAAACAGGTCTTATATGTCTTGTACTTTTTTTTCAATTCAAATTTGTTGCAGTGTTATTTTAGGATTTGTTTACATTAGACGTGAAGACGACTATATTGTAATCAGATGGCAAGCAGGCCATCGGAACAGGTAGTCAGTTCTAGGAAAGAAGCTTTGTTCATGGAATTTGCGTTTAGATTTAGGCCCAGATAGAGAGTAGAGCAAATTTTGGATAGTGGCTCTAGAAAGTTTTGCAAATAACGACGAAATGTTGATGCTCAGACGAGCACTTTCCATATTTATTACGATAGAACAGAAACGGCTCGCAACGTCCTTTCTGTGATAAAGAGGTTGAAAGGAAGAGAAAATGGCATCAGATATTAGGTTTCGAATTCGGTTTTGAATTTTCTTAAGGCTGGATACGGTGCTCCGAATAGCCCCTTCTCAGATGTGACACCCGTACTTCATTTTAGGACAGACCAGACTCTTATACACCTAGAGAATTACGTTGGGCGTCAGATACCTTCTGGTGTGGTCGAATGACGCAGCAATTTTTTCCGGCGACTTTGGCAACAGATTTGATAAGTTCACAGAATGACAAAAGTATTCGGTAATTGACTAGTAGACCAGCGTTCAATCCTCAGTCTAGTCATAGCAAAGAATTAAAAATATAAAGCGAGGATTAATGGAAATTGGGGCTATACTGTGGAAAAATGACGCACTCCCATACATTTCAATGTTGTTGCTAATGAAAAGAAAGTCTTCGGGGTTCCTTCGACTATTCTACAACATGTTGTTCTGATTTTACTTTCACTTTCACTTTCAATAATACGAAATACTAGATTTTTTACTCGTTTTTAACGAAAAAAATTTTGAGCCTGTTGACTTAAAATTAGTGCTTTATGTCAAACGTTTGCAGTAAGGTAGCATTGTAGTGACTAGTTTCTATTAACCTCTAATTTTGCATCGAACGGATACCATAATACATAGTCCTTGCACCGTATCATAACAAAGGTCGATACACAATTTCAGTCAAATAGAACCAGTAGTGTCTGGGGAAAAGTAGATCTACAATACTTATCCCTATTAACCCCTATTATTCCCTATAAACTCATATTAATCCTTATTAATCCTTTTAATCCCTATTAAATCCTTAATTGTGTATGAAGCAGATACCATATGTCTTAGTTCGCTGTAGTTTATCACACCAAACGTTCATACAAATTTTCAGTCAGATCGGCTCAGTAGTTTTTATTGAGATGAGTATTATTTATTGTTAGTTGTTGTCTCACGACGTTTCGGCCAACTATACCACCTGACCCTAACCCCAACTATACCACCTGACGAATGCCAGAGGAATAGTTGGTCGAAAGATCGTGAAACAACAACGAAAAGATGAGAATGATAAGTTGCAATAAAAAAAAGGATTAAATAATATTCATCTCAATTAGCATTCCAATTAATTAAATACATATACCATTCGGTACGGACCCGACAATGGAAGATCAGATAATTATAAATAATAAACGATTTATAAAACTACAAAAATCCAACCTTGATCGCTCTCCGTGGCGCAGTGGAGAGAGACGTTGAATCTCTATAGAGCATTGTTTGAAGATAGCGGTTTCATTCCTACCCAAAGCCGGACAGAGACTTAGGCCAAAACCTGGGGGAGAGGACAACAACTATGGAAGGCGGTAATTGCTGAGGATGAAGTTAGAAGATTCGAAGTTCCTATTCGTCGTAGTTACCACCTGACGAAGGGCAGATGAATAGTTGGCCGAAATATCGCAAAACAACAACTAAGAAAGATGAGGATAATAGTTTGCAATAAATAAATGAAGTTCACTAACTGTTCATCGAATGGATACCATAATACTTAGTTCGTTGCACCTTATCACAAAAAGGTTCATACAAAATACCAGCGAGATAGGCCCAGTGGTTTCAGAGAAAAAGTGCAAAAGACAGACAGCAAGAGTGACAGACTAATATAATATTGATTCTATTCTATAATATTGGTCATTAAAATTCAGCAAGAACCGCCTTTGTATATAATTTATAACCCGTCCCAAAATTCACACCATGTTTTAAACTTGTTTACTTCCCTTTTCTAATTATATGTCTAACTTATACACCCAATGATTTTTTCGTGTTTTCGTTGGTTTTATTGAAATCTACACCTATTTCTTATCGATTTCTTATCGATTTTGATATTGTTGATTTGAGTGATTTATTCTTTTTCTTTCGGTGTCGTTATCGACGTGAGAGTTTAATGAGTTAAGAACCATAATCGATATTTTTTTTTTTTATTGAGTTAGGATTTAGTGAAAATGAACCGCCGAATAAGTTGCTAAATGCGAAATAAACCGTCGCACAAATAGATATAAGCGTTTCCAAATGAGAGATGAATCCGAGCAAATATTTTTATTTTTGAATTTTGTTTTCCATGCAGAATGGTTCCTGTAGGTACCTAATGAACTAAAATATGTACATATTTGAAGCAAGTATTAAATAAAAGGAAACTGCAGACTAAACCACATCTATCTATCTATCTATCTATCTATCTATCTATCTACTTTTTATTAAAGTAACTTTGTATGTGTGTGTGTGTGAGAGAGAATTAGTTATCTATGGACTCGAAAACACCTGGGCCGATGTTTTTAATAAAATTACAATCGAAGTTACTTTATGTACCTGGAATTGTTCTTAGAAAGGTTTTCTATCGGAATGTCTTCAATCAGTGTCGGTAATCGATAATCGAAAAAATCTGACGAAAGAAATAACTAGCGATTTTGACCAAAGTTAACACCTTACACAGCCTTATATTACAAGTGCATTTGAAAAGTTTTATTACCACACAAGCAGAAAAGCCTGACATCTAAAATCAACAGTAGATTTTTTGATATGACAGATGAGTGGTTGAAATGATTGTATCTATTTAAAGTACAATTGCATTACTTTATGTACCTGACAGTGTTCTTAGATAGGTTTTCTATCGGAATGTTTTCGATCAGTATCGATAATTGATAATCGAAAAATTCGGATGAAAGAAGTATCAAGTGATTTTGACGAAAGTTAACATTTTACACAGCCTAACATCACAAATGCATTTAAGAAATTTTATTATCACACAAGCCGAAAGGACCGATATATAAAATCAAGAGTAGGTTCTTTGATAAGGCAGATGTGTTTTCGAAACGAATGTATTTGTTTAAAGCACAATTGCACCATGATACTTGACTTTTATATTATAATCTTAAATTCAAGCAATTATCACAGAACAAACAGTAAGCTCAGTCATATAAAATCAACAATAGGTTTTTTGATAAGATAGGGGCTCATTCGAAATTAATGTTTCTGTTTAGAGAACAATTAAAGCGTGATACTTGAATTTTACATTTAAAACTTTAATTCAAACAATTACATGTGAATAAAATAATTTTATAAAATCAACAGTATGCAAATGACCGAGCCGTTTGCAAGGTGACGTCACAGCGAGGAAGAAGGAAAAAAAGATTATAAAAAAGAAAAAAAAGTGGCCTGACATAGACGTGTTACACGCGTGACAGAAGAGCAACAGGGAAATACGTGTTCTGAACATGGCCGGAAAAAGATACCCTGTGTTTCGTACGGCAGAGTTTCGTTAAGCACCCTGGAGCACGAGAAGACTTTCTTACAAGAGACAAAGCGTTATTCTGGAAGTACCTGTAAATAAATGTCTGTTGACATATAATGATTACGTTACATTAGTATTATAGTAGGAAAATATATATGATTATTTTGCTACTTTCTGCCTGGTTTATGATCAGGTTCAGAGGCCCTTTTATCCTGCCGGTGTTTACTTTGGGTTTTTTTTTTGTATTTTTGTGTCTAAGGCTTTTTATTTTCTGTAACTTTATTAAAAGACGCCAGCTATAAATAAAAAGGTGTTCCGCCTACAATCCGAGGACGTGCTGGATTGCTTGTTGAAATAGCACACAATTAAAACAATTTGGATAGGATTTACTTTTACATACAGTGTGACTTAAGAGACCCGAGGAGGGGGGCTAATGATCATTCAGATACTCATCCAAGATGTAATATGTATAAAATAGTATGATAAAAATGGTATAAAGGTTGGCCTAAAAATAATTATACAATTTACGTAAGTAACAGAGTGATGTGAATAAGTGAGAGGAGTTTACGAATAGAGAGTAAAACTTATTGCTAACTTCTGTTTGGCACTACATTTTTTTTTAGAGAAAAGGTTTCCTCAGAAATTATGTAATGATTTTTAAATGGGGATGTAATATTCGCATAGTTTCCGGGAACGCGCTTGACTATTAAGTGGTGACTTTTAGAAAATTGAATTGGAAGTTCTCGGTTGCTTTCCTATTGAAACTGCAGGATCCACGTAATCCCCCCCCCAAACCCCTAAAAACAAACGAAAAGAACAATCTAAGTTGCACAACATCGAAAAGCAAAAACAGAAATCAGAATATAGGTCTTGGAAAACAGGAAAGTACCGTACCGTACTGAATCAGTACTAACCTTGGGCGGGTGGAACCGGTTTCATTCGAAGGAGGAAGTTTCATGGGAATATGAAATTCGGAAGCGATCCCTAGTCGCATGTATATCCCCGTTCGGGGAGACGACGACGTTACGTTTTTGCAGTTCTTACCGAGAGGTGTCGACGTCCTCCTCTATACAGCGCCTGGTATTTCCAAATGGTCGTTCACTTGGTACTAGCCGGTGATTAAACGAGAACCGCTTTGTCAACCGTGATTATCCCGTAAAACTTAAAGTAGAACTAAGTGATTAGTGAGAATAAAGCTATAAAATAGAAGTTTAAAATTAGTTTTTATTATTCAGCAGAATACTCCAAAACTATTGCGTTAGGTAATTTTTAAGTCGCAGTTTCAAAGAATGTTTATTCTTCTCAACAGAGGAAAACTGTTATCAAAATAATCAGATATGAATGTTAGATATTAGCCTTTCTATGCATGTGCTTGTTACTGCATAAGACGAAACTAAAGATCTTATGAGTTTTAGTCATAAAATATAAAAAAATATAAGAATATAAACAGGAAAAAAATTTGCGCGAAGAGTTCTTTCAGAAATATTTTGAAGAAAGAGTCAATTATATATATATATATATATATATATATATATATATATATATATATATATATATATATATATAACCAATTGGTACATATACACACATATACATATATATATATATATATATATATATAAGAGAACGCATGTACATATGAATATCCATAGGTATGTATTTGATTCAGAGTTCAACATTAAGACAAAAAAACAAAACAAAAAACAAACTAAAAAAAAAAAACAACCGTATATAAAAAAGTTCAAAAGAGGTTATTAGCTGTTAGTGAAAAACAAGTGCGCGTCTGAATAATCTAAGTTGAAAATCCGTCGTCAGAAACAAGGGTTTAAAATATTGAAGATTTGAATTTGCTTTTGCTTTGATTAGTAAACTCCTTCTCAAATCTTTCTGCCTTTATATATATATATATATATATATATATATATATATATATATATATATATATATATATATATATATATATATATATGTGTGTATATATATATATATGTAAGGGTCACATTCTACGAAAGTGTTTGTAAAGCATCATGTCGGCGATTAGATAGAGTTGAGAGCTTGATAGACAGTTTGTAAGCTGTAAGGTTAGTGACATTTTTATTCTGACCAAGATATTCAAACATTAAAGTCTCTCTAGAGTTCTTTCAGCTATCATCTTACCATGAGAAAAAAAAACGATTAAAATTTAATTCGATAGACGGATATAAAATGATTAAAATGACACCGTGTGGCAGCTTAGATATATAAAAAAAATCCCCATTGCTCTATATTTTCACAGATAATATTATTTTACATTAGATGCTACCGATTTTCCTCTGATGCGATGATAGCTGAATCAGCACTAGAAAGATTTCCGTTTATCATGTTTAATTGTTTGTAAACATTTTTGGACATCTGAACGCGCGCGCGCACACACACACACAAACACACACACACGCACACTTATATATATATATATATATATATATATATATATATATATATATATATATACATATATTATGACAGCCCCTTTCAGAAATTTGTTTCTTATCGTTAAGAACTTTCAGTTGAATTAAAGTCGGTCAATTTAGCTCTCATGCATAGATCATCGTATAACGATTAGATCACTTTCTGACTGACGTAAATAAACATTTAAAACTAAAATGTTTAAATTCGACGTTATTTCAGGCGGTTAATGGTAGCCGAATGATATTAGGTCTTCGCTAAATCGAGCCAGAGAGGTCTCGTGATGCGGGGTTCGAATCGTTCGACTGGTATTAATTGTGACACCCTGCACTGAAGATTCCCGAAAGGATGAAACACTAGTGTCTGTAGGTATTTAATAATTATTATAGTAAATATATATATATATATATATATATATATATATATATATATATATATATATATATATATATGTATAAAGCGAGGAAGAAATATACAGAGAGACATAGAAAGAAAACGAAAGACTAGTAATTATTGCACTAGCTCAGATATGCCAACATATCTCTATGCAGGGCAAATGGGGGCTTTGTTTGTATATTACACTAGCAAGCGTGCAAAATTTTCTAGCTCGGTTTAGGAAGCTCTCTTTCTTTGCAGCAGGCTTGGCAGTAACTACTATGATTTTGTTTCTGTCCAAATAACCTCTAAATGTTAGGCTGGAGAGTTTGAAATTTGGATTTTCAGGTATGACACTTTTTGGTAATCGGTGGTTAGAAAAATATTTCGTATAATGTTCAAAGGAAAGAAGCATTCTCCTACAGACTATAGGGCATTTTCTAAGGATTTAGAGCGTGGTGTCATTACAAATTACACCCATCTCGAATGCAAGTGGATAAAAGATAAGTTATTTATATTTACGCCTACTGAAAGCGACTTAGATCTTTCGTTAAGCAGAGAAAGATCTGATTATATTTAATACTCGTTCAATAACATCGTACTAAATAAATTTAATGAAAAACATTTATGACAAAGTTCATCACAAATCTTAGACGTATCTGACTGTAGTTTCCGACTGGTAGTGCAGGAACTCTAACTCTTAGGTAGCGCAATGGCCGGTGATCTATGAACAGTTTTATAATATCGGGATAACTGTGAGGCTATGTTTGTCGCTAATGAAAAGTGATCCTGCACTTATCACCGGTGGGCTTTCCCTAGGTTGCAACTCCGTACTTGTATAAATACATTTACGTATGTGATAATTGGAGAGAGACGAACACACGTACGTCTGCTTTTGTTATTTAGATTATGCAAATCTATCTGGTCATGTTAGACACGAAATAATTTATTCGACCTTTGATTGTTGTAGAATTTTACACCTTTCTAGTGTCAACGTTTGTCTTGATTATCGATATTATTCCCTTTACATTTTCCCCTTTCTCTTTCCAAAATAAATTGTAATCGCGAATAAAGCTTCGCGTGAAACAAAATAATAATAATAAAAAATAGATTGAATTCCTGTTGTTCGGTTCGGATTTAGTAAAATTCAAGAGAGAAAAATAAATGTTGCAAAAAACAAAAAACATAAATGAAAAAATATTCATGAATATTCGAAAGTAGAGAAAATATCTGACTTTGAAGATAATGATGCAAGATTAGGTTTAGAGGTGGAAGCGCAAGGGAATGAAAAGTTGCAAATACATTTAGGCAAACGTGTAAATGTCTAATAATAGAAAACTACTTAAGAAGATATATATATGTAAAACCCAAACGAAAAAAAACCCCATTAAACCGAAAGTTATATACTAATATATGAATAATAATATCTATCTATCTATCTATCTATCTATCTATCTACAGTTATATAAATGCAGCTTTGTCTCTGCGTGTGAGTTTGTTCCTTATAGACTCCGAAACGGCTGAACAGGTTTTCTTTTAAAATTGACAGAACTTTAGTGCATGAGTATGGGAGTGCTCTTAGTTAAGTTTTGTCTCAGGATACACCTGATAATTACCGGTAATCGATAATCGAAACCGTTATTTTAATTTATCCATCATCGGTAAAACCATTTCTTCCGTGTCGTCGCTTAGCAACAATGATAGAACAGCGGGCCGTGTAAATTCTACTGTGGGTAAGTTGATAGCGTGTTTTTTTTTTTTTTTTTTTGCATAATGTGGTCTATAGGTTCAAAATCCGCACGTAAATTTCTTGATTTTGTTTTCATTAACTGCAAAGAATTTTATAAGACTTAAAAAATTACGTGTTTTTATAGCAGTGCAAAAGTAACTTATGTTTCTGTTTTTGAACGTCCATTGAACAAGCCACTGATCTCGAAGAAATTGCAAAACAATCCACACATATATTTAGTGAAAATGTGATTCCGAGGTTTCTTATATGTCGGTTTAACAAAACATAGGCCCCAACAACCAAGCCAAAGTAATATGCCCGGCAACATAAAATAAGGAATTTTTCGACACAGTTGATTAATTGTAGAACTATAGAACGACAATCACATACATTGTTACAACGAATAGATAGTCGATGTCAATCCCGTTGTTTCTTTTGCATAAGGATCAAGAAATGGCCCCACAAAATTTCACCAAAGTAGTTGGTTTTGAGCTGGAAGAATAGCTGCAAAAGGGACAAATGAAAGAAAATGAGAGAAATGCTAGTACGTTGCATGCACTGTGTGGGGGTTACGTTGATCAGTATAATATATCTAAATGTATAAATTTACCCGTATATATATATATATATATATATATATATATATATATATATATATATATATATATATATATATATAATAGTATATATATATATATATATATAAATATATAAATATACCCGATATTTACTAAAATAATCTTAGGATTACAAAAAAAATAAAGACAGAAAATATTGGAATTACAAAAGGTACAGATAAGAATAAAAATGGCATAAAAAACCCACCGGTTTTGTTTTACGGCATATCAACCCTTTTCAAGTTATTTAATGCCGAATCCAGTGATTTTGAATAACAATTTTTTAATAGAGTATATATATATATTTTTTTAAGTCGGTTTCTATTTAACCCATGGTTAGGACCCTAACAGGTACTACCAGTTCGGGTCCTAGTGGACCGGGGAGCAATTGCAATTAAAGGGTAGCTTCACATTCCCCAAAGCACGCAAGCTGAGGCCTCACCATCGGATATAGTTTAAGGTCATATCCAGGACCGAACAAGGCCGGGTAATACTACTAGTATATATATATATATATATATATATATATATATATATATATATATATATATATATATAACTAGTAATATATATATATATATATATATATATATATATATATATATATATATATATATATATAGTAATACATATATAAGCATGCAGCGACCTGCTGTTTTAACAGCGTCAGTGACCACAGTACTCCAAATTGTAGAGCCATGGTAATATCGGGAAGACAAGTAAGGACGGTAGGTATTTTGTTGCTTTCTGTCGTAAGTTAAACGCGCTCCCATACGCAAACCTGAACTTTTCTCGGCGCTGTACATACTGCAACTGGCCTTCCCAAATGGTCACCCATCTGGTACTGGCTATGAAAATATAATAAGTTATAAAAATATATTTGGCAATCAAGCTACGCAGATTTTTTTTCAGCGTTTCATTCGCATGAGCATTCGCTAAGCTAATGCATGAAATTGACGGAACTGCATGTTTTTTTTATAGATACATACACATGTTAATAAGTTTTCCAGGTAACTAATCGCATTCTTTCTTATTCTCCGTTTTGTTTTCTCCAGCCAATGGTTGGGCTTATAACAAAGTATTGTTTCACTTGAAATGTTTAATGATAATTATATATCTATAATATAAAGCTTAATGTCTGTATGTGTGTGTGTGTCTAGTTACGAATAGGCTTCTATATGGTTTACTATTTTAAAAAACTGATTACATATAATGATAGATGTATCGAGACACAGGAATGGGTATGCTTGATCTGGCAGAACGGTGGTTCATTAAAATTGTGGGGTCTGCGTTCGCGCCTGGTCCACAAAGTATGGACATAAAAATTAAAAAATTAAAAAAAAAACGTTTACAAGTGTTTTTGATATAGATGTACATAAGAATACTTTGATTAGTATGTTTTAACTTAAATAGGGATGGTATAATAAAATTGTGGGGTCTGCGTTCGCGCCTGGCCTCTATAGATGGAAATAGGCACAAACTTTAATAAAGATTTTTCATATCTATCTGCGTAAGTATACTTTGATAATTATGTTTCAGTTTGAAGAAATATGGTATAATAAAGTTATGGGGTGTTCGTTCGCACATGACCTCCATAGAATGGAAATATGTCACAAAGTTTAACAAGGTTTTTTAATATAGATCCACAGAATATTGTGATAAGTGTTTCAGTGTGCACAAGTATGGTATAATAAATTATGGGGTTTATCTATTTTATTTTTATTTTCATCATATTTTGCTTTGGTTTAAAAACAAAACAAATTTACAACCCTTTTTTTGAACCCAGTCAACGACGGGCACTTTTACTTATATATATATATATATATATATATATATATATATATATATATATATATATATATATATATACTAGCATTTCAGCCCGGCGTTGCCCGGGTGTGTGAATGTGGTGTATGTTGAGCAAAAATAAAGTGGTAGTAGAAAGGCAGGCTCGAACCTGTTATGACCGCTTAACCTTTAGTGTTTTCGGCTCAAATTAAGTTATTAAGTTAGATCCATGTCCAAGGAACCTATATCTAAAATTTCAAGTGTTTAAACCCAAATTTGTCGGAGGAGTTTGGTAGAGTAGGAAGGCAGGCTCGAACCGGTACCGCAAAGGAGGAAAAGAACGGGGTAAAACCTAACGTTTATGCTGTTACGACCACCGCCAAACCGGAACCGACATTTTTTAAAATTAAGGCTGGACAATCTAAAGGAGAAGACAACTTAAATAAAAATCGGCGAAAAAAGTCTACCCCCCCCCTGTAGAAAAGTTGAAGGGGAAGATATTAATGTTTTTAGCCAATTTTTCAATATTTATCGTATGAATGGTTGAACTTTAAAACGATACTGATATTGATAAAATCCGTCGCCTCTATTGAAAGTTTAAGGCAGACATGCAAACAGACATACATATATACATTTATATATTGGTAACTAAAATTTTCGACTAAAACTGATGAAAAAGCTTGCCCTATCTCTGAATACCCTTTATGTAAAATTTCAAATATTTAGACCAGAAATTGTCTGAGTAATTTGGAAGAGACCGCAGAGGTGAATTTTTTTAAAATTTGACCCCTATTATGACCCTTTAAAATTTATTGTTTTGGGCTCAAATCAAGTTATTAAGTCAGATCCATGTTCAAGGAATCTATATCTAAAATTTCAAGTGCGTAGATCTAAAATTGTCGGAGGAGTTTGATAGAGTTCTCAAAGGTGAAATCGTTGAACTTTGACCCCTTAATCGCTAAATTTCTGGCCAAAAACCGATCATATCGATTTTCCCAAATCTCAGTACCCTGTATATCAAATTTCGAGTCTGTAGACTAAAAATTGACAGAGTTATTACGTAGGGAAATGTATAAAAACACACACACACAGGCACACACACAGACACGTTCACTTATATATATATATATATATATATATATATATATATATATATATTCAGTCACTGTTGTTGTTGCATTTTTTTAAATTATTAGACGTTAAAGATTTCTAACTGACGATCGAATAAATATTCTTATTATTTTTTTTTTTTACCTTCATTCACTGAAAACAAAACAAAGTTTTTTTTCTGTTTTGATAATTTTATTTGATCCTCAGTTGGAAATCATTAATGTCACTAAATTAAAAAAAATACAACAACAATAACAACAAAAATAGTGATTGAAGGTAAAAAACAAGTTTGTTTTCATTTTAGTCATTTCATTATTTCTTGTACGCCATGAAGAATCACCCAGCTATGAGCAAATAGCTGCACTGCCTTGTGGATGCAATGGGAAAGAAAAAGGCTAAGGGAATAAACTCCGAAAAAAAAAAGTCCGGTCTAGAGTTCCGATAGGCAGATGGTGAAGCTCTGTAACATATATCCGACGGCCCTGAATCTGCGTGGTACCGACTGTATTGGCTTGCCTTTCCGTTGGAGTCTACCTGAAACACCGAGAGAGGCACCCTGATAAATGCGCAAACCCAGGTTCTCTTATTATCTGCCTAGGCCTGCACCTGGTCAGCCACAGCAGACGCTATAGTAAACCAAAGTAGATGCAGAATGCTTTTGTTTCAAGAGACACAAGGTTATATATATATATATATATATATATATATATATATATATATATATATATATATATATATATATACATATATATATATAATTTTTTATATAATAAAATATATAATTATAATATTTTTTATTATTTGTAAAAAGTTAACAGTTACACTTGGTCGCTACAAACATTCATTTGTTTCAATTAATAATACTTAATTTTTTTCTTTTTATTAGCGTCTAATGGCCAAGTGTCGCCTGATGAAGTCTAATTGACAGAAACAGATTGTTGTTTGTAGCGACTAAATGTAACTGTTCACATTTAAAAAAAAATATATATATATATGTGTGTGTATATACATATATATATATATATATATATATATATATATAAGCCTGACGAATACTAGCGTGGATTCAACGGGAAATATTCTGTGTAGATCAATTGTCATATATTTTATAACTAACTATATATAAAAAGCGAATTCAAATAAATGATTTCTAAAAAGAACCATACAGGAAACAAGAATATTACTGAATATTAAAAACATCTTTTCGATTATTTTTTTATTGTGTTTTATATGTACGTGTAAAATGATTTTTTTAAATTTTCGATTACTTTTTTATTGTGTTTGAAATGTACGTTCCAAATAATGTTTTTAATTTTCCATTAATTTTGTATTGTGTTTGATATGTACGTGCAAAATGATTTTTTTAAATTTTGATTATTTTTTTATTGTGTTTGATATGTACGTGCAAAATGATTTTTTTAAATTTTGATTATTTTTTTATTGTGTTTGATATGTACGTGCAAAATGAATGTTTTTAATTTTCGATTACGGTTTATTGACTTGAAAGATAATGATGAAAGATTAGGTTTTGAGGTAGGAGCACAAGGAAATGAAAAGTCGCAAATAAATTTTTGCAGACGTGTAAATGTCTAACAGTCGGCGGGTACTTAATGCTATATATGAAATATTCAAAGCGAAAAACATTAAGACGTAAAGTTATATATATATAATATATATATATATATTATATATATAATTAGTAATATATGAAAACTAGCATTATATATATATATATATATATATATATTATAGTAAGTTATAAAATATATATGTCAATAACGCTGCATAGAATTTTCCGAGTTCTTCCACTTAAGAACTCGCCAAGTTAATGCATGGTTTAACGTTGTTGTTTTTTTTTTTCAGTAGCAAAGCAGACAAAGAATAGAAAAGAAATTTAACTCCCCTTTACTTAGTACAACAACATTTATTTCCCCATTGTAACAGCCATGATATAATTTACGTAATCTGAGGAGTTATTCATGTCCCCCTTGTGATCGTCCGATTTATCTCTTTTATAACCCTTTTCTTTACCTGTGATGTTAGTTCACAAGTATTTGCATACAGCCGGAAGAGCTATGTTACAAAGAATTAATGTTACCATCTTTTATATATGTACACATGCTATTAAGTTTGCTAGGGCACTAATCACATTCTTTTTTATTCTGCTCTCATTTTCACCAGCCAATGGTTGGGCTTATACCCATGTATTCTTTGTCTTGAAATGATATAATAATAATAATAATAATAATAATAATAATAATAATAATAATATATATATAAAACACACACACATATATGTATATATATATATATATGTATGTATATATATGTATATATATATATATATATATATATGTGGTCAGGTCATGTCATATGCTACTGGTACCATGTAACCCAGTACTACCTGCCTCATGGTCGGGTCACCAGCGACTAAACTGGTTCCCCCACCAGACTTGTTTGGTGAGGAGGGTGGCTAGTCTCCCTGAAGGATTAAAAACAAGACCTTCCAAAGGGCGAATGAACTCTTTTTCTGGGTCAACGGCCAACTAGCACCGTGTATATTTGTGTGTGTGTATACGTGTATTGGGGTAGAGAGGGCTCCCGTAAGCCGTGGTAAAGGCAACCTTTCTAGGAGAAGCAAATCTCTGATTTAAAAAACCATAAAGCGGAAGACCAGTACCCGCATTACGCTGGTCTGCAGTTTAATTTGTTGCTGGCTATCTTGCTCTTGCTTGTTGCTGGATCTCAACATTTTGAACCGAGAGAGAGACTTAGCTGTCGTACAAAGCTAAGACTCTGTAACATCATCTTTGTATAGATACTCCCTCAGGCATTTGGGCTCATGGAATTTAAGTGTCTGAGGGAGTGGCACTCGTCTGACAAGACGTTGCAATCATCATGTATATATGTATGCATGCAAAAATATATATTCAAATTTATGAAACACATTTAAATAAATCGTGACAAAAAAGAAACATAAATGAAACAAGAATATTCATGAATTTTTGGAAGAAATGAAAATATCTCACTTGAAAGATGATGATGCAAAATTAGTTTTGGAGGTGGAAGCGCAAGGAAATGAAAAGACGCAAGAACATTTAGGCAAACGTGTTAATGCCTAAGATTAGCCAAATACTTTAGACCATATATATGACAGATTCAAAGTGAAAAACATTGAATGGAAATATATATTATTCCTTAATTGGAATTCATTTTTTGAGATGAGCATTATATGTTAATTTTTATTTTTATTTCGGACTAGTAATAAAAAACAACAACTAATAAAGATGAGATGAATAGTCCGAAATAAAAATAAAAATTAACATTGAATGGAAAGTTATTTAGTAATGTATAAATAGTAATATATTTGTACATGTATATATATATATATATATATATATATATTTGTGTGTGTATGTATGGGTGTGTATGTGCGTGTGTATTTGGCCTCAGAGCTCAGCACTCCGCTACACTGCTTGCCTCCCCTTAATCCCTTCAGTCCTACACGCATACGCACATAAACTGTCATCTAGCGACTAAAATAGAAAACCGATTAAATTATAACGAGGAAAAAAGATCAAATAAAAAGTTAATATATAAAATAAATAAAATTTATATTAACTTTAAACAACTTATTGAATCCAGAACCTATCTAACATACAACACCTGGCGCTGACACAATTACAAAATTTAAAAATGTTTGAGAGCTGTCTACGCTGTCTCCCCTCTGACGAAGAGATATTTTCTCGAAAATATTTGGAAACTCTTGTCTTATGCGACATCTATATTCTGAAATAAACATGCATAATTAAAAATCAGTGAAGTCCCTTCAATATTGTCATCGTTATTTATATTACTACATAAACTTTCCCTAACTACAGTGTGATTGCCCTAAACACAAGCCTTTAACATTTAGCAAAATACGTCAGGCAAACTACAAAAATCTTTCTCATATATGTATGTCGATATATTACTAGTAATATATTATATTTGTATGTCTATATAGTATAGTAAGTTATATCGATATATATATATATATATATATATATATATATATATATATATATATATTAATTAAGCTACAGAAACATTTCTCTTCTGGTAAAACCTCGCGGATCATATGCATGGAATTTATGTTACTTCATTTGCATATATATATATATATATATATATATATATATATATATATATATATATTTGAAATTAGTGTATTGAGGCAGCATTCCTTCATTCAGGCAAACATTATTAAAAACAACAGAGATACCTTGCTTAATGATTCTTTTTTTCATTTTTTTCGATCTTCCGTAAGATTTTTGTAACTTCAAGATGGAAGGTATTTACAAATGTTCCATGGTTCACAGGAGCGCTTTCGATTCTTTCTTGAATCATCATATATTTCACTTCTATTTTTAATATTTTATCTCCACCTGATGATGATTCAAGAAAGAATCGAACGTGCTCGTGTGAACCATGGAACATTTCTAAATACCTTCCATCTTGAAGTTAAAAAAGAATCATTGAGCAAGGTATCTCTGTTGTTTTTAATAATGTTTGCCTGAATATATATATATATATATATATATATATATATATATATATATATATATATATATATCAGAGAGGCGGTAGCACTCTCTATATAGGGATGGCCCGTGCACGCCTATATACGCCTACAAAACAAAACTATCCAAATCTTAACAAAAATCAACTTATAAGTTTCAAAAAGCACATATTCTTACAGAGAAGCGTCTTACGAATCCAGCGAGTGTCAGAACGGCGGTTAAAATGTCAAAAGAGAGCAAAAAAAAAAAGGGTACAAAAATGGCCAATTGTTCTTCTTTCTTCTTTCTTCTTTCTTCTTCTGCTTTCTTCTTTCTTTTGAGACGATGTATCTCGGTGTACGAACGGTCTCTGACAACAGTTCAAGCATCAATCGACTGCTCTTTACACGGAGAAGTGCAGTGACCCATCGCTTTTTAGCTAACTCCATAATTAAATAAGATTACGTGTAATAAAGAGGTTTCAAACACTATATACCCAATGTAGACAGACCACTTCGAACACGGAACTTCTCTCAAAAGGGACAGCTCCAAATAATACACCGGATGCTCACAGACGTTCCAGTTTGCCAGTGGCCTATATTTCTTGGACGCTGAATATTTGAGGTGAACGTTAAGGTTTTTTCTTTAAACAGTAACCCACCAGCGTTAATGAAACCACGAAATCTTTATCTCAGTTGATCAAAATTGTTATAAGAGTAACCTATCAGCAAGTACGACGTCAAAAAACAATGTTATAAAAACAAATAATTCTTCAGATTTTGGACTGTAAAATATGTACAAAATGTCAATGCTGTGACCAGGATTCGAACCTAGGTTAGCACGGCCACAACGTGGGGTCCTGATCACGGCTAACACTGACGTCTGTCGCTCTTGGCAGAAAGACACATCACTACTGTCAAACTATTGAAAAATAAGGAGGAAACTTGAAATTCTCACGCATGCGCAAAAATACACTATAGCAACCATTGTTAAATGCAGCTGAATCTCTTTGCTCGCTAAGAAAAGTAGATCAGACCAGTTCTTCTAAGAACTCACCAAACGCCAAAGGAAATAAGTTAAATTAACCGCAAAAGAAACTGCAAGAAAGTCATCTTCTAAGAACTCACTGGAAGCTGACCAAAAAGAATCAAAATCCAAGCCCTAGCCACAAAAATAGCTGGATATTGTGGCTACTATACACAATCTACTAATAAAAACAAGTAAGTTTTCTAAAATAAATTACAATAAATTAACCAATTAACCTCACACTGTCACTGATTAGGACTTCATATAAAGATAACAATTACACTATTGGTGTATATACCGTTCCACACTTTAACTATTGGTGACGGGGCAGTATCTCAATTCTACGAGAGTTGTCTTGCTATAAGATAAGTGATATTATAGTAAGATACACATAAGTGTTATATGTTTACATTTAATAAAAATGCCAAAGTAAGCACGTAGTAAAAAAGCTCAGAGAAATATAGACTATGAAAAAAACAAAGTCAAGGTATTATCTGAGCAAAAAGAATACTATCAGAAAAATGCTGAAATAATAAAAATTAAGTATCATGCAAATCCTGAGGCAAAGAAGGCTGCCTCACGTGCTGACTCAAAAGCACGGTATAACAGGGATCCCGAGGGGAAAAAATGCCTCACGTTCTCTTTATAACAAAGAACCAGAAAAAAAGAAGGCTGCCTCACGTGCTGACTCAAAAGCACGGTATAACAGGGATTCCGAGGGAAAAAAGCTGCCTCACGTGCTCTTTATAACAAAGAACCAGAAAAAAAGAAGGCTGCCTCACGTGCTGACTCAAAAGCATGGTATAACAGGGATCCCAAGGGGAAAAAAGCTGCCTCATGCACAAACTATTATAAATATAAATATCAAAAACTGCCAAATCTTTGCCAAAACGCCAAAGAATGAACCAAGAAAAATTTAATAGTGAAGGTATGAACATTTTAGAACTTTATAATACGCTAACTGTTTTATCAGAGAGGCGGTAGCACTCTCTATGTAATATAGAACCGATGGAGGACCAAGAGGCAACTCCTAAGGCCCAAAACCCAAAGACCTAAAACCCAGCAGGAAGCGACCTGCTACTAATGGAGGCGGCAATGAGCCGCCTCCTAAAAAAGACAATACTATCATGAATGTAAGTTTAAAAATAAGACTGTAAGCAAAAATACTAATTAACAAGAATAAAAAAGCATTGGAAATGCAAAAGGATATAGGGATGGTATGCCAAAAAGTATACAAACAAGATAGCTATGAATGGCTAGGCACATGGAAATAGAATTGCATCCAAAGTATAGCCCTATAGCTTTTTACAACCGTAATGATGGCACGGAATGAAGATTGGAGAAAAGCTATAGGGCTATACTTTGGATGCAATTCTATTTCCATGTGCCTAGCCATTCATAGCTATCTTGTTTGTATACTTTTTGGCATACCATCCCTATATCCTTTTGCATTTCCAATGCTTTTTTATTCTTGTATATTTATATATATATATATATATATATATATATATATATATATATATATATATATATATATATATATATATATATATATTATAGCTACTAAAAAGGGAAGGCTATTTTTTTATATCAATGGGGGAAAAAGGACGGAGGACAAACATAAATTGTAGCATCCTTTTATTACCATGGATACACAGAAGATCAGTCTTTCCTTTTACAAAAATTTTTATAGCTACCCAAGATAATGAAAAAAAAAATGTCAAAAAACTATATTCCAAAATTCATGATCTTGACCATCTTATAAATTATTTCTTTAATTCAGTTGACTTTTACAATTCTTGACAGTATCTGTTTCGTAGCGCAACATCTGTCACTTAATTATTATATCAGTTAGTTAATCTATTATTATCTCTCTCTGTATTTCTCTATCTCTCTCTCTATATATATATATACATTTGCATATATATATATATATATATATATATATATATATATACATATATACATGCTATTAAGTTCTCGATCTTGTTTTCACCAGCCAGTAGTTGGGCTTGTATCAAAGTATTATTGACTTGAAATGCGGTAACAATGTCATGATAGTAATAATTATATATATATATATATATATATATATATATATATATATATATATATAACTTTTTCACTTAAAATAATTACCCGCGGAAAAAGCTTTTACCGCAATTTAAAGAAGCCATTTTCACATTTAGACTTTGCTCGTGTTTACCAATCAATGTTTTGGATTATTACAATTACTCTCGGAAGATTTCACTTACATCTCTACATCTAACCAATTTTCTTTGGTTGTATTACATTTTAAAACCTTTTTCTTCATCGTTCCTAAACTTGATTTGTAATACTTTTAACCTATACATTTTTGTATTATCAACTTTTATATAAATGTGACGTATTCTCATAATTTGAGTTTTCAATTCATGTGCTAACCAGCTAAATTAAAGCTTCCTTATGAATGTTATATTGCGAACTATTTTTCGCCGAGGATAAAATCCATTATTTGAAATTGCATGGAAAAAAGAAATATTTAAATTTGAGACTTATACTTATTGTCGAATAATACATTGTCGTTTACTAGATATGTGACAACAGCATATTCTTTTCATTTTGTTTGACTCTCAAGTATATATCCAACACAATTTGACACAGTTAATCAACCGAGAACCACACCACTCTATATAAAAGCATATAAGATATCAACAGATACACACTCAAAAGTCAAAACAACGAAAATAATATGCTGTTGTCATAGCTATATTGATTAGGTGCATAAATTATAACCATTGTCTAGTGTTTGCTTCGAAGGAAAAGTGTTTTTGATTACAGAACTCACGTCAAAATCACAGTCTGAAAAAGGAAACAAACCAAAAGGTATGTTTCCCTTTTGTTGTGGGCCAAACAGAAAACGTTTTTATTCGTTATTTGTGAAAGAACTGTTTTGCGTACGTTATTTGCCTCGGGTGAACAATATTGGTATGTCTAAATACAGCATACACTCACACGTAATAAACATTATGCAATTTTATGAACACTTTTACACGTATACATACATACAAGGATATAAAGTTAATGCAGAATTTCATAATTTAATAATCATTATTTCTTAGATTACATTAAGTAAAAATTATATTATGAAATATATCCATAATATATAAGTATGAAACAGTTATCTTCGTTGATGTGGAGTCGATATAGTGCCTAAGTCACACACGGCAGCGCAACATA
>NC_136507.1:23932490-23969990 GCF_053919585.1 Euprymna scolopes | reverse complement strand
TCTGTTGCGAAGATCACTGGTAAAATGGTTGGATCACTCCACTGCTCCACTAAGTATCTCACTGTCTATACGATTCTCAATTTTTATAAGAGCCAGATGTGTCCTACAATGGAGTACTGTTGCCACATCCGGTCAGGAGTTTCTCGGCGCACCCTATCCGACCTTGATAGAGTTTAAAACTGGCTTCGAAAATTAGTAGGTGATGCCTTTTCTTTTCTCTGCAACCTCTTTCCCACAGAGGAGACGTTGCCAGCCTATCTCTGCTCTACCGCCATTTTTATAGCAAGTGCTCAACGGAACTCAAATATATTGTCTCCCCTCTTGCCAAACTTTCACAAAAAAAAACACTCAACTAGCTACAACCACTATATATGATTTTCTCCATTCTCTATCTAAGCCTAAATGTAAACACAGATTCTCACTGTATGAGAGCCAAGTACGGCCTAAAATGGAATATTGTTGCCACAGCTAGACAGAAGCTGCTCGGTGCCCACTAGCCTGCCTTGATAGAGTTCAAAACCGATATCAAAACCTAGTAAGTGATGCCCTTTTCTCTTCCTTGCAGCCCCATTCATTCCAACAGAAGAGACGTTGTGAGTCTCTCTGATCTATCGCTATTTTTATGGCAAGTGATCGTCTCAGTTCCATTCTGTGCCCCACCTTGCAAAACTTCCACAAAACACTCGACTAGCTACAACCACTATCAACAATTTCTTCAACTTTCTATGTGTGCCTAAATCTAAGCGCAAATTCCACAAACAAAGCTTCTTTCCACGAACTGCCAGCCCCTGGAACACTGTCTCGCTGTCCTGCTTCCCGACCGACTATAATATAGTCGTCTTCAAATCCAATGTAAACAAGTTCTTGTTCAGCCGTAACCTTAAATAATCCAAATTCTACCTAATATACACCATTAACGATTGCTACACTAACAGCTTATACTTTTTTTTTTTTTTTTTTTTTTTTTTTTACACAGTGATCACCACTTATCAAGGCCCGGAAGCCACACAATACTCATTAATACTTATCTTCCAGTGGCCTTCGGACCTTGATAAACGATGACTTCTTTATATATATTTGTTTTATTTTTAACTGAGAGTATATTTGCATAAATGATTAATAAAATTCAATCATTTTACCTCATCAGATGAAGCTTTCATATAAGTTTTTTTTTCTTACTAAGCGGAATACATTATAGCAGACTTTTCTATTTGTGTTGCTTTTGCATCCGATAAAAATTGTTTTTAACGGAAAATCTTTTTCTCTACCAATTTATAATATTCTCCACAGGTTGCAAACATTGGTTAGCATTAATATTTACATTAACATTTCGTAACAATTACAAGATTTACTGATCAATGCTAAACATGGATCAGAATTGTGAATTTGATATTCCCTGTAATCCATCTTCTTTGGGGGGAAAAGCTGGCATAGCCTGCCCGCAGCAAATACCACCAAGCTGACCAACAAGATATGTGAATTCAATTAAGAAATTGACTGCGCATTCATTCCCCTTCCAAGCCGAGAAATGCGACACTAGGGTTGAAAAGTAGGATTTTAAAATAATAAAGCAGGAGCATTCTTACTGTGCAAAAGAAGTCTGTGTAGCTCCGTCGGTATCTCCTGGAAGAGGCACCTTGGGCAAGATGTCAAATCCTAGGATGGTGGACCTCCTAGACCTGCACAAAACCTGCATTTCACGGTAATCAACAGGGAACTGGTTATTACAGGAATGGTCTAATCTCTGTTAATGTTGGGACCGACGGCTAAAAACTACGGTCAAATCGACTGTATTGGGGAAAGCTAGTTATATTGGTATCCGCGAGACTCTGCGATACTTACTTGATATAACAGTAAATTGAAATCGCCAATCATATGGTAAACCCATGTTACGCATAAGTTTCAAAGAGTATGTTCGTTAGTTCGTCACAATACATCTTTATAATAGACTAGCATGCCGATCGGCGTTGTCCTGTCGTAAGTTACGCTTAAATACAATATTTTAATTTATGCAGATTACGTATTTATTATTATAGAGAGAAATCACTATCTATTATTATATTAAACCTAATATATAGTAGTGATATCAAAACTACATATATATACTAGCATCTCATCCCGGCGTTGCCCGGGTGTTTGGAGGTCTATGTTGAGCAAAAAAAAAAAATAAAAAAAGGGGATAAATTTGTTAAAATTTGACCCCTATTATGACCCCCTTAACATTTATTGTTTTCGGCTCAAATCAAGTTATTAAGTTAGATCCATGTACAAAGTACCTATATCTAAAATTACAAATTGTCGGAGGAGTTTGGTAGAGTTCTCAAAGGGCAAATCGTTGAATTTTGACACCTTTACAGCCAAATTTCCGACCGAAAACCAATCACATAGATTTTTCCAAATCTCAGTACCTTATATATAAAATTTCGAGTCTGTAGACTAAAAAATTTACAGAGTTATTGCGTAGGGGAATGTACACAGACTGACCCACAGACACATCGACACGTTCACTTTTATAGATATATGGATAGATAGACTAATAGATTAAACAAAAATATATACGTATACATAAATATATATGAAAACAATTTTTACTGTAAAGATTTTACACAAATATTATGCAAGTATAAATAATGTAGAATATCTGCATGAATATAATTATGCGTAATAGTTAACTCTAGATTTTTTAATTGCATTTTCACCCCAAACAAAGCACATTTCCACTTTGTTGTAGGGGACTACTATCAGGGACATAGGCATCAGGGGTGCTGTGCAGGGAGTTGGGCAGCAAGCTGTCGGTTCACGTTACACTTGAACTTCTGCATCTCAGTACTGTTGGGGAAGCAGGGAGCTGGAAGAGAATTCCAAAGTCTAGCTGTCCTGTGGAAGAAACTACTGGAGTAAAAGACTCTCTTAACATCTAGGGATCTCTATTGTGTAGGGGTGGGATTTAGCTGCTTGTTATGTTTGTCTGGGGTATTTACTTCAGTTTTGGATCTAAAGTTTAAGGCTATTTCAACCATTACCTCTGCATGATCGGCGTTCCCAAGTGGGCTGTGGGCATTAGTTACACAGTCATCGGGAACTGTGATTAGAAACAGATCTAGAAGTGATGCGTGTTGTTCATGCTGGTCTGGGAAACGGGTTGGAAACGTAACCATCTGTGATAGGGAATGAGATATAGAGAAGTTATATGTTGTGGTACCAGCTGCGTCTGTGTGAGTAGAAAATCCAAGCCAGTTTCTGTGGTGGACATTGAAGTCACCAAATCCATGCACTTGTGCGCTAGTGTCGAGGGAAAGTGCTGTATCTATGCTGTCAGAGTCTTTATTTATTAGGATACACTTCTGGGTCGAGGGAGAGCGGTAGAGAAAATAAAAGTAACTAATGTTATGTTGTATGTTAAGTCTAAAGCACATAAAGGCTAGATCGTCCGTTTCTAGTTTAGTTTCTCTAGTCAAGGGGAGGGTGTTTCGAATATATACTCCAAGCCCGTGTATATGTCTGTCAGATTCATTACGGCAGAGTGGGAGATATCCATGCATGTTAAAGTAGTTAGAGGGGTTAGAGGAGTGTAGGTTAGTCTCACTTAGTGCTAAGATATTCGGGGTGTTTGTTAGGAGAAACGCTTCAACATCATTTGAATTAGTTCTAATGGATGTTAGTAAATGTAAGCCTCAATGGAGAAGGCAATTTGGTTTTGTTTGAGTTTGGGCCTGGTTTTAGCGTAATTTTAGATTGTACTGTCATCATTTTTTTTAAGAGTCTCAGTTTAGGTAAATGGTGCTGAACAAATGGTCATGCAGAATACTAGACATGCAACACAAGCAGACCATCAGTTGTCCTTCTATCTACTAGGATTTTGGTCTCGGAATAGCCTACCGGGGATGAGTGCAGGGTCCCTTTCCATGCCCGACATGGCACTACAAACAACCCGATATTATACAACTGTTGATGGAGCAGCCGCTCTAAGCGCTATCAAAGAGTTAGGGCCCTGTACTTCCAGTCGGGAACAGCAGCCAGGAACTGTCTATCCGGTACCTTCAACCCATCAGAGGATGGTCAATCCAATCTACTTGTACTGGCATTATGGCATTCAAGCACTCCCAAGTGCCTAGTTAAGGGATGGGATGTGCCGGGAGTGGGGGAAACGGCGTTCATTGCCCTAGTCAGGAAACAAGATCAATCACTAAGGGTCTGTCGACTCCCTGTGATTCGACCTCTACGTCTGGCTAATAGGCAAAGTAAGAGTATGGAAGCCGGGCGATAGACAGTGCCTATCTACTCCTTAAGCAGTTTAGGTTTGCAGACCGGTAATTTGTTTGAGTCACCAGCTCTAGGAAGGTTGTCATCCAAAACTTGAGAGGCCTTTACCCCTCAGGTTTAGCTTCAGAATTTTCCTTCTCCTAGAAGGATGACCTCGGAAGATCAACGGGTCCATCAGCACCGAGAGGTTTTTCCCCGCGCCTGGGTCCTAATCCAGGTTTTTCTGCGAACCCACGTTGGTGGTTAATGTTATTGTTATTGGGTTATTTTATAAAGATTATATATCTACTAAAAAATTATACTCCTCAAAGTGATTACAGGACATAGGCTGTTTCATTGTTTGTTAATGGAGGAGGGGGTGAGTAAGAGTTCATGCAGTGGAAGCAGCTTTATTTGCAAAAAGGTCTGTTGGAGGAAGGAGTTAACATGGTTTGTTTTTCCCTTTAGATGTAATAAAAAATTCCTTTTCTTATTTTTATGTTGGCTTAGGAATAGAATAATGCGTTGCAGAATGGCATGTTATTACGAATTAACTAGAAAGAAATTGTACAAGCTCTGGATATTTTAGATGGCAGGAGGGTTAAATTGTATATTCAATAGATACAAGTAACGTCACTTTTGATATGAAGCACATTACAGTACAGGTATAATTGGTAGTAAATTATATGCTATGTCGTATACAGTTTGTATAGTACAGTAAATAGATATATGGACAGATTTTCAATAGATGCGAATATATGGAGATTGTAGGTATTAAGTATGTTTCCATTTCTAATGAAGATATTTTCAGCTTCCGTTTAAAAAATCAGGAAGTTGTATTTTGCATTATAGAGTATAGGTTCAGTTTTTGTATTTAACATTTGAAAGCTAAGGAATGGACAGCTATTGCTATGTAATATAGATATTTGTAAATCTAAGTACAGACTGTTGTTAGTAAGTGTCTACCTGGATAAGAATAAACTAATGCATGCCTAAGTGGTAGAAATGTACAGATGTTCAGTGATCATAACTTCCAGTCGGACAGCACGCGACGGTTAAGGGCTGAAAGTTAAGAACCCCCCCCATCCAAGTCGGGTGTAATGTATGAGTGTTAATGGCAGCTTGGGGAGTAGAGCAACTTGTTAGTTTTTAGGAGAGGATTAAACTTACAGAATACAGTAGAATTAATTATTAGAATTTTGAGTGCTAAGTAAAGTTTAGTTAGGGAAGATAAAAATATTTTTTTTTCATTTAACATGCAAATCAGACATAGGCAGTCTTGGAAGCAAGTACATATTTGATATACGTAGCAATCCAGCAGGGGTGATTGTACCGTGATGAGAGAAACTATTAGTACATGGGGCGTCGGGATTAGTAATTAATGCAGTCAGTTTGGTCAAGCTTAAAGCATTGTGTATCTATTCAGTAATAGTTCTAGCGCCGTAGCTAATGTCACTGTGCATTTTAGTTTCAAATATAATTGAAACTAAGACTAACAATATTTGATGGTCTGATTGGCTAGCAAGGAAGCAAACATTTTCAATACAAGCAAGCTTATAGTAATATATATTAAGTATAAAGTCCTAACTTTCATCTTAGAACGTTTACAAGACAAGAAAAATAGAGACAAATAAAAAAAAAATACATAAATAAAACAAGAAAAACAAATTTAACGAGACAATATGCAATACATTTGTTAGGAGTTGAGATGAATTTTAAAATTAATACTTAACGTCCGTTTGGCCACAATGGTTCGGCGTCCGTTTTTTTTTTTTTTTCGGCTGAATGAGAATATGACCATGACTTTTTAGAGAGGAAGAACTTTCTATTTCCGGATTTGTGCACGATTGCCTATCTATTTATAGAATAATAGTCGCTACGTTCAAGCGTGTAAATGTTAATATTATTTAATTTTTTTTTTTTTTTTGTAAATAAAGTATCTAACTTTATCTAATGTAAGAGAATAATTCCCGATTTGTTTTTAATCGCTAGTTTATTTGAATATAGCATGAGTGAACAGCGTTTTGCCTGTTCGAGTATTTGTCACGGGAGGGGGGCATAACGAATTTCACCTTAGAACGTTTGCAAGACAAGAAAAATAGAGACGGATAACTAAATATGCATAAATAAAACAAGAAAAACAAATTAAACGAGGCCATATATAATACATTTTTTAGGAGTTAAGATGAATTTTAAAATTATCATCCCATAAAAAAACCGAACAAACTAATAGGGAATTAATTAAAATGAATGTTTAAAAGAATATGCGAATTAGCTAGATCTTTTGCGGATAAATTCAATGACCCATGTATAAGAAAATTGTATTTTCTTTTTAAATAAATAGAAAAGAGTGGTTTTAATATGAATTTCAATACACACAAAAGAAAAACGAATTTATTGGAGTATAGATATAGATAGATATGTTTTGGGTGGCTTTAAGAGTGCGCAGTGGAATACAGAGCTGGTATGCGTATTCTGTTTATTATACAAATATTCTTTCCTTCAGAAGCTACGACTTTATACCCTTCTCTCACTGCCCCCCCCTCCCCGACCTGAACCGTTTGGTTATACGCCGAGAACGTCATTAACATAATTTGCCACAACACCAAAGCCAGCCTGATCATCATTATCCGCCGAGCCCCCGCCGACGCTTGTGGAAAAGGCATGCTTCCAGTTCCGGACCCGTATTGAGGAACTGATTAAGATTGAAGGCTGCTACATTGAATAGATATCAGCTTTACTAGATAATCAATTTATCTGAATTATTTTTTCCAATAAAATTTATTAAATAAAGGTGTAGCTGTTGTTTTCTTAAAAGCGACGATTTTCTCCTTCCACCATGCACAATGTTCTGTTAGGCTTAAATTTGTTGTCCTTGCACGTTCACGTTTTAAATAGATCTGGTTTGCAACGCCTGAAACAAAAATTTACTCGCTAATCGCGCAAATCGGATGGACGCATCTTAATAAAACATATTCAATATTTTATTTCTTTATTTTTAAACGACGGAACGAGCAAAGACTTTATTGGAAAGATGAGATTATTAAAAGTTGAAAGAAATCCGTTTCGTTTTACATTATTACGAGTGCCGAAAAAAAAGTGACATCTCCATTTTATGAAATTGTTGTGCGTATTTCAATTAACTTATTAACGGCAAATTCATGTCTGCGTTTAGTAAATCAATTTGCGACTGCGGTGAAGTGTTCTATTTTTTTTTTTAAAGACAGACATTTGTCGTTTCTTGCCCTTTAACTTGTATGAAGGTATTTTAAGCTCACGGAATTTTTTTCTATATATAAATGAGAGATCAACAAAACAAATAGATCTGTATATACGACATACAATTATGAAATAACAACACAGGTTATGTCCAACATGTAAAGAAACTTGAATCGTAGGAATATCTTCATCACTCTGTAACATAGTGTTGATGTAACATATGTCAATGCAGGCGAAATGACATCACTGGTAAAAAAAAAAAAAAACTATGAAAAAAGAAAAAGAAGAGAACAATTACGTGAAAGAGGTGGATAACGTTCGCGATCACGTGCGAGCGTGAAGGAAGCTCGTGAATGAGAAAATAAATGCTGTTGCTACAAAGGGCAAGTGAGTTATTTCCTATTCTTTGTCTTGATCTCTTTTGCGATTGAAACTTAGCACGACGTGTGTTGGTTTCCAGAGAATGTTACAATTTCAAAAATTATAAGAGTAACCTAATTTATGAAAAATAATTTAAAAACTACCTACTAAATACACCCGGTGAACCATGCGCAAGAGATATACAAGCAATTGCACTAGTTAGATAATAGTCCGGTAGAAGAAGAGTTATCTCTATCTATCTATCTATCTATCTATCTATCTATATAATTATCTATCTATACAATTAACTATCTATATATATATAACTATCTATCTATTTTTTTTTTCATATGGTAGTCACCACTTATCAAGGCCGGAAAGCCATTCGGGGATAAGTGTTATCTATCTATCTATCTATCCATCTATCTATCTATCTATCTATCTATCTATCTAGTGGAGTAAACAACTAAGAATTTGAACCGTGACATGTTTTGACAAGTATCCAACTCTGTGACCGGTCAGTTATACCGGAACTATGTGAGAGGGACCAGACGTGACGCGTCGGGTGTTCCGGCTTGATTGAGCTGAGCGAACGCAGGTGAGTTGCATCCTAGACGCCGAACAAGCAAGATAGATTAAGAGGGTCTCTCCATGGGATAGGTGACGGTTTCAAATTAAGAACCCACATGTCAAAGATCTTCGGTCACTCCTTTTCTGCTGACTGGATGCCTGTGAATAAACCATATGAAAACACTCATCGTTTTGAGTCCATGTCTTGAAATGTCTTCATTAAAGCAGGTTCCGGCTCCCGCAAAGATGATTTCCGAATCCTCCCAAAGCGGCGAGCAACAGACAGGTATGTCGTCCCATGTGTATGTGTATAATATGCCAGTAAACAAACTAAACTAAGTAATAAAAAAGTTAGTTTAATCAGTATCCAGTACTGATGAAAAAATTAAAATAAAATGTACGCGCTTATAAAGAATTTTGATATTTGAAAGTATACCTAATTGCTAGTATTCTCACGAGGCAGAGTCATTTTTTATATACAAAAAATCCGATTCTTCTAATGGGGCTCTCTTGATTGGAACTAAAATTTTAATAAACTCAGTCTAGGAGGATTTCTTCTTCACTGAAAAAAGAAATAAACAATGAAAGGTAATATTGGAACAGATACTACAATTTTCTAACATAGTATATCTATAAATATAAAAGCGAAATGTATGTATGTATGTATGTATGTATGTATGTATGTATGTGTGTGTGTTCGCTTTTTCTGTGTGTCTACAAAAGGCTTTTTTTCAGAGAAGCGGTCGCTCGCTTCACAACTTTTTAAAACGTTTTATATCACATATAAATCGTAATATCTCACAGTTTACAACGAAGCTCGCCTGTCTATTTAATTTGCTTGATTTCGGGAAGATAAATATTCAAGATTTGTCGCTCGCTGCATGTGGGTTAGTCTTTTTCCTATAACATCTTGGGGGGGAGCGTTCAGCAGTAAATGAAATCCCGCAGTCAAACTTGACCTCATTAACTCATTAAAACGGGCACCTGCTAAATCCAAGTAATTAAATAAATTCAAACGTGTTTCCGTTAGCATGTCGCGGTGGAGCAATGGTTAACGTCACACTTTAATTTACAACTTAAATCCTCATTTTTTTTTTTTTTTACATAGGCATCACCACATTATCAAGGCCAAGAGGCCACTCAAGGATAAGGGTTAAAAAGTGTACATTATCATACTTACTTTTTTTACCCCCCCCCCAGGAGTTTCACCACACTCCTCCAAACACCCGGGCAACGCCTGGTATCCCACGCTAGTATTCAATAAAAGTGAAAATGATGATGATTATCATATAAGGTTAAAGTTTTAATTTAAATGAGCACAACTGTCCTAAAACGTTATTTCAAATCTATGCGTAAAAAAAATAACGAACTGATCAACAAATCGACCGATAAACAAAATGTGAGATTTTCCTTTCAAAATATTGCGTGGAAAAATAAATAGATACTCCCTGACTAACCAGCAAATTCCACCCTTCACTGCGGGAGTCCCTAGATGGCGGAAACACTTTAATAGTACCTTCTTTCGGATTGCTAGAATTAGGAATTCTTTCTCAGTCTCCTGTTCCCTGACTGTACTGACATGCAAAAATTAAAATGTCATTTTAATAGACATCTCGCTTCATACATATTCTTCCTGTAGATATAATCCGAAATAGTTGCATCTTACGTCTAAGTTACAATATGCCTTGACTAAAAAAAACCTAGCTCAACTTGAACTCACTCTCATAGCGACTATTGATCCACAGTAATCAACTATTGACTTCTTTGTAGGAGTCATAGAAACATTAAAAAAAAAATACACGATTTCCACTCAGACCGATTTTTGTCCTACACAATCGGCGTTCCAATAGTGATATTTACCGATTCCAGTCACAGCATGAAACCACTGATTTTAACAGCATTACCAAACTGGTTGATCACGTTGTTCTATTGAGGTAAATGGACTGCATATTAAAGAGTTCCAATTGTTCATTTCCCCAGCTTTCTTTTCAGTTCGACTGTGAATGAGTGGAACAGTTAACAGTCTGTTCGATGAGTCGAATCACTCGCATCTTTGTCTTCTACGGCGTTTATATTTTTTCTTCTTTTGAGGCTTTACTTTTGGTAGCCTCACCACTTTCGCTTCCCTTATTTTGTCATTGAGTCCTCAAATTCTCTGAGTGACAAACGGGAAATACTTGCTATTTTCTTGTTTTAAACCTATTTATATAATACAGGATGATACGAATAAAATTGCCGCCTAAGAAAAGACGACATGATTCCATTTCCGCTGGATGAAAACCGGTTTACTTTTTTCGTTGCAGACACATTGCTAGTAACCTGGTTGTATGCAAATCCAAACAGCGATAGGGTTCTTCTATCATGCCTGAAAAGAAACACAGTGTTCAACGGGCGAGATCAAAGATGTGCCAATGTACAACTCATGCTTTCTACCGATCTTAGTTAGTACAACAGGACCATTGCCAGCACCATCAAAATTCAAATACTGACGGGTCAACGCTTGAGAGTACAGCTCAACAAAGTTTTCGGCCACGGTTTTGGTCGTTGGTATTGTAAGAAATTTCTTCCCTACACATCCAATTTCCTCCCTACAAATAGCAAATGAAATTCCACAAACAAAGCCATACCTTTAACTCAAATTTTATTCAAGATGTATCAGAAATGAAAGTTCTTTGGTCACGGCTTCATTTTCTATCCATTACAATGGAGCCGTTAGTTAAAATTCCTCTGTGGGAATGTTAGTTCAGGTTTCCTTTTAGAAGAATCCATGTTGTACATGATTAAACACGGTGTGAATGTTATCGCCCAATATGGCATATTTTGGGACCTCGTGGTCTCTGGAAGAAATAGGAATAATTTCCCATAATCAAATACATCAAACCTAACATTGTAGAATATCCTCATTGGGTAAAATAAGTTAATCAATTATGTTGTCTCTGTATTTAGAGAAATGTCCTTCGTCCACCTACTGCATGGTGTCCAATGAAGGTAAAATCCTGGCACTATAACAGAGCACCGCTGTGTGAGTCTTTATCGTTCCGTGTTCATCTGTCAGACTGAAAAATAACGCACATGTAATACAAAATTGGCGCCAAACTGGCGCATTCAAACTGAACCAATCAAAGACCGTCTAGCAAATCATGTTAGGCGGGCAAACAAAATGGCGTTGGTTATGGAATTTCTCACAGTATTGTTTCAAGTGAGGGCCACATCATGGACCTTCACGTTTTCAAAGTCAGCTTAAAAGTCCAAACCAAAGTGTATATAGATGCGCGGAAAAGTGTGGTGATCCCCTGGTGCAATAAGGTGGCCGCTAGCAGACTCTTGGTATAGCAGCAGGACTCGGCATTGGCCTTAAAGTAAAAAGAGACCTGGGCTTGGCGTCAGAAGGAGCGCTACGAATTTATACCGTTCTCTCTCTGCTCTTCCCTCGACCTGAACCTGCTGTAGTACTTTGTTTGGTCATACGTCGAGGACATCACCAACATGACGTCCTACAATGCCAAAGCCAGCCTGATCGCCTCAATCCGCCGAGTATTCGCTGAGCTCCCGCCGGTGCCAGTGGAAAAGGCATGCTCCCAGTTCCGGACCCGTATCGAAGCGACGATTGATGCTGAAGACGGCTACATCGAATTATGTCAGTTTTGAACCCGTATTGAGGTGCTGAATGAAGCTGAAGGCAGCTACATTGAATAGATTTATTATTAATTAGTTTTTCACTTTCCAAATATATTTTTTTAATTTTTTAGCTTAAGTCGTTTCATAGCCTATCCGTTGCGATTTCTACATGAAAGTAATAATATTATAAGTGCTGTTTCTCTAATCTCTTGAAAAACTGTCTGAAATCAGTATTAGGAGTACGTTTTTTAATATTTAATACAGTTGCCACGTCTGCGAAAGTGATGATAGGGGTATGTTCTTGTATCGAGACAGCAATCGAGTTAGGTATTATTTAACTCCATCGATCTTTCCATAAAGGATGCTTGATTCCAAAACATTGCCCCTTTTTGTAAGACATTCGCAGTAAGAATTAGTTATTTTACATTACATTTTTCATTTTCCCTGTTACTAGCACCAGACGGAATTACTATTAAAAAGTTAAGTTTATTATTAAGTTCTTTTGTTTTTGTTTGTTTTGTTTTTTTTTACATGGAGGTCAACACTTATTAAGACCCGGAAGCCACTCGGGGATAAGGGTTATTGCGTGTACAGTAATCAATGGGATAGTATCGTAGTAATCGTTAGTATTGGAGATTTGATAAAGTGTCTTACTTAAGGGTTCATCAGAAATTTGTTTATGTTGGACTTGAAGACATCGAATTTGTAATCAGGTGGGAAACAGACAAACGGAAGAGAGTTTCACAGTCGTGCACTTCTAAGAAAGAAGCTTTGTTCATGGAATCTACGTTTTGATTTTAGCACAGATAAAGAGTGGGGAAAATTACTGACAGTGGTTTGAGCTAAACGGGTGTTTTTTTGTGGAAGATTGGCGAGAGAGGATCAGAGATTGAAGCTCAGACGAGCACTTGCCATGGAGACAACTATAAAACAATGACAGGCTCGCAACGTCTCTTCTGTGGGAAGAGAAAAGGGCATCCCCCACTAGGCCAGGAAGTCTATTTTGTACTCTGTCAAGGCAGGATAGGCTCTTTTTAGCAGTTCCTGCCCAGATGTGACAGCAGTACTTCATCCTTGGACGTACTTAGCTTTTATATAGATAGAGAATGACATCAGTAGTGAGATATCTTCTGGAGCAGTAGAGAGATCGCACCATTTTCCCAGCGACCTTACCGTCGAAAAGGAACAAACAAAATTAAACAAATCCGATTCGACTTTTTTTCTTCTTTGTTTTAGCATTTATTATCATTACTTTCCAAACAATGCCTGCTTCTTTTTTTTTCGAACTGTTCATTTCGTCTTTCATGAGATTAACATAACCCTGCCGTCTCGACACTAGCTTAAAAATGTCTCGCTACCACAACGGGGAAACGCATCAATTTCACCGGCTCTCATTTTTCTTTTTCCCCGACTACTGCTGTCCTTTTTTTCTTGTCACACAAGCTCGCACACACTTGCTAATTTGCATAGCGCTCAAACGGCTGCTGCTGCTTCTGTTGCTGCTGCTGATGATGCTAATACCTTTGCTAGCAATGTATCCTTATGCTGCTGCTGTTATTTTCTCACGTGCTCATACGCACCCTGTTACACCATCTGTAGAACCTATTACAACGGGACTGCTTACCTGCTTACATGTCCGTTTTTAAATTAGCCATCAATATTAATTGGCGTCCATGGAGCATGTCTAATCTTGATTGTGTGCCCCTGAAGGGAGGGGAATAAGGAAGCAGCGCAATCGTTCTTTCCATCGGGCTCCCTTCTCCTCTCACGACTGGGGGAGTTTATCCTTACACTCCTGAGGCAGCTGAATGTTTTCTGCTTCCGCCGTTCGCACATATCAGCAAGTGCCTCCCAGCTTTCAAGGCTTTTCTTCCATATCTTTTTTATACGAGTCTTTGAACCCAAGCTGAGGGCGACACCTTAATTCGTTTGACTGATATCATTTCTCCATTGAAAAGGTCTTTTGGGAAGCTGCCGTTCTCCATCGGATAGATGTGTCCAAACTAGCGCAGTCGACGCTGACACTGTACGTACTCGAAGCATCTAAATACTCAAAGACCTCGGCGTTTGGGAGAAAGTCCTACTGTTTGATACTCAGGATTTTCCTCAGATTGCGCATGTTAAAAGTGCTTGGGCGATTTTCCTGATTTGCATACAACGTTCAGGACTCGACACTTCACAGGAGCATGCTCAGGACGCAAGCCTTATAAAAATACTTGCTTGACAAAATCCGACGAAAATGCAAAAAAAAAAAAATAATAAAAATAAAAATAAAAAAATACGGTCGGAGCCAGAGCAGCTGGAGAAGTTGGGTAAACATGTCGCAGAGCTTCACCATCCGTGTGTTGGGACTCCAAACCGAATTGTTTGTCAGAGTTTTCGTTCTTAGTAATTATCATTATTTAGATTTTTCGGACTACTGTTCTAATCTTGAGTGTTCTCCTTGCAATGTCTGGGTCGAAGCAAGGTACAACCTTTTTCAAGTGAATCTTATGAAAATTATGAATCAGAAACGACCCGTGTCATAGTGACTAGAATACTTAGTAAAAATGAGTTGTAAGATGCATTCTTCTGAAGGTTGAAGGTTCAATCCTCAGTGCGGACGATACACAAAATACTAGTGCGAATTATTGAAAACTTTTACCCGGTCATGATGGACGGAAACAAATCATGCCATTCATTTTGTTAAATAAGGGGTTCCGCTCAAAATTCAATGCAGAATCCCGCGTGCGACAGAAAGATCGCCGAGTTCGAGAAGATTATCGAGGCCTTTGTAGAAATCCCCTGAAATAAATAAATAAAAAGAAACAATGTAAAATAAACTTGTGTATATCCTCGTTAAAAGAAAAGAAATAACGTTTTAGTGTGCGCCAAGATGGCAGTCTGTATGAAAGAAGGGACAGAGGAAAAGTCTGACTATGTGTTGCACCGAAGTGAGAGAAAGAGAGAGGCAAGCAATGTTCTTTGACGTGCGAGAAAAGCTGTCATTTCAGCTACTGAATTTCACTCGGCGAGCGTTGCTGTTAGCGTCGGTTATCCCTTTCTCTGACGAAACAATTTCTCCGTGCCTTTTATATTTCTTTAGTGGCTCCAAGAGGCTTGCAAAACTTTTTTTTTTTTTTAATCCAGCTCTGATTGGTCAAAAAATTATATTTTTTACAAAAAAAGTGCTTTCAGCTACGTCGGCCATTTCTCAACGTCCTGTTTTTGACCCAATAGGTTTGATGTGGGCGAATGCGGTAATTCCTGCGTAAATGAATTTATGAATTTATCAATTTTAATATGTGTGTTTTAGAAATATAAAATAAGAAACAGCGCAAAATACATCTGAACTAAGTTACATCGATCAAAACGTAGTGAAAAAAAAAAAGATAAGAATAGTAGTCCGAAGAATTCAAATAGTACAGTAAAAAACGTTTGTAGTGTTTTTTTTGTTTTTTTGTTTTTTTACACACGAGCGGCCATCTTTACTTTTTATCGTATTTCGTATCACGTGACCTTCTATTTTACGGTTAGTAAAGAGAAATGCACGAAATATGCTATGAAAAGGAAAACTCTTTCCTCCGGTAGACAATCGAAAACAATTTTTCAAATATATTACTGTAAATATGAAAAGCGAAAAGTAATTGGTTTTTCAAGTGTCATAGAGTTCATTTCAGATGGGCGTACTAATTCCATTAGTGTGCGCATTTACTGCTTCACTTATATAAAACAAACACATCTTTATATATAAATATATGCATATAAGTATTGTATACAGACGCATATCTTTTTTACATATATGTGCATATACCTATTATATATTAACACATCTCTCTTTACACATATATGCTTGTGCATATTTAAAAACACATCTCAATTTACACATATAGGCATACATCTCTGATATATATATATATATATATATATAACTACTTAATTTACTCACATAAAATTAATATACGAAAGTATAGATTTATGCGTAAGCTTTAAGTATTTACTTCAAAAGTGCTCAATACGTAGGTAGAGCTAGTTAGTAATTTATAAAATATATATGGCGATTAAGCTACACTGAATATTCCGCGTTTCATCCACTCTAGGACTCTTCAGGCTAGGCGCATAAGCCTGAAGAATCCCAGAGTGGATGAAACGCGGAATATTCATTGTAGCCTTATCTTCATATATATTTTATAAATTACTATATATATATATATACTAGCGAGGGTACCCGGCGTTGCCCGAGTGTTTGTTTCCGGGACGGGGGGGGGTTAAAAATGTTATGGTAGGTAAGTAGGAAGGATCAAACCCGGAGTCATGAGTAAAAGTAGGAAAATAAAGTGTGAAAAAAAAACAAAAAAAAAACATCTGCAACGTTAACAGTTCGGCCACCAAGAAAAGTCCATTCCAGTTGTTTAGGAAAAAAAAAACGACTACGGTAGGTCGGCGCGAACGTGAAAATATAATGTGAATTGTCCAGCACGCTAACCACTACGCCACAGAGCACTGCAGCTTAGTTTAGTGTTTTTAAATAACTTCACATGAAATAACTACGAAGCCAAACCGGTGTTCTCTTCTTAACTGTTCCTTGTGAACGATCCCCAAACGGTGTTAAGTGGTGGCAGGGGGAGGAGGAATTTATGAGAGAGAAAATATTTTACCACTTCCATTGATCTTAACCGATTTTGGCCGTGACTTCTCAGCAGAAAAAGTATAGAAATCTAAGATTATCGAGGAATTTGAGAAATAATAAGCCTATAACACACCTCAGATATTGTTCTGCCGTTTGTGCATATTATATTTGCATGAAATATCTTGATTTTTAATCCTATTAATGTCAAAATCAGACGGGAAAAATGAGTTCATTTTATTTATATAGAAAAGAATAGAATAGAAGAAGATAGATAGAATAGAAGAAAGATAGAAGAAGAAGATAGAAAGATAAATAGAGAAGAGAAGATATATATATATATATATATATATATATATATATATATAGTGTTTGAATATATGGGTAAGTGGCAGTTTTAGTAATTTAGAACTGCTTTAAAGCCTCATCATTCACTCATTTTTCGCTCAAATTTTAAATAATTGCTACAGTTTATAGATCACCTCTAGCTATATTGTGAAAAAAAAATCAATTTTTGTTCAGTAAAACAAAAGTTATGAATTTTCTGGTGTTCGAAGTCGTAAAAATATGTAAAGGTGAGCGACACTTTTTATGACTGGTTTCCATAGCAACGACGTCGCTTAAGTGAATACTGTTGCTAATAATTGACTGCTGTCGCGAAATGATAAGTAGCAAGTGAAACAGACAGAACGAAAGAATAGAAGGGAGATAATTGGGGGATTTTATTGAAAGCAGATTGCATTTATTGGAAACCTGGGAAAATCATGGATTACCATAGAAAAATTCAAGTATGAAAAGTAATATGGTTACGCTTAAACATGGAAAAGTAAAGGACTAGTTGTTAAAACTGGAAAAGAAAAGGACAATGTATTCTAGCAAAAAATTTAATAAATTTATAACTTAAAATATGGCAGCGTTAAGAAATTTTAATTAAATTTATAACATAATATAATCAATTCTTAATACTGCAATATTAAGTTAAGTTTAAAATTTGGAGGAAAGAAAATGGCATTTTTGTCTCTCCTAAAGATTTGAAAATGTCTGGAACCTTTTTAATTTTGGAATTTTTATTTTTCTTGCCTGATTAAAAGTAAATCTGATTAAAACGGTCTGCACATCGTAGCAAGATATGCCTGTATTTACATAAAGTAAAATAAAAAATAGAATTTGCTCACTTGGATTGAGCACTATAAACGACCTTTGTTGAAATAAAATTGTTCTTACTTTTTGGATATCTTTCTGCCTGAAATAAACACACACACACACACGCACACACACAAATATATATATATATATATATATATATATATATATATATATATATATATATATATACGCCTAACTTTATAAAATTAAGATATAATATAGATATATAACTGTAAGTCCCTCTGAAATATTCTTCTAAATATTTAAGAATGCGACTGTCACTTGTCTTTCTAATCTCTGAATGATTTTGTAAAAATGGCGGACGTTGTCAGTTTCCGTTTCCGGTAAATATCACGCTTGTCCGCCATTACATGATAAATCTGACATTTGAAGTTTTGTCTGCTCAACCTAGTTTCTCGCATTGTTCGTGTCGATTCCACTATCTTGCGTCACTTGTTTTGTCCGTCAACGTACTTCCCTCGATAGACTAACACTCACATCTGTTAACTGACCGTTTTTTTTTCTTTTTAGACGATTTTTTCTTTCCATTCAACTAAATTATATCTTGGCTGTTATATACTTTTACGGTTGAATGTAGATATGATTAAGAGAACAAAGACGTAATAAATGTACGCATGTCAAGTTTATTTACATAAAATAAATTTATAGACAGCGTTCATTTCAGGGGGTCATAAGAGTTACCGGAAAAAATTGTCCTTGCGTAGTTTGCAAAATAACTATTATGTAGTTTTTATCATTTGGACTATTGTTTTCATATTAAGAGTTATTCGCACAACGTGTTGACCAACGTAACCTCCAACCTTCTTACGGTGCATATTATCGAACCGGATAATGTTTTTATCTGCATGATGTCTTGTAACGCAACACTTTATTGAATCCACAGGGGAACTATGCCTTCTTTCCATCGGCTATGACTAGGTAAAAATCTTAGGTAATTCGCAATTAGATTTTGAGTGTCGCCCGTACTGTGTACGGCAACTTCAACTTCTAGAAGAGTATCACTTATAACTGAATTTTACCAAGGAATTTATCCACTGCGTCACGTGTCCATGCAAACTAGGGCTTCTACCCAGTCGATTTCTAGAATCCTTCGATCGTACTTTAAATCTATATATAAAGTTAAACATCTGTGTGTGTCTGGTCACGAATAGGCTCCTATATGGTTGACTATTATAGAAAATTGATCACATATAATGATAGAAGATGTATCGAGACACAGGAATGGGTATGTTTGATCTGGCATAATGATGGTTAATTAAAATTGTGGGGTCTGCGTACGCGCCTGGTCCACAAAGTATAGAAATAAAAACTTTAAAAATTAAGAAAAATACGTTTACAAGTGTTTTTGATAAAGATGTACATAAGAATACTTTGATAAGTATCTTTTAACTAAATAGGGATGGTATGATAAAATTGTGGGGGTTGCGTTCGCGCCTGGCCTCCATAGAATGGAAATAGGCACAAACTTTAATAAAGACTTTTCACATCTATCTGCGTAAGTATACTTTGATAATTATGTTTCAGTTTGAAGAAATATAGTATAATAAAATTATGGGATGTTTGTTCGCGCCTGACCTCCATAAAATGGAAATATGTCACAAAGTTTAACAAGGTTTCTTAATATAGATCCACAGAATATTGTGATAAGTGTTTCAGTGTGAACAGGTATGGTATAATAAATTATAGGGTTTATCTATTTTATTTTTAGTTTCATCATATTTTGCTTTGGTTTTGATATCCCCAATTCGAAGCTATCTTTTTACAACCCTTCCTTTTCATAACCTATCATACTTTCATAAATCAGAGTCCATTTTCTGTAGGCTGTTTTTGAACTCAGTCAACGACGGGTAATTTTGCTAGTTTTTAGATAAAATCGAACGTTCAATGGGTGACAAAACGTGTAACATATTTTAGTACATTGTAAAAAACTGCATATTCGAATTACTTGGATTATTTAACAGCGTGGAACGATGGAAGGATTAAATTGTTGCCACAGAAAGGATGACATGATTCCATGTACATTTGATAAGAACCGGTGTTTTCGATTTTGTCTTTGAAAGTTCAACCATTCTAGGAAATCAGCGCCAACATCACTTGCGTTTATAATTCATCCAAGTCAATGTCTATACACTTATTGTCCTTATCGTATATATACCTATGCTATGGTTCTAAAAGCTATGATTGCATTTAAATCACTCCCATTTAAATTTAATGAGTATAATATTTTAAGAAAGTAATTTTCATAAGTTAGCAGCCTATTTATTAAATAAATAATGTCTGTTCATATCACAAGAGATAAGGAATAATTTGATCACTATCTCGGAGAGTTCTTACTGTTTCATCTAAAAATGGCAGAGTTTGTTCGTGTTTTTTTCTATCCTTGAGTATGCAGAAAGTCCCAGCCAAGACAATTAATTCTCAGAAGAGAATTAATTACGTGAAAACCCTACTTCTAAGAAAAACTTTGCTACTAATCGAGGACTCAAACAGAAGATTCATAGATTACGTTTAACCGACAAAATGTGTTCCTGATTTAAAGACGACGTGTTTCTCGTTATATTGTGTTTAACAGCCTGGATCCGGTTGCTATGCTCAAGATGTAACAGCCTTTCAGAGACAATTCCATTATATCAGAAGAAAGAATATGTTTAAGATCGCCAATCCCAAATATCAGATGACGTGATATTGTAAACAAACATAGAGACAGAATTTGATGAACGACATTATCATTATCATTTATTTATTTATTGTAAATTAGTCCACTGGGCAAATTATTCCTCGTAATATATATTAATAAATAGAGGATTGCTGCTATAATGATACATACGAAATCTGCATAAATGAAAATACTATATGTAAGTATATTGCACAACCGAGCAACGCCGGGCAACCAGCAATTTTATTTATATTTCTTTGCAAACTCACTTTTAATAATTAGAAACAATCGAACGTTCAATGGGTGACCAAACGTGTCACATAATTAGTACATAGTAAAAGAAAACGGCACATTTTTAAGTTATCACTCGATTCGAATTAATTGAATTATTCATTAAACAGGGAAACGATAAAATTGTTGCTATAGAAAAGACGACATTTTTCCATTTCAGTCTCATAAAAACCGGTTTTCTTTCTTTTTTTTTTTTTGCAGACTATCTACTAGTTGGTCAGTTGTGTACAAATCCTACGCGCGATGTCTAAAAGTGGTACACTGTCCAACAAGTAAGATGCGCCGCTGTACAACTCATGCTCTCTAGCGATCCAAGTGATGAGAACAGGACCATTGCCAGCTGTCTCACAATGCATCGCTGGATTGCCGCGAATAACAGAGACGGGCTAAGAGTTATGAATACAAAGTTTCGGGCCACGGTTACGGTGTTTGGTCTGGTTTCAAGTAAGGCCCACATTATGCCACCTCATCAGCCAAAAAAAGTAGCGATATTGCTACTTCTTTTCCTCTTGAATTAGGATTCCAGTGAAACATGTATGCACATATATAACTTATCATGTTTATATAATAAATAGAATATATATATATATATATATATATATATATATATATATATACACGTTTGTTTGTTTTTGTTAGCGATACTTATTGAATGAATTCAATTATTTCATGGAAGCGCATCTTTACCTGAATGATGTTCGGAATAATTTTCCCTTTGACCAGTTTGGTACCCTCAAATGGGGAGCAGCATATGCATTATTTTAAAAATATAATTATCCACTGACACGTGTTTTGTCGTCTACGACTCATCAGAGTGGCTGTATCTAGCGAGATTCAAAATCGGGACCCTGTGTTAAGAAGCCTAAGCCTAAGCCTCTTCCACTGAGCTATCTGGCAGGACCAATAATTTATTGCATTTTTACGTAGATGTTTGTTTGTTTTTGTTAGCGATACTTATTGAATAAATCTCGCTAGATTCAGCCAATCTGATGAGTCATAGACGATGAAACACATGTCGGTGGATAATTATATATATATATATATATATATATATATATATATATATATATATATATATATATATGTGTGTGTGTGTGTGTGGTGGGGGTATTTTCTTTTTCAGAAACATAATTCATCTATATTATTTCCTTTAAATCTGTACAAAACAGTTCAGCTTTCATTTATTTTTCATATAAAATCTTTCTATTTTAATCTTGTTTTTTTTTTAAAGAAATATTTATTAATCAGAATATTCGCTTGGATTCTCGTCAGCTGATAAAAACCGTTCGATTCTAATCGTTGAATTTTATGGTTCAGTAATAGAATCGATGACGTTCATTGAACGTCAGGCGCCATAAATTTCCAATAACCGACGCCAATTTTTTTCCCCCTATTTTCAATATCACCAATTTCTTGTTTTAGTTTGCTTTTTCAAATTGATAAATTATTTCCGATCCTTTTGACCCAAAAATTAAAACTAAGATAACAAATAATCGCTTCTAAACTAGGAATGTTTTAACGATTTAAAGTGTCTTTACTGTCTTTTTAAATTTATGTCCGATAAAAAAATTAATGTGCCTATTATTTTTCTTTTAGCAAAGCTAATTATTTTTTTTGAATCGAGTAATAAAGTTCAATTGTTTGGAGAATCAAGACTCATTAAATCGTTCTAATAATTTAGTCTTTACACGTCTATAACAAGCTCTGTCGGTCGGTCGTTCAGTGTTTTGTACTTCAATTCCAAACAGGTACATCTGGTTGAGATTGTCGGACTGACTTCCTCATCCTGGTTGTTATCGTAACAACGTTTCGGCCGTTTTGCCCTCTGGCCTTCATCAGGTGTTTTGTATCGAACTGGGGAACCGTTTGTTATGAGTCTCGAACCCAACCCTTTATTATTATTATTATTACGGGGGTACCGTGTTCGGACTCCCGCTAGGCCCTGGGACATAGTTGCTGATTCTCTGTTTTGAATGTTATTTTTTACTGCCTTCGTTCAGGATTGAACTCAGCACCTTTGAGTAACTGTAAACTTTGACACATCTCAAAAATACAGACAATTACTAGGTACATCTGACTTAAAATAGACTAACACAAGATCCGTTTCAAAACCGCTGGAAAATGGTCGGAGCATTCTACCGCCCCAGAACGTATCTTACTACCGACTCAATCTCTACCTGTACAAGAGCCAAATTCGTCCTAAAATGGAGTATTGCCGCCACATCTTATAAGGAGCTGCTATGAGTACCCTTATCTGTCTTGTCATAGCACAAACCCGTCTTCGCAATCTAATGGACGGGGGATTTTTCGCCGGGTTTGTATTACTATACACATAGGTTCTAAAAAGTTGTCAAAAACAAAAATATAAACAATTAAATGTTATCAAAGGCAAGATAAATTACTTTTCTACCTAACTGGATAATTCTTTAGTGATTTTATTTAATGTAACATGTTTAGTCAGCTCGCAAAACATACAGTCTTTACTGATATATTGGAAAATTAAAAATGGCGCCGGACTCTCTATTGAAAATGGTAAGTTAGGGAAAATTAGTTAAAAATAATTTAAAGACACCCCAGCGTTTGATGACAGGAATGTTGCGATCAAAAGTCGCTATGGCCAAATGTGTTAACAAAACTGAACAAATTTGTTTACGAATTTATAGATGAGGATCGTACGATACAACAGTGTCTTTTCTGATCTTAAATGAAATGTCGCGAATAGTTCAATGCTAATGTAATGAGTTACTGCAAGTGAGAGTGCATTGTCGTATGAGCCGATACTTCAGGTACGAAAAGAAGATAAAAAAATATTCAGAATACAATCGTCATCGATAATCGCGTCGATCGATTAGGCACATATAAATAAGATGCATCCTTGCATTTCTATAAGATTTGTCCATATGTCAGTCTGTCATGCTTAAGTTTTATGTAGCATTAGTCTGGGTGCCCGGCGTTGCCCTGGTGTATCGAGGTGTGTGTAAGAGACTTGGTTTAGCAACCGAAGCCCTCAAAATGATTTAAAACACTTAAAAAAAAAAACAGTGAGTACACGCGTGAGCGCAAAAAATAAAAAGATAGGAATAGTTAGCAAGTTCGAACCCGTAACGCGCAAACGGTCTTATCGATTCGCCCGCTACAGTTGTGATGTTACGCGCGTTCGAAATAACCTGTTTTAGGCGACGTCTTTCACGCGAGACTTGAATGACTTACAAAATGTCGAAAAAAACTTATTCCTCCTTGTAAAAAACGGCCCAGTTGATAGTGAAGAAATAAATATTTTCGGCCAAATTTTAGATATTAGTTAGTCGAGGGACGAAGCTTTGAAATGATATCAATTCTGTCAGTGCTGGTTTCGTGTGTCATACAAGTATACATACACATGGAGTTTGCAAATACCTTCACTGGAAGATATGTAAGAAACTCAACATTCAGTGTAGTAAAAACTCCTGGGAACATATACCCGAACGAACAGTTGGGAATGACAACTACACTATTCACTATGACTACATAATCCCTACTGCTACATATCTTGAAAACTCAGCTGTTAAAGCAGATATAGTGATTTGGGACAGAGCAAACAAAAAAGCGACCGTAATAGAGGTCAGTGTACCCAATGATACAGGGCTTAACAGAGTTGAGAGGGAAAAGATAACAAATTATCAAGGACTTATGTATGATATGAAACGAAATTGGAAATTAAAAGACGTTTCAATTATACCAGTCATCATAGGAGCAACTGGGCTTATGAAAAAGAACTTTAAAAAGTACATAGCAAGCATACCCGGTGAACCAAGTGCAAGTGAAATACAAACGATTGCACTGAAAGGGACGGCTAGAATCCTGAAAAGATCTCTTGGTTGGACTCACTAAAATAGGGGTAAATGTCAGACATCTGGTTGGATGTCCCATCCCCTAGAAGAAAAAGTTTAAGAAAAATGAAAAAAAAAATATATATATATAGCCAGTCAAGATCAGGACTTACTCAAAAATGGATAAAAAATAGCCGGCCTACAAACAAATGGCCAATGCCGGTTTTGCCACTCAGTAATTGAGAGCCCAAGCCACCTAATGTCTGCATGTCCAATCTTATTCGCAGATGGCCTTTACACTGCCCGTCACAACAAAGTATGTAAGTACCTCCATTGGAAGATCTGTGGAGAGATGCAACTTGGCAGAGCAACGAATATCTGGGAACATGAACCACCACCGATAACATTAAATGGAAAAGTGATCGTATTCTATGACAAAGACATACAGGCGGGCAGATACATAAAAGACAAAGCTATCAAACCAGATATTGTAATATGGAACAAGCTCGAAAGAACTGCGCTCATTATCGATGTCACAGTCCCAAATGATATCGGCCTTAATAGAGCTGAACGGGAAAAGATAACAAGATATCAGGACCTAAAAAATGATCTAAAAACCACATGGTCTCTGAAAGAAATAAACATTATACCGGTTGTGATAGGAGCAAAAGGTTTAATAAAAAAGAACCTTCAGAAATATTTAGAAGCAATCCCTGGAAGACGAAGCTGTAACGAGATACAAATAACAGCCGTAAAGGGAACAGCATCTATTCTTAAAAAAAGTCCTCGGATATAAATTTAAATCATAACAGAATCAAGTGTTAGCTCCAGGAGGGAGCCCCTTGATATCTTAAAACTTACTGAAGTTAAATAATAAAAAAAAACAATAAACAGACGTTTGAGGTTTATATAATAGATGCTTGTCAGTTTGTATTATACTATACCATAACTGTTGCATTAAACGACTTGTAGCAGTGTCGATGTAGGTGGTCCTCGCTCCTCAGTGTGAAAAGCTGACTGATGTTGACTGTTGACAGATTCAGCTGTTCGTCTCTATCGTTAATCTCAGTCGTAGGCTAATTGAATAAAGACATACTCAGCGGATTTAACGAAAAAAAAATCGTTATAACTGTAATAACGTAAGAAACCTTGAAAAACAGGCAACTTCATTGTTTGCTTCTGTGTTTAATTTTTATGTTTTAGTAATTTCTAGTAAAGTATCTCAAGTCTTACTACAATTTCCCAGCAACCCCCTTTAAACGTCCGTTCAATTTTAGTCGTGCACCCCAAAAAGCAAAATCGATTTCTCTTATTCTGAGAGTAATAAAAACAATAAGCAATACATGACAACTCCTAGCGGCATAAAGCTAACACTAATATTTCTAATAATACTTCTGATAATCTTCTGTATATTAATACGATAGCGTGTGTGTACTTTTGTGTATCACTCTAATATCCGGGTCGTTTAATTGTTATGTACTTCTATTTCTTGTCATAAATAATTTTACCAAGAATTCTTCATGAGTTTTGGTTTCGGTTTCGATTAGAGCTGATGGCAGTTGAATCATCTATTTTTTTTTAATAAATAATTTTATCAAGAATTCTTCATAAGTTTTGGTTTCGATTTCGACTATGGCTGGTGGCATTTAAATCATCTATTTTTTTTATAAATAATTTTATCAAGAATTCTTCGTAAGTTTTGGTTTCGGTTTCGATTATGGCTGAAGAAACTCAAGTTATATATATTTATTTTTTCATAAGTTTTTATTTCAGTTTCTATTAAGGCTAATGCCTCCAAGTCATATGGATATATTTTGTTATTTTTGAAATCGCAAATTTATAGCATATAAAAATCAATAGAACATTAACTCTATAGTACTATATTCGAAATCTGCAGGAATTAAAATATCATATTTAAGCGTACTTTACGACCGGGCTTTCCCGGGCGTTCGTGCTAGCTTAAATAAATATTTTGCAGCTTTGACAAAAAAGCTACAATAATATGAGAGCGTCTCCATTTACACTGAACATCTACAGAATGACAACATCAATATATTACATATGAATTTCTACAGGTCCCACTAATAATAATAATAATAATAATAATAATAATAATAATAATAATAATAATAATAATAATTTATACATATATATATATACTAATATATCTGTCTATTTATCTATCTATCTATATATATATATATATATATATATATATATATATATATATATGTGTGTGTGTGTGTGTGTGTGTGTGTGTGTGTAAAAGAGATTTAGAAGGCTGTCACAATGCGAGGAATGAATTATAGTCGCTGTTGGTAAGAGGAGACGAGAACAAGTGGCGATTTACAAATCAATAAGTACATATATATATATATATATATATATATATATATATATATATATATTATATTTATTCAGTTGTATGGTAAAATGTCTTACTTGTAAGTCTATGCGACGTATTCCATTATTAATTTCGGAAAAATTTTCCCTTTTCAAATGGTGTGCGTAACAGGTCGATATATATATATATATATATATATATATATATATATATATATATATATATATATACGACGTAATAACACGTAGACACACCGGTTCCCGTCAGATCACCGAAGTATATATATATATATATATATATATATATATATATATATATATATATATATATATATAAATATGATTGTTGAGCTGGATTAAATCCGACGATATGAAATAAAATGGAGGTGGAAGGACCTGGATACTCAACGTTTCGCCCGATTTATGCGGGCTTCTTCAAGAGGGATGGTCATTGACGAGAGAGTCGGAGGATTGGGGCTATATATAATGATGGGGGAGAGCAGCGTGTTTTACTTATGTAAATTAGATGTCATATATACATGTATATACATTTTATGAGAGAAGAACTAATTAGAGTAAACTAGTGTAGTGGATTACGTCTAAAAGATAAAATATCGTAGAGATTAAAAATTGTGCCCAGGTGTGCGTGGAGGTGTAGTAAGGACCCCCCGGGGGTGAAATTAGAAGATGTTAAAAAAATGGTATAGAAGCGGGGTTCCCCGGCGTTGCTTGGGTCACGTAAGTAACCCCAGGGGGGGGGGTAAAGAAAAATAAATTGGTAGTCGCGGCGGGGGGAGGCAAAACAACAGTAGGCAGTTTGGGTGGGGATAGAAAAAAAGTGGTAGTAGGCAGGCAGTTTCGAACCCGTAAAGCGAAGGAGAAAAAAATGACTTCTTTGCCGATGTCTCAATAGTCCGACCAGAGTTCGGATCGTTGAAATAAAGTGAAACTAATCTAACCGATACGATGACTTGCAAAAATGGCGACGCAAAAAAAAAAAAACAAAACAAAAAAAACGACGTCTCCTTGTAGAAAACTGTCTAGTTTAGGGTGAAGAAACTAATGTTTTGGGCCAATTATTCGATATTTGTCACCCGAAGGGTCGAGCTTTAAAACTATACTGATCTCATGAGGGTTCGTCACATTTCTCGAAAATTTTTGCGAGACATAAAAACATACACACATACATTTTCCTGCCAAATCTCTATCTATCTATCTATCTATCTATCTACTATTATATAAAAAATACTTTGTCTATGTGCGTTAGTTTGTTTCTCATTGATTCCTAAACAGCTGGCCCGACTTTTAAAGAATAACACAACTATGCCTTACGTGCACAGCAGTGTTCTTAGAATATCTTCGATAATATCGATAATTGATAATCGAAAAAATGCAAAGAAGGAATAGTATACAGCCTAAGAGTAAAAGTTTTCTTATCGCAAAAGCAAAAACGCCCGATATATAAAGTCAACAGTACGTTCTTTGATATAACATGAGCGTGTTCGAAATGAATGCTTCTGTTTAGAGCACAATTGAAGCATGATACTTGACTTTTTCATTCTAAACTTAAATTCAAGACATTATCACCGCACAAGCAGTAGGGCCATTCATATAAAATCAACAGTAAGTTCTTTGATATTACAAGGGCGCGTTCAAAATAAATGCTTCTGCTTAGAGCACAATTGAAGCTTAATACTTAACTTTTGGATTATAAACTTTAATTCAAGTATTTATATAGGAAATAATTTTATAGAATCACCACTAAGTTATCCACAGTGCAATGTAAACTACAATGTAATATGAACTAAGGCACCGCGGGGAGGCATGTGAAACTTCTTCCCAATGCAACGCGCTGAGTCCACAAATAGTGGTGACAATAAATCGATTTGATTGAAAAAAATGAACGATTTCACCGATTTCGATGACAATAAAATATAGGAGTGTGAATCATACGTTGATCCTCATACAATCCCGGGCAACGTTAGGTATCTCTGCTAGTTAGTGATATATTTTAATACGCTGCATGAACTTTTTTCTCGAATCAGTACAATTTTTTATACTATCTTCGTATGAATTAACAGCTTTTATAGAAATGCTGATATTGAAGTATCGGAGACAAAACAAAACAAAAAAAAAAAAAAATGGTGGTTTCGCTCCAAGGCTTCCGTTCTCTCCGGACTTCCGAATAAATGGCAGCCGTTACGCTCAAGTGTATAAGTTCGTGACTTGACTTCAAATCGTTAACGGCCAAAATCACACTGCCTTTTCCGTCTTGTGAAGCGCTTCTGATGAAAATAGGATCGCCCATTTTAACACCGTATCATTTAAAAGTTGCCATCATGTGTTGGGCATATTTTCCAGCTCATTTCACAGTAATAAGCGATACGGTTATCAGTGTTGCCATGCATATTATAATGACGGAAGATTATGCATTTTTACTAACGAATCTTCCATAGATATCAATCTATATATATATATATTTATTATAAAAGTGAGAATGTGTGTGTCTGAAATAGAGAGAGAGAGAGAGAGAGAGAGAGAGAGAGAGAGAGAGAGAGAGAGAGATCACTTCTCAACCTATATACTCAACGAAGTCTTGATCCACACACTTGAAATTTTGTGTTTAGTGAATTTGAACATTTGGACAAACCGATTAATAAATCGGTTTTCGTCCGGAAACAAATGGCTGCTAAAGGAGTCCAAATTGAAAAAAAAAAAATTATCATGTGTGTGTGTGGGGGGGGGGTCGGTCATCGGATTTTAATCTGTTTGTTAAATCTTTCATGAATGCGCATGCGTGAATCGTCCACATGGGATATTACTTATGTTAAATAGGTAGGTTTGGTAACTCTTTTCAACGATCATGTCAAGTTGGTTTAATGGTTATCGAACTTGACTCACTGTCTTTAGGTCTTGGTTTCAATCTCAGTATTTTTTACTTACAAGAAGTGAATTGTTTAGAAAAAAAAACATGATACTTTCGTGCATGTCTCAGCTTCTTTTCGTTATTTAACTTCATTTTTTTCTTTTAAGAATTTAACGTTTCTGGTTATAATAATTAAGAATTCTGCATTAATTAAAATATGCATATTTATGCGTATTTTACGACCAGAAAACGCCGCGCAGCTTGCTAGTAATAATATAAAAAGCATGTATTCAACAATTCTGCCAACACGCATGCCTAAATTCAAACGGACATAATTCAGAATTATGGGTATTATTCAAAGTTATCATTATTGCAATGCATTTTATTATGAGAGGAAATTAACGATTTTTCCATGAATGATAATGATGATGATGATGATGATGATAATAATAATAATAATAATAATAATAATAATAATAATAATAGTAATAATAATAATAACTGAATCTGTTATTTTTTTCCTTCTCCGTGAGTGTCACCATAAACGGGCTCCACACTAAATAATGAGGGTCAAGGAGGATGCAAAGACCGAGGATAGAAATCACTAGCCAGACCTCAGCTGAATGAGTTCAAGGAGGACTGGGAATTTAGGGAGGCTTATTGCAACCCAAATTCCAGTGAATACCAATGGTCGCCGCGATTAAGAAATCCATGGTAAGCGGCTTTTGTGATAACGCAAATTCTTTGCAAAGGGTATCGAAAGAGATAGATAGTACTGGAAACCTGGAGCGACTTCTTGTCACTCAGACTCCAGGGAACACGACAAGTTGTTCCCAAAGAGCAATCCTTGATTATAGCTTCTGCGACTACTCGTAGTGAGTAAATGCTACTACTACTACTACTACTACTACTACTACTACTAATAATAATAATAATAGTAAAGCATGCTTAAAACAACTCTGCCAACACGCATGCGCAAAAGTAAATAATTCAAATAAAACGCAGTAGTTTAGATTCCTGTTCTTTTTTTTTTTGAAACACTAGAAGATTTTTTTGGAATTTAGTTAGAAAAGTTTTATTAGACCAAAATATTTATAAGAAAATGTGAAAAATAAATTCCAAATACAACAAACCAAAACTATATAAAGATATTAATGGAGAAAACCACCGCGGAATTTTCGTACACATCTATTCGCTACAATTAGAACTACAACAACTGCTTCAATTAAACCCAAATAATTTCTGTATCCATAAATATCTATCAGCCCCGTCACACAAAAGTCAGTACATATAAATATGTCTTATGTTTAGCCTCCACACTAAACAAATTCAACTTGTGAAGAGAATGTAACGCGGCATGGACGAGCATATGCAAACGCCGAGCCGAATGCGAAGAAAAAGACTTTGAAATGAGCGTGTGCACAGACCGATGATAACATTCATCACGTTGGAGAACATGTTCGAGAGACCGTTCGAGAGGTCAGAGGTCAGAGAGAAGGAGCACGATCACGGTTTATTCGGAAAAGTACCTAAAATAAATTTCGTTATATAAAAAAATGGAGTCAGGTTATTACTTGTCCTATATTCCTTGCGACGCAATCTGCTATAACGTGTTGGGTCTATGTGAGTAAACGTGTGTAACTTTACGGAAAGCGAGAAAGCTAATAAAAGATAAACCGGTTAACACCGCCCGAAATAGATTCGGGAAGAAGGTAAGTAAAAATTCAATCGTACTTTTTTTTTTAGGTTACCAGAAATGGTAATAAGGTATATATGTGTTCGCTGTGTCCACCATACAGGTAATAATAGACGCTTTCCACCACTACAGATGTAACAGAGCTCGTATGAGTGCGCGTGGAAATATCAGCAGCAGCCTAAGATTAAATAGCTAGCGAAGGTATTAGCAGCAGCAGCAGCCGTTTGAGCACTATGCAAATTACCAAGTGTGCGTGTGTTGTGTTTTATATCATAAATGGGATCATCAGAGTTAATGTCGTGTGATCGTCTAGGTGTTCTTTCTATTAAATGATATATTCATATGCCGTTGTGTGTGTGTGTGTGGTACATGCATTTTTCAACATACCTTCTGCGTCTTGGATGTTGGTCCATCTGGAACATCTCGTGTCTTGGAGGGGAGACAGTACCTGTTTTGGATGAAGGTTCATTTCACTCCTGCACGATGAATTTGTTTTATAGTTTTTATTTCACTTTCCAGATGTCTCGCAGAAGATGGAAAGTGAATCTCTGGCTTGCGTGGTACTCTTGGTCTCGTTTCTACACACGTCAGCCCCCCCCCCAGTGAAGGGGACGAGACGTCTGAAGCCGCCCGTCGTCTTCTATGTCGAAACCAAATCTCTACGATTCAGCTAACCTGATCACGTGACTCACACGCAATCCGATCAGCTGATACTGACTTCCGGTCAACGTGTATCAATATAATTTACACACCTCCCTCTCTCGATCCATTCTCTAACACGTGAGTTCATAGTGAACGAGGCATAAAAAATGACTAAGTTCAGCATTCCCCCCACCCCACCCATTTAGCCCCAAAGTCACCAGGGGACGTCAAATCCTGGTGAAAATGAACAAACGGTGCAGTTGAGGCCATATATATATGTAAATTTAAGTTCTGCACCATGCAAAAAAAGAAATAACTTCCATCATTTGCACCCCCCTCATTTAGCCCCAAAGGGCCACAAGACCTTAACATATTTAAATTTGAGTTCAGCACCATACAAAACTGCTAAATAGGCATACACAGAAAATGTTGGACAAATATGATAAAATAGTCCCGAAAATGGAGTGTTTTTATTAGCCCTAAATCAACCTAATCAAGAGTTATCGCGAAGTATAGACAAATAAAATCATACAGAAATCGGTTAGTTAGAACTTTCCCGAAAGTTTTATAAAAATCCAAGGCATAAATTCTGTTTAATAAGCACAAAAGTGTCAATTTTAGCCATATTAACCAGAAAGGCACCTCTAGGAGAGGAGCCACCGGAGTTTTCCCGGAAAATCCGTTCTGTTACATTTTTACTCATATCATATTTAATGTTTGTGCAAAATTTCAAAACAAAAAATTCGGAAGCGAAATTATTGAGAAAAGTGCGGACAGACGAACGGACGAACGGACGAACGGACAAGGGTGAATTTACAGGTCCACCTTACTTTTATCGGCGAGCCCAATAAATATTTGCTGCTAAAACAGAAAAAAAAAGCCGACTCGGATTTATTTATTTCTGTTTGCTTGTTCCTTGGCGACGGAGAGATGGTTTGAACACGGTTTTAGCGTAACGACAACGTTACATATAAACCGGGAGAAAATGTCTCCCGGCGTCAGCACAAAATTATTATTTTGCATACGTAGTTGCTGAACTGACGTATACATATCCTGTCCATTTATTGTGCTTGCTTTTCTGTTCAATATGCTTTGTTTTCAATAGTTACCTCCGCCCCCTTGACGGGATCACAACACTGGCGACGATAAAAAAGAAAGCATCCCGATAATAATAAGTGAACAGTATTACAATCCATATTGTTATTGTGATATTGAAAATCACTTTGGGAAAGAATAAAAAAAATATCGACTTTGCAATGCGTATATTTTTGTTCACGATTGTGTATAGGAATTGCATTTAAACTAATTAATCGAGAATTATGAATTCAAGAACACAGCTGCTGGGTGACTTGAGGATAAGAGTTAATGAGTCTCAGGTGGCCGGTGAGACAACACCATGATTATCGGTGATGGTGCAACTTGGGCATTGTTTGTTTATTTAAGATGGCAGCTTAACAGGAACTTGTTGACGTTAGACTTAAAAACAGACATGCTAGCCCGCGGTATTCTGTTCCACGGATAGGCAGCTCTAGAAAGAAATGATAATATGGTTGACAATTTTTTTTCAGGAGAAGCCTTCTTTCATCTGAGCTAAACATGTAGAGATTGGAGAAGAAATATGTCTTCTGACGTTTGACTGAGGCGTGATCGACCCTCGACCTCAACTGGAGATGAATTCTATTTATGGACACTTTAAGATTTATGAACTGAAAAGGGATACATATTAATGCAATAGGTAGAGCGCAACAGTTATAGAGTTCGTATGATGCGGTTATGGAGTCACCAGGACTCAAATAGTTCACCCCAAAAATCAGAATAATATCCCTTTTCAGGTCATAAATTTCAATATATTGAATTCATCTCCCGTTGAGGTCGAGGGTCAATCATGCCACGGCTAAACGTCAGAAGACATCTTTCTTCTCTAATCCCTACACGCTTTGCTCTGATGAAAGAAGGATATTATATATATATATATATATATATATATATATAAATTTTTTGAGTTTGCTTTTGCCTTGGTTAGTAAACTTCTCAAAGCATTATGCACACACACACACACGCACACACACACACACACACACACACACACACACACACACACACACACACACACATATATATATATATATATAAATGCAACTTTGTCTGTGTGTGTGTGAGTTCGTTCCTTATAGCCTCCGAAACGGCTGAAAAAATTATCTATAAAATTTACAGAACTGTTGTTTATATGTCTGGTGGTAATCTTAAGTAAGTTTTGTAATCTTAAGTAAGTTTTGTCTGAGAATACTCTCGGTAATTACCGATAATCGAGAGTGAAAACCGTTATTTTAATTCATCTATCATCGGTAACGCCATTTTTTCCATGTCGTCGCTTAGCAACGATAATAGAACAACGGGCCGTGAAAATTCTACTGTGGGTAAAATGATAACAGATTTTATTTTTTGCATGATTGGTCTGTAGGTTCAAACTCCGTATGTAAATTTCTTTTTTTTTCATTAAGTGTAAAGAATTTTATAAGTCTTGAAAATGTACGTTTTTTTTTTGTTTGTTCTATTTTTTATTTTTTTGCATGGCGTGGTTTGTAAGTTCAAACCCCACACGTAAATTTGTTAATGTGTTTATTTCGTTAACTGGAATGAAGTTTGTAGAAAATTACAATAGAAAAATGCGAGCATGAAAAGTACTATGGTTAAGCTTAAACATAAAAAAGTAAAGGACTAATTGTTAAAACTGGAAAAGAAAAGGACAAGATATTCTGGTAAAAAATATAATGAATTTATAACTTGAAATATTGCAGCATTAAGAATTTATTATATAATGTTAAATTGAAAAAAAATAATGCTGCATTAATTTAAGTTATAAATTTATATTTTTTACTAGAATATCTTGTCCTATTTTTTCAAGTTTTAACAACTAGTCCTTTACTTTTCCATTTTTAAACTTAACTATATTACTTTTCATGCTCGCATTTTTCTATTGTAATCCAAGATTTTTCCAGACTTACAATAAATTCACTTGTTCTTTGTTTAATTTCAGTCTTATTTTTTGCTCCCATAAACATAACATTATTCACATATGTAATAACAATGCACGACACGTTTCTGCTTCAATAAAACCTCCCCAATTATCTCCCTTTTATTCTTTTATTCTGTTTCACTTGTTACTTTTCTTTTAGTGACCCCAATGAATTAGTAGCAACACTAGTCGCTGAAGCGACGTGGTTGCTATGGAAACCAGTCATAAAAAACGTCGCTCACCTCTCTAGGTTTTTTAACACTTTTGTTTTACTGAACGAAAATTGAACTTTTTTTCACAATATAGTTGAGAGGATAATCTATAAACTGTGATAATAGTTTGAAATTTGGTAGAAATATGATTGAGCTGTGAAGCTTTAAAGCAGTTCTAAATTACTAAATCGGCCACTTCACCATATATTGAAACACGGTAGTGTTTGAATGATAATTTTATAAAAGAAACAGTACGTTCTTTAGATTGCAACGTAGAATAACACATATTTTGGACTAAGTTACTTCATGGGGACATGTGAAGCTTCCTCCCAGCCGATTTCGCGAATTTCAAAAATATAGGAATGTGAAATATTCGTTGATCATCATTCAACCCCGGGCAACGTCGCGTCTCCCTGCTAGTACACACACACACACACAAACACACACACACACACACACACACACACCCACACATATATATATACATATATGATTGCAACGTCTTGTCAGATGAGTGCCACTCCCTCAGACATTTAAAATCCATGAGCCCAAATGCCTGAGGGAGTATCTATACAAAGATGATGTTACAGAGTCTTAGCTTTGTACGACAGCTAAGTCTCTCTCTCAGTTCAAAATGTTGAGATCCAGCAACAAGTAAGTTAATTTGTTGCTGGCTATATATATATATATATATATATATATATATATATATATATATATATATATACAGGGTGACCCCCAAAAAACTGAGGACATTCAATTGTTTTTCTGAGCATTTTACAGTCAACGGAGAAAAAAAGGCCAAAGACCCTAATGTTTTGATGTGATGTTTTGAATATAATAAACTAGTTACGACCAAAGTTCATTGGATATTTATTTGTCTGCCTATCATTTCACGAGGTATGCAAACAATTTTTAAAGACGTTGCAACCTGGGCTAATGGTTTTCCTACTTGACTTACTGTCTTTAGGTTTTGGTTTCGATCTAAGCTCCAGTATTTTTTTTTACTCACTCACAAGAAATGAACTGTTTTGAAAAACATGATATTCGCATGCACGTGTCGCAGTTCGTTTTCGTCTTTTCTTTTTTACTTCATTTTTTAGAGATATTTAAAGTTACGTTTAATACCGGGAAACGCCGTGTACATCTTCTAGTACACACACACACACACACACACACACACACACACACACACACACACATATATATATATTGATACAAAATCACTTGGTTCTGTCTTTTCTTTCTGAACAGCAGCAACTTTTCATTTCTTGCATTGTGATAGCCATCTAACATCCTAGCACGCAGATTGCTTCAAGCAAGCTACATCTCCTTAATACGCACACACACACACACACACACACACACACACACACACACACACACACACACACACACACACACATATATATATATATTGATACAAAATCGCTTGGTTCTGTCTTTTCTTTTTGAACAGCAGCAACTTTTCATTTCTTGCATTGTGATAGCCATCTAACATCCTAGCACGCAGATTGCTTCAAGCAAGCTACATCTCCTTAATACGCACACACACACACACACACACACACACACACACATATATATATATATATTGATACAAAATCACTTGGTTCTGTCTTTTCTTTCTGAACAGCAGCAACTTTTCATTTCTTGCATTGTGATAGCCATCTAACATCCTAGCACGCAGATTGCTTCAAGCAAGCTACATCTCCTTAATACGCACACACACACACACACACACACATACACACACACACACACACACACACACACACACATATATATATATATTGATACAAAATCGCTTGGTTCTGTCTTTTCTTTCTGAACAGCAGCAACTTTTCATTTCTTGCATTGTGATAGCCATCTAACATCCTAGCACGCAGATTGCTTCAAGCAAGCTACATCTCCTTAATACGCACACACACACACACACACACACACACACACACACACACACACACACATATATATATATATATTGATACAAAATCACTTGGTTCTGTCTTTTCTTTCTGAACAGCAGCAACTTTTCATTTCTTCCATTGTGATAGCCATCTAACATCCTAGCACGCAGATTGCTTCAAGCAAGCTACATCTCCTTAATACGCACACACACACACACACACACACACACACACATACACACACACACACACACACACACACACACACACACACACA
>NC_136507.1:23777490-23929990 GCF_053919585.1 Euprymna scolopes | reverse complement strand
AGCATTTACACCGTAAGAGTTTCGACTGCATTAAACTATTAGACAGATGTCATTGGACAAATCACGCTCGTTCCCAAATCACACTGGGCATCACAGATAAACCAGAATGAATGATTTATTACCCCTGAATAAAGAAAATCCTTTCTTTTGGCGCTCTCTCAAGTGTCTGAGCCTTGAACGCGGAAAAACAGTAAACGAGGGTTTGCATGGAATCACAAGTTTTATCTTTTTGTCTAATGTCTATTGCGGTCCATGTGTCGAGTTGATTCTCTCTCAGTAAGGCCGTCAAGAGATGACAGCTGTATATGACTGACGTCCTTTCCGCACGAGGAAAATATTGACTTTTACCGTCACTATACACAACCGCATTAATCCTTTGTTTTTTTCCTTAATTACCTGGTTTTATTTGATATTAGCTTTCTTTTTTAGTAGAGAGATCACCGCTTTAATGTCCCAAGAGCCACTTGACGATAAGAGTTAAAGAATATTCTGTATGCAACAGAGCGCGGACGCGCGTATGGCAGTTGTTTGCAAATACAATTTAGATCGTTTCATTTATCTTTCCTTTCAGGATGATCAGATGGTCCTCGCTGTTTCGACAGACGAACGTAATAAGCATCTATATATATGATTACGTTTTATGATGTCTCCTTTCTCTTGCTGTTTCCACTGTTTCTTCTTAATTTACGTCTTCTCTCCCCCCTTATCTATTTTTATTCTTAGTCTGTTTTTCTCGCCTCTCCCATTCTTCTTCTTCTTCTTCTTCTTCTTCTTCTTCTTCTTCTTCTTCTTCTTCTTCTTCTTCTTCTTCTTTAGTGCCCTTTTCTTTTTCTTTTTTCTACTACTCTTTTCTTTCTGCTCTTCGTTTTTTTCCTTTTCTTTTTCTTATGGTGTGTAACGGACTGGTGCGCTCTCTTAGTAACATAGCGCGCATGGGCGTGTGTGAGAAAATCAGCAGCAACCTTAGGATAGCTGACTAGCGGAAATATTATCAGCAGGCGTTAAAACACCCATGCAAATTGGCAAGCGTACACGCGCTGATGACAGGGAAAGAAGGAGAGAAAAAAGGAAAAATGCCATGTGTGGTCGAAAAGGCAGAGAAGACTTTTGAAAGATAATGCTATGCTTTGCTGTTGGAAATACCACGAATAAATGCCTTTCGCTTGCACTTTAAAAAATTCGGATTTTTATATTTTTCTTCTTTTTTTTTTGTTTGTTCCTTTGCGACGATTTATCAGACAATCCGCGTAGTATGAATGTAACAACACGGTTCGAATGCAATGGCCACGTTACAGGGAGAAAGGGCGTGTAACTAAATCTCTTTTTAAACATTTTTTCTGCGTTTTTTTCCCTTATATTTATTGTTATCCTTCCTCTCGTTTTTCTACGCATTTTTTTCTTCATAGTATCATTGTGCCCGCCCCTTTGTTCCTCCTTTTTTTTCTCTTGTTGCTTTGTCCTTTTCTTCATATTGTTGTTGTTGTTCTTCTTCTTCTTTTTCTTCTTCTTCTTCTTTTTCTTCTTCTTCTATTTATTATTATGTACTATCTTGGAGTTCTCACACAGACCATTTTCAAAGATAACCCACTGTTGATAACCGGTGGTGTTCCCTGGAGTCTGGATGACAGTAAATCTCCCTATATGTTCAGCACCCTTTACCCCTTTCGATAACATTTGCAAATGACTTTGCGTTATAGCCACATCCGTTTAGCATTGATCTATCGCTGAAATTTAGGTGACAATAAGTCTCCCTAACGTCCCAGCTTTCTTCGAACGCAGTCAGTGTAGGTCTCGACAGGGATTTGCTGCATCGGTCCTTCCATCGATCTTGTCCCCTCGCGAATATTTAATGTTGTACAGTCAGTTATTATTATTATTATTATTATTATTATTATTATTATTATTATTATTATTATTATTATTATTATTATTATTATCTCGTCATAGTCGTCGTGGAAAAAGAAAAAGACAAGTAAAAAAAAGAAAAAAATAATGCGTAGAGTTTGTAAGAGTCTCAACATTTAAATCAATAACAAGGACGAAAAAAATAGATTCGTCGGACATGTTTTTTTCTCAATTTTGATTTTTTTATTCGTATTTGCTGAATATTTTCATTTCATTTGCTCAGAAATATGTTAAAGATAAACTATTGATTAATAAGTTAATATAAAGAGAAAAGAAAAGAGGTAGGGGGAAAAGAGAGAAAAAGAAGACAGAGGGGAAAAGAAAAAGAAAAGAGGGGAAGGGAGGAGGAGAGGAGAAAGTAGAGGAGGAAGGAGAGGAGGAATAGGGAAAAATATCCCATGCACTTATTATAATTGGTTATTATTATTATTATTATTATTATTATTATTATTATTATTATTATTATTATTATTATTATTATTGTACCTATTTACAATGCCTCCCCACGAGACAGAGTTAGACACCAGGGTCGTTTTTTAACGTGGAGAAAAGGTACAAAAATAAAACATTGTCTCAGTCGTGAAGGATTTCTCCTACACTGAAAGAGAACGAGAAATGGAAGTGCCGCATCTGAAGACAGATACTACACTTTGATCTTGGCCAAAATATTATTATTATTATTATTATTATTATTATTATTATTATTATTATTATTGTAGCTGTTATTGTTATCATTATTATTATTATTATTATTATTATTATTATTATTATTATTGTAGCTGTTATTATTATTATTATTATTATTATTATTGTAGCTGCTATTATTATTATTATTATTATTGTAGCTGTTATTATTATTATTATTATTATTGTAGCTGTTATTGTTATTAGCATTGTTATTGTTATTATTATTATTATTATTGTAGCTGTTATTGTTATCATTATTATTATTATTATTATTATTGTAGCTGTTATTTTTATCATTATTATTATTATTATTGTAGCTGTTATTGTTATCATTATTATTATTATTATTATTGTAGCTGTTATTATTATTATTATTATTATTGTAGCTGTTATTATTATTATTATTATTATTATTATTGTAGCTGTTATTATTATTATTATTATTATTATTGTAGCTGTTATTGTTATTAGCATTGTTATTGTTATTATTATTATTATTATTGTAGCTGTTATTGTTATCATTATTATTATTATTATTATTATTATTGTAGCTGTTATTTTTATCATTATTATTATTATTATTATTATTATTGTAGCTGTTATTATTATTATTATTATTATTATTATTATTATTATTGTAGCTGTTATTGTTATTAGTATTGTTATTGTTATTATTATTATTATTATTGTAGCTGTTATTGTTATCATTATTATTATTATTATTATTATTATTATTATTATTATTGTAGCTGCTATTGTTATCATTATTATTATTATTATTGTAGCTGTTATTATTATTATTATTATTATTATTATTATTATTGTAGCTGTTATTGTTATTAGTATTGTTATTGTTATAATTATTATTATTATTATTGTAGCTGTTATTGTTATTATTATTATTATTATTATTGGAGCTGTTATTGTTATTATTATTATTATTGTAGCTGTTATTATTATTATTATTGTAGCTGTTATTATTATTATTATTATTATTATTGTAGCTGTTATTATTATTAGTATTATTATTATTGTAGCTGTTATTATTATTATTATTATTATTATTATTATTATTATTATTATTATTGTAGCTGCTATTGTTATTAGTATTATTATTGTTGCTATTATGGCTATTGTTTTTGTTACTACTTATTATTATTGCTACTGATATTAGTGTTACTGTTATTATTGTTAATTTTATTTTTATTGTTGTTGCTGGTGGTAGTGGTAGTAGTGGTGGTGGGGGAAGAGGAGAAAGTTCGGGAGGGGATCTTTAACCTTGGTGGAGGAACCCTCCTAGAGATGATGTCTCGATAAAACTATCAGTGGTGGTGTAACCTAAAATTCACCAACCCTTTTATGGGATAATGTCAAATGCAAATGTTGAAAATAACGACGTGAATGAGGCTGGAACATCAAGCTAAGGTCTCACGTCCGGCAGGTGTATCACTTATCCACAGGATTGGTTCTGTCGTCATCATACTATTGTTCGAAATTCTGAGGATGTTGGTGGGTGTAGGGACAGTGAGTATTGGCAGAGAGGGTATCAAGACACGAAGGGGGTTGGAACAGGAAATGTCAAAAAAAAAAACATGGACGGATGGGGAAAGAAGAGTACTGTGGTAATGCTTTGTAAGAATTGGAAGTACCAAATCTGGTGGATATATCCGAAAAGTTAAGGAGGAGTGGGACTAGAGGAGGAGGAGGAGCTGTGAGTGTCGCAAATATGGTATCTCAGTTAAAACAAATAAAAATAACAACCTACTTTCAGTGATTGCAAGAGAAGAGATTGAACGGATGGTTAGGAATGAAATGAATAGCGAAAGTAAAATTGATGAAACTAGTTTTGATGAAAGCACCCAGAGAGTGGAAGTGCAGAAGGGAAATGTAAGCGATGATGGGAGGCGGACAACTGAGGAGGAATGGAATGCTATGGTTAGGGGAAGTGATGATGAGAAGGACTTTGAAGGATTTAAGGCAGAATAGATCAATGACTCTGAGACAATGGAGCCAGTGGAAGGAGCAGATGTATGGAGAATGGTGAGGAAGTTCGAGCTTTAACTTCTGTAGTAAAAGAAGTACTTCAGCATTTAAGAGAGGTTCTTCTTGGAGACGAGATCATAGATATTCCAAACATTAAGAGTAGTAATAGGCGGAAGGTCAAAAGTGAGGTAAAAATAGTTCAAGGCGTAATTCACAACACCACAAGAAAGAACATAGCGATTACGGAACTTAACAGGATTCTGTATGCAGTGTCATACGTTGTTGCGAATCGTCTTGGCTTAATACAGAAGAAAAAGAGAGAACTGAAGGATAAAAGGCCGTACTGGCAAAGACGGTTTAAGGAAAATACAGAACGGTGGCGGAAAGACATTGGTAGAATCGAAGAAAAAATAAAAGAAGTTAAACTAGGAGAGAAAGCAAAGAACGAGCCTGTAAGAAGGTATAGATTGCTGGAAAAGGGGACGATTACCGTTCTAACAATGTTGACAGAGAAGGCCCACACTGGTGGTATGAAAATTAGGAACTTTGTTGGAAAAAGTGTTGCGTTTTGGCAGAACAACTTTTTCCGGAACAATCAGTCTCAGCTGTATAAAGAATTAAATTGTAGTAAACAGGCGGGAATTAACAACACTCCAAATGCAGATAATGCCAGCAAGTTCTGGAGTGGGATTTTGTCTGTCGAAGTGCGACATAATTAGAAGGCTTGCTGGTTGGGAGAAGTCAGAGCAAGGCTATCAGGAATGCAGCAGATGGAGATAACCATTGATGACATGACGGCTAGCATACGAAGGATGACAAACTGGAAGGCACCTGGTCCTGATGGAGTGATGGGTTTCTGGTTCAAACAGTTCCAATGCCTTTATTCACCTATAGCTGCTGCCCTGCAAAGGGTCGTAGAGTCGGGAGATGTCACTGATTAGCTTGTTAAGGGAAGGACGACACTAATTTGGAAGGATCCTGCAAAGGGAACAGCTGCTATCAATTATAGACCAATTACATGTCTACCACTAATGTGGAAGCTGTTAACAGGAATATTTGCGGAAAAAGTTTATTGACATTTTGTGAGTAGTGGGATTTTCCCTGATGAGAAGAAAGTGTGTCGGAAAGCTCGAGGGGTACCTAGGAGCAATTACTAATTGATAAGGCAGTAATGCAGGACGCCAAGAGGAAGAAAAGGAATATGAGTGTAGAATGAATCGATTACAGAAAGTTAGGAAATGTTTCCTCATTGATGGATCAGTGAAACACTATAGATGAGGAAGATTGTTGGGTATGTGATAGGGCTTTTGGAGACAAGTATGGCTCAATGGACAACGGTGCTGACAGAAAACAGAGATGCTGGGAAAGGTTGGCATTAAACGTGGAATATTCCAAGGAGATTCTTTTTGTAATGATAATGATGCCACTGAGCATCCTCTTGAGGAGAGAGAAGCTGGGGTATAACTTTGGATTTGGTGCAGACGCCTCGACCATCTACTGTTTATGGATGATTTAAAGATATTCGGTAAAAATGAGAAGGAAATGGAGAGACTGGTCGAGCTCGTAGGGACATACTCGGAAGACATTTCGTTTATCAAGTAGTCTGGAAAGACACTTGAAAAAAAGAAAAAAACTACGAATCCCCGATGTTTTAGGCGGCCTTCAGACCTCTGCTATTGTAGGTATCACCAACATCCTTAGGAAAACCCTTGATCTGTGAAGCTCCTGGTTTGGAGCCGGAAGTGAGGGCAATCCTCTGGAAATTAATCCCATCTCTTTTTAGGGAGACGTTGATAAATGAAATCATCATCATCATCATCATCGTCATCATCATCATCATCATCATCATCATCATCATCATCAAAAGTGGCGTTCCAAAAACAATGCTTCCTATATTTTATTTTTCCCGAATGGATAAAAGGGATTGTAAATTGAATTATTATAATGACTGAACCTAGGCATTCATGGTCTGAAAGTTTCATCTCTCTGTTGCAGATATTGATGGTGCGAGACGTTAAAACAGCAACCCGTTTCGTGGACATGCGTTAGAAGCAGAAATGCCTCATTGAATTCTTCGCAAAAGTGTATTGAAAATGATGGTTACTATAAAAAAAGAAATAAAAATACAAGATCAAAATTGTCGTTCGTTTTAACGGTAGCACTCTCGTCTTCACAGGTTTTCAACATTGTAAGTTGCAAAAATAGGACGCTTTACGCTTAGAACGACATTTGTATCATTATTATCACTAAAACTTTTCACACAAGCTATCATCAAAGAATTCTCTTTGAGAACAATCTTTGGCGTTTATTATTATTTTTAATATTATTTTTGTTATTATTAGTGTTGCTGTTATTATTATTGCTGTTATTATTATTATTATTGTTATTGCTATCGTTGTTGTTGTTGTTGTTATTATTTTTATTGTTATCGTTATTATTATTACCGTTATTATTAATATTATTGTTACTATTGTTATTGTTGCTGTTATTGTTGTTGTTATTATTATTTTTATTATTATTATTATAATTGTTCTTATTATTGTTATTATTATTATCATTATTGTTGCTGTTGTTGTTGTTGTTGTCCTGTTGTTATTATTTTTATTGTTGTTCCTATTTACTTGCCTTCCCATGAGGGCAGAGTTAGACACAAAGTGATTTTTTTTTAATGTGAGGAAGAAAGGGCACTATGGACAGGAACAAAAATGAAAATTGCCTCAATTTTGAAGGATTTCTTCTCCACTGATTGAGGTCAGAAAAGGTGAAGTGCCGTTTTAGAACAGATACTACACTTTGCTCCTTTTTATTGTTGTTATTATTATTTTTGTTATTATTTTTATTATTGTTGTTATTATAACTGTTGTTGTTGGTTTTATTATTGCTATTATTATTTGGTATTATTATTGTTATTATTACTATTTTTGTTATATTATTTTTTGTTATTATTATTGTTGTAGGTGGTGGTGATGGTGTTTTTTGGTGTCATTAGTGTTATTATTACTTGCATTTTGTTGTTGTTCTTCTTCTTCTTATTATTATTATTATTTATCACTAGCATGGGTACCTGGCGTTGCCTGCGTTGACATTAAGTTCCGTTTGAAACACGCCTGCTATACTAATAATTTTCAAAGTGGTAACATGGATACCACCACAACAATTTCAAAAATAAAAGAACCGATAAGAACATGTAAATGTAATCGTCCCCCCCAAAGTATCTGATACCCTCTCCACCAGATATTTCGGCAGAAGGGATCACTATTCTAAGAAAACGCACGATTTTGTTAACCTAAAAAAAAAAAAGTTTATAAACAGTAATGCATGCGTTTATTTTTTATTTTGGTAAATGTGTAGTTTAGCGGCGTAAATTATTTATCGGACAAAAAATTATAAAAACTATTTATTTTATATAAACACATTATAAGACCCAAAGGCTGAAAAAAAAAAAAAACTAGAAACATTTCATTTTTATTATTTATTCATCGTTTATATTTATTATTCGAAGCCTCTATATTGATTTTAAAATTTGGCCTTTCTAAGGTTTGGTATATTGGCCTTTTTAAGCTCTTCATGAACTATGTTTTTAGGCGCCATATTTTTTTTTTGTAATAAAAGTGCGTAAAAGGCCAAATTTGGCCTTAAAAGGCCAATCAGTCTAACCTAAAAAAGGCCAAATTTTAAACGTGTAAAGTGTGCACATTTAATCTAATAAAAAATGTTAAAAAAACAAAAATTAATTTTTTTTATAAACATTAACTAAAATACCGCTATTTGGTAAAATTTAACTTTTCTTACTATCATATGCAAATAAGGTGATCTCTTAATTGTGCATTTTTGCAAGAATAATATTATATATAGAAATAACTGAAAGATTAAAGTAAAACACGTTTTGTATATATTAATCAAATTGTGAACAAACAAACAAAAAAACGAACAGACAGAAATACGAATTTATATATATATTATTGCTTTATTATTATTATTATTATTATTATTATTATTATTATTATTATTATTATTATTATTTCTATATATTAATGCGCTTATAGTTTAGTAGGTCCTGGATATGACCTTAAACTATATCCGATGGTGAGGCCCCAGCTTGCGGGCTTTGGGGTGTGTGGAGCCACCCCTTAATTACCATTGCTCCCAGGTCCACTCTGACTCGGAGTGGTAGTACCGGTTAGGGTCCCAACTATGAGTTCAATAGAAACCGACTTGAAAAAAAAAAACAAAAAAAAACAAATATTCTATTAAAAAATTGTTATTCAAAATTACTGGATTTGGTATTAAATAACCTGAAAAGGGTTGATATGCCGTAAAACAAAAACAACCAACCAACCAACCTTATAATTTAGACCGTTATCATCCTGACATACCTTAAAAGGAAGTGGAATATTCCAAATCGCTAAAAAAAAAAAAAAAAAAAAATTGGTGTCGCTGTAAATAAAAAAATTAGTCATATTCTGATTGGATGAGGAAAAAACATGTGACAATTTCATTAGATAAAAACAATCCCGATAATTAACCAAAAAAATAAAAACAATATGGCGGTTTTATCTTTCAGGTAAAACGTAATCTTCCATTAAAAAAAACGTCGAATTTACAGAAAAAAATATTGAGTAAAAAATATCAGGTATGTGAAAACGTTTATTTATAAATATTTTATTTTAAGCTTTAAATTTTTTCAAATAAAAAAAAAATACTTTATACACTCTCGGAATACAAACGACTATTCCCGGTGATTACAATTTAACTTGTTTGTTTATCTATTTGATTTTATATATTGATAAAATACAATTTGATGAAATGGATTTTTCCCACATTAAAAACCGACCTTGTGTCTAACTCTGCCCTCGAGGTATATAAATAGGGATTGTTGCACAAGAAATAAATTAAATCAAAAGAAAAAATTAATTTGGATGTTTGTACATCTGTTTCTTTTATTTTTATAGTATTTAAAGTTTTAATTTAAATTTTACAATATTTTTGTTCATTAAATTGTAAGGTGAAAGTATTGTTAGGTGAAAGTACGAAATAGTTTCATAACACCCTCCGCTCCCTATGTTAAGAATGGCTTTCTAAATAGCGTTATTATTCTAGTGCGGTAACGTAGATGCATAAGTACCATAATATTTTATTTCGAATTATCTAGTCAAGAAAAATCCGATGATAAGGACTAATTTTGATGAAATTCGTCGTAATGGACTTTGTTTTTAATTTTTTTTATCTGTTTCCTAGTTATATAAATTACTAAGCAATAAACCTATTTCTTTTCCATTTGAAAATCTTTATTGAAACCTGTTTCACTAAGATATGAAGAACTAATTATATTTCATATATATCAAGACCTTTTTTTTCAGAAAATTAGACATGTTTTAGATATAGTTTAATTATAATTCACGAAAAAGAAAATAATTAAGCAATATTCTCTCCTACAATTTATAAGTTTGAATTGTTTTTATTTAAAATGAAAGACGAAATGTTTTCATTTCCCAATCTTTATTGGTTGTGTGGAGGTAATGCGTTTTAAAAGTCATTGTACCTGATTTTGCAAACAGATTCTTTACAGTATAAAGAGTTGATATCGCTCTTTTAAAGTAATGTTAATACTGAATACAACCCCAATATCTTATTAAATAAAAATTCTGAAAATCAGACAAGCAATATTTATATTCAAGATAGCAATCAAAATAAGAGTAAAGTCAGAATAATTTGAATAATCATAACAATAAAACCTCATCTAACAAACATTTCAACAATCAATATCTATAACAAAGATAACAATAAAGATGTCTGGTTTGGTTTGGTTGTTTTTGTTTTACGGCATATCAACCCTTTTCAGGTTATTTAATGCCGAATCCAGTAATTTTGAAGAAAACATTTTTAATAGAATATATTTGTTGTTGTTTTTTTCAAGTCGGTTTCTATTTAACCCATAGTTGGGACCCTAACAGGTACTACCACTCCGGGTCAGAGTGGACCTCGGAGCAATGGCAATGGAAGTGTGGCTCCACACTCCACAAAGCCCGCAAGCTGATGCCTCACCATTGGATATAGTTTAAGGTCATATCCAGAACCAATAAAGACGTGATTAGAAGTTCAAATAACTTTGATAATGATAAAAATTAAAACATCTATATATAAAAGTTAAAGTGTGTGTGTGTGTGTCTGTCTGTGTGTCTGTGTACATTTCCCTACGCAATAACTCTTTTAAACCTACAGATTCAAAATTTGATATACCGGGTACTGAGATTTGGAAAAAATCGATGTGATCGGTTTTCGGACAGAAATTTGGCAATTAAGGGGTTAAAGTTCAACGATTTGACTTTTGCGAACTCTACCAAACTCCTCCTACAATTCTGGGTCTAAACACGTGAAATTTTAGATATAGATTCCTTGGGCATGGATCTAACTTAATAACTTTATTTAAGCCCCAAGCAATAAATTTTAAGGGGTCATAATAGGGGTTAAAGTTTAGAAAATTAACCGTTTTTGTTTTGTTTTGCTCAGCATACACCTCAAAACACCCGGGCAACGCCGGGCTGAAATGCTAGTCTTTAATAAATTCAGACATTCATTTTCATAATGAAAATAAAAACAAAATTTATGAAATGTATTTCAAGTGTTGCATATAATTATTCAAAAACCTACCTTTTTTTATTCTTTAACCAAATCCCACCATACTATTTACTGATTATTTCCATCCTTAAATCAAATGTCATTGCACATTGACCCCTATTTTCATACCAATATGAAAAATTTACAAAAGGTTGAGACGCAACATTTTTCTATTACATGCCAAATTATCAGATCATGTAGAAAAGATAGTGACATAATTATTACTGATTTACAATTCACTTTAATAAAATTAACATCTCTTGATGTTTCACTGTAATTTTATTTCTTGTAATAATATCAAGTAGTTCTCCATATTTGTCTACAAAAAAGTTTGTTTCAATTCACGGTCTGATCCAAATTAATATTTCACTGATTAATCTATTGAAGGACAGCGTCGTTTTAATTGCTTGCTCATGTGATGTGAAGATGTTTGCTCATGTGAAGGTGTTTGCTGCTTTCAAACACCGTGGAATTTCCACGGACACCACTAGTTATTATTATTATTGGCTCACGTGGAGCTTTCACACAAGTCAACAAACGATCTGATTGGAAGCCTGTGGTGTTCTCTGGAAGCTGAGTGACAACAAGTCTCTCCACACTTCCAGCTCTCTCCACCCCCTTCGATAGCATTTGCAAATGAATTTGCATTATCGCAACAGCCGCTTACCATTGATTTCTCGCTGGTAGTGGCCATTGCTATATACTGGAATTTTAGTGGCCCTCAGCCTCCCCAAGGTCCCAGTTCTCTTTGCATTTGTGCAGCCGAGGTCAGGTTGGCGCTCGCTCCTCGGTCTGTCAGTCCTTATTGACCTTTCTCGGCCCTTTGGTATCACTTTTCTATTAAGGGGAACGGTGATGAAACAATGGGGGGATGCATGATGGGGGGGTGTAGAACTTGTAGCTATGCAGCTATGGTGTTCTTCATTCCCTGTAACGCTTATTCGTTATATTGTCTTGTATTATTCTCCGCATTCAATGGGGTGTCCTTAATATTTCAGTCGTTTTCATTATCGTTAGTCGTTGTACTTTTGCAGTTGTTCCTCTGATTCCAATTTCTGACATTCTTTTTTCGAAGTTTTTCGGGATTGTTCCTAGTGCTCCTACTATTATCGGTACTATTTGGACTTTTTTCATCATCTAAATCCCTTTTAACTCTCTGGCTAGCTCTGTGTATTTGCTTCGTTTCTCCTTTTCTTTCATACTCACCCTGTGGTCAGCTGGGACTGCTAAGTCCACGATTAGACAGGATTTTTCTTTCTTGTTAATTATTACGACATCTGGTCTTCTTGCTTGGATGGGTTTGTCCGTCTGTATGTCCATGTCCCATAGGATTTTGTGGTTCTCGTTTTCGAGTGCTGTTGCGGGTTTATGCTTGTACCATTTGTCTGTACGCTCAAAATGCAGTCGTTTGCACAATTCCCAGTGTACCACCCTCCCCACTTGGTCATGCCTGTTTTTGTATTCCTTTTGGGCCAGTTTGCTGCATTCACTTACTATATGGTTTATCGTTTCGTCTCTTTGTCTACAAAGTCTGCATTTGCTGTTTTCTTGTGTTTTATCGATCCTTGCTTTGATATGGTTCGTTCTTATCGAGTTATTTTGTGCTGCAGTCATTAGAGATTCAGTTTCTCGGTTTATATGTCCTTTTCGCATCCATGTCCAGGTGTTCTCGATATTCTCATCTTTTGTTATTCTTATGAATCTTCCGTGGAATTGTTTCTCTTCACATTTCTCTTTTCTCGTTTTGTCGTTTGTCTCTCTGCTTTCTGTTTTGTTGTGTTTTTTTTGCAGTGTTTTGCATTATGTATTTTTCTAGTTCTTTTTTCGTGTCCTTATTATCATTATTATTATTATTATTATTATTATTATTATTATTATTATTATTATTGGCTCACAAGGAGCTTTTACACAGGTCTTCAGAGATCTTTCCCTGCTGTGGTGTTCACTGGAAGATGAGTGGCAACAAATCTCCCCAGGTTTCTAGTACTCTCCTCCTCTTTCGATAACATTTGCAAATAAATTTGTATCATTGCAACAGCTGCCTGCCATTGATTTCTCGTTGGTAGCGGCTATTGATCTTAATTGGGATTTGAGTGGCACTAAGCCTCCCCAAGGTCCCAGTTCTCTTTTTACTTAATCGGCTATTATTATATTATTATTTTAGTTGTTATTATTGATATATTTATTCTTGTTATTATTATTATTATTATTATTATTATTGTTGTTGCTGTTATTGTTATTAATATTATTTTTGTTGTTATTATTGTTATTATTATTTTTGTTGTTGTTATTATTGTTGCTGTTGTGTTATTGATATTATTGTTTTTATTATTATTGTTATTAATATTGTTATAATTATTATTGGTGTTGTTGTTGTTATTATTATTATTATTATTATTATTGCTGTTATTGTTATTAATATTGTTTTTGTTGTTGTTATTATTGTTATTATTATTTTTGTTTTTGTTATTATTGTTGTTGTTGTGCTGTTGTTATTGTTTTTATTATTATTGTTATTATTATTATTATTATTATTATTATTATTATTATTATTATTATTATTAATTTCTTTTTCTCAGAAGGGACCTTTGTTGAAATCCCGATTGACTTCCAAATGGATCCGCAGATGGCATTAATCCTGTTTTTAATACCGGTCATTCTCTGGATATAATTGTCGCTTTTATTAATATTTTATGGAATTCATTTCAAGAGTTCTCGCATTCTGCCTAACACCAGCTCAATTAGGAATCAATTATAATTCTCCGTTATACAAAACAAACAAGCTATGCCATTTCCTAATTTAGGAGAAGTAATTATTCCCCAATTCAAATCTCGATAATAAAATAGGAGAAAGAGTTCTCGCCTCCACAACCAGTATTATTCAATTCTTCAAATTAATAAAATTAATAACAGCAATGATAATAATAAGGAAACTTGCCAAAAAAGGAAAGGAACATGGAACATAAAATAAACTACGGCCATACAAGTAAATGCAGGAGCACTTAGAATAATTGGGTAAAACCTGGAAAGAGTTAAGATATTTTAATCAACGTTGGAATAGATGTTTCACATCGAGTATAAAAAAAACACAGCGATTTGATATTAAACACAATACTCTACATCTAAATCATCGGCTAATAAAAATCAGAAATATAATCACGATGTGAGAAATTTATTTTTACACTCTTGGCGCACGGCGTTGGCCAGTCGTAAAATACGGTTAAATATGATATTTTAATTCATGCAGAGTAAGTTTTCTATCGATTATTGTATTTTGACCAATATGGAGTAGAGATTGCAAAAGTAAATAATAATAATAATAATAATAATAATAATAATAATAATAATAATAATAATAATAAGACTTGGATGTCATAAGTAGGGCTATGAAAACAGAATATACTTTTCTTTGTTTTGACTCTCCAGTATATATCCGACACAGGAAGACACAGTTAATAAACCGAGAACCACATCACTCTATATAAAAGCATATAAGTTATCAACGGATACACAATCGAGAGTCAAAACATTGAAAACAATATGCTGTTGTCCTAGCCCTTGTCATAAACTACAATAAAAACAAAAACATCTAGCTCTCCAACCTTATTCTTTAGCGCCTGAGCAAACAGATGAGTATAAGAACTCTTACTCTTAAACAATATTAATGTATAAATATACTTGTGAATGCGCATAGAAGCATTTTAAAGGCGACTTACGCTTGCAAAATTTCAATTTTTATTAATACATTTGCATACAGACCGGTCGGTAAATACTCTTACATATGATATTGTTGTGGAGACGCCCACTAATTAACATACGTGGGTGAACAAGAGAGATAAAGGTATCAAGTCAGCAAGACCGGAGAGCTGTGTTCGAACGCCGGATAGGCAAGACGCATGTGCCGGTTGCTCCATGAAAGACTTTAACACGCCCTCTGCCGGACAATCTTCCAACTGCAGTACAACTGCACCTTTGTAAATATGTATTTTATTTTCGTCTTAATACGATGGCCGACGACTACGTTCATAATCTTAAAAACTCTCGCCGCCGCCACGAAATTTCTTAAGCCAACATTGTACTGGGCTTTCAGTAGTGGTTCCTGGACCAAACGCTTCGTTGATATCACGAGCTGTTTCGCAGCTTTCCGACCTACCTTTAATTGAAATAAGAAAATTGTGCGAATATGCTTTTTTTCTATTTTGTATTCAACGTTTCCGAATAGAAGACATAATTGTTTTAAAATGATTGTAATTTAAAGATAGCTCGAAAAACGCTCTTTAGAATGATATATAAAGTAAAGGTATTATCACGAAAACTTATTTGAAAATACGTGATTTGAAATGAAAATTAAAAATTCTGCAAGAACTTTCCCGTCAACCTTATTGATTAGTCTCTCATCCAGTAAACGCATCTGTTCTAAATAAAATCTTTGAAAGCCGACACCTCTCAACTTTGTCTCTGTGCATGAGTTTTAGACGCAACTGCATAGGAGACGGTCAGTTATGAACGGTAAAAGAAGCCACGGTAAAAATAATGAAAGGCCAACGACCGAGCACGCATGTAAATAGACTTCGTTTTGGTTATCGTTTTTTGATCGCTCACCGGTGGAAACGCGCATGTGCACCTCACACGTTTGTTGGAAATACGTGCGGACAGTTCGTTGAATTCTTGTCAGACGTTTGAAATGTTGCACGTATGCTCACTCATTCATAATGCTCGGTTAATTAGCTTATGTATTTTGTAGGTAGAACAGGCGTACGATTGATACACTTTCGATGTTTTCCAAATGCAACTCAATACTTATTACAGAGAAAATGGAAATACCCGGCATTGCCCGGTGGAAAAATCCGGGGAATTAACTCTTTAATGCCTAGAATGACTGTATGTTCCGCTTTCGAAAAACGCTTATTACTAATGAACGTGTTACAGAGGGCGCTGATGCTGTTTAGAACATGTTTGATACACGTGGCGTCACTTGATACAACACAGCTGGTCGCACACGCTAAAGGAGATATCAATGAAATCTTAGGGAGATATCAACCATCCGAGTTATTATAGGTGCCACAGGGCTTATGAAGAAGAACCTGAAGTCCTACTTAACTAATATTCCTGGTGACCCAAGTGCAAAAGAGATCAAGATAATTGCACTTAAGGGAACAACGAGGATACTAAAAAGGGCTCTCGGTTGGTTTCAATAAAAACAGGCCAATGTTGGCAGCTGGTTCGGCTGCCCCATACCCAAGATTACAATATTCAAAGGAAAACAATTAAAAAATTAAGTCATCTGTTAGGGAGCTGTGAGTGTGCGTGTGTTCATACGTTATTTATTTAACTGCGAAACTGTATACATTTATGCCATTATGGTTGCTAATTAAGGGGAGGTAACTATTCTACTATATTGCATATAATAGATATGTATATGCAGAAGGAAGTGACGCCAGCTTTTGTCAGTAAAACTCATTTAGCCCTGTTTTATTTTTTGTGTCATATGGCAGGTAGTACCATACAGTCTTCTTTTGATCATTCTTTCATATATTAATACGATATACCATACTATCATTCTTTCATATATTAATACGATATACCATACTAGCATTCTTTCCTATATTAATACGATATACCATACTAGCATTCTTTCATATATTAATACGATATACCATACTATCATTCTTTCATATATTAATACGATATACCATACTATCATTCTTTCCTATATTAATACGATATACCATACTAGCATTCTTTCCTATATTAATACGATATACCATACTATCATTCTTTCATATATTAATACGATATACCATACTATCATTCTTTCCTATATTAATACGATATACCATACTAGCATTCTTTCCTATATTAATACGATATACAATACTAGCATTCTTTCCTATATTAATACGATATACCATACTATCATTCTTTCATATATTAATACGATATACCATACTATCATTCTTTCCTATATTAATACGATATACCATACTATCATTCTTTCCTATATAAATACGATATACCATACTATCATTCTTTCCTATATTAATACGATATACCATACTATCATTCTTTCATATACTAATACGATGTACCATACTAGCATTCTTTCCTATATTAATACGATATACCATACTATCATTCTTTCCTATATTAATACGATATAGTATACTATCATTCTTTCATATATTAATACGATATACCATACTAGCATTATTTAATATATTAATACGATATACCATACTATCATTCTTTCCTATATTAATAAGATATACCATACTATCATTCTTTCATATATTAATACAATATACCATACTATCATTCTTTCATATATTAATAAGATATACCATACTATCATTCTTTCATATATTAATACGATATACCATACTATCATTCTTTCATATATTAATACGATGTACCATACTAGCATTCTTTCATATATTAATACGATGTACCATACTATCATTCTTTCATATATTAATACGATATACCATACTATCATTCTTTCATATATTTATACGATATACCATACTATCAGTCTTTCAGATATTAATACGATGTACCATACTATCATTTTTTCCTATATTAATACGATATACAATACTATAATTCTTTCATATATTAATACGATATACCATACTAGCATTCTTTCCTATATTAATACGATATACCATACTAGCATTCTTTCCTATATAAATACGATGTACCATACTATCACTCTTTCCTATATTAATACGATGTGCCATACTATCATTCTTTCATATATTAATACGATGTACCATACTATCATTCTTTCCTATATTAATACGATATACCATACTAGCATTCTTTCCTATATAAATACTATGTACCATACTAGCATTATTTCCTATATTAATACGATATACCATACTATCATTCTTTCAGATATTAATACGATGTACCATACTATCATTTTTTCCTATATTAATACGATATACCATACTATCATTCTTTCCTATATTAATACGATATACCATACTAGCATTCTTTCCTATATTAATACGATATACCATACTAGCATTCTTTCCTATATAAATACGATGTACCATACTATCACTCTTTCCTATATTAATACCATGTGCCATACTATCATTCTTTCATATATTAATACGATGTACCATACTATCATTCTTTCCTATATTAATACGATATACCATACTAGCATTCTTTCCTATATAAATACGATGTACCATACTAGCATTATTTCCTATATTAATACGATATACCATACTATCATTCTTTCCTATATAAATACGATATACCATACTAGCATTCTTTCCTATATTAATACGATATACAATACTATCACTCTTTCCTATATTAATACGATATACCATACTATCACTCTTTCCTATATTAATACGATGTACCATACTATCATTCTTTCATATATTAATACGATGTACTATACTATCATTCTTTCCTATATTAATACGATATACCATACTAGCATTCTTTTCTATATTAATAAGATGTACCATACTATCATTCTTTCATATATTAATACGATGTATCATACTAGCATTCTTTCCTATATTAATACGATATACCATACTATCATTCTTTCATATATTAATACGATGTACCATACTATCATTCTTTCCTATATTAATACGATATACCATACTAGCATTCTTTCCTATATTAATACGATATACCATACTATCATTCTTTCATATATTAATACGATATACCATACTATCATTCTTTCCTATATTAATACGGTGTACCATACTATCATTCTTTCATATATTTATACGATATACCATACTAGTATTCTTTCCGATATTAATACGATATACCATACTAGCATTCTTTCTTATATTAATACGATATACCATACTATCATTCTTTCATATATTAATACGATATACCATACTATCTTTCTTTCATATACTAATACGATATACCATACTATCATTTTTTCATATTTATATGATATACCATACTATCACTCTTTCCTATATTAATACGATGTACCATACTAGCATTCTTTCCTATATTAATACGATATACCATACTAGCATTCTTTCCTAAATTAATACGATATACCATACTAGCATTCTTTCCTATATGAATACGATAGACCATACTAGCATTCTTTCATATATTAATACGATATATGATACTATCATTCTTTCCTATATTAATACGATGTACCATACTATCATTCTTTCCTATATTAATACGATGTACCATACTAGCATTCTTTCCTATATTAATACGATATACCATACTATCATTCTTTCCTATATTAGTACGCTGTACCATACTATCATTCATTCCTATATTAATACGTTATACCATACTAGCATTCTTTCCTATATTAATACGATGTACCATACTATCACTCTTTCCTATATTAATACGATATTCCATACTAGCATTCTTTCCTATATTAATACGATGTACCATACTATCACTCTTTCCTATATAAATACGATGTACCATACTAGCATTCTTTCCTATATTAATACGATATACCATACTAGCATTCTTTCCTATATTAATACGATTTACCATACTATCACTCTTTCCTATATTAATACGATATACCATACTATCACTCTTTCCTATATTAATACGATATACCATACTATACTTTCTTTCCTATATTAATACGATCTACCATACTATCATTCTTTCCTATATTAATACGATATACCATACTATCATTCTTTCCTATATTAATACGATGTACCATACTAGCATTCTTTCCTATATTAATACGATGTACCATACTAGCATTCTTTCCTATAATAATACGATATACCATACTATCATTCTTTCATATATTAATACGATGTACCATACTATCATTCTTTCCTATATTAATACGATATACCATACTATCATTCTTTCCTATATTAATACGATGTACCATACTATCACTCTTTCCTATATTAATACGATATACCATACTAGCATTCTTTCCTATATTAATACGATGTACCATACTATCATTCTTTCCTATATTAATACGATATACCATACTATCATTCTTTCCTATATTAATACGATGTACCATACTATCATTCTTTCCTATATTAATACGATGTACCATACTATCATTCTTTCCTATATTAATACGATGTACCATACTATCATTCTTTCCTATATTAATACGATGTACCATACTATCATTCTTTCCTATATTAATACGATGGCGTGTGTGTTATTTTCAGTGTCACGCTTACATCTTTTTTTCTGAGTGACTGTCGTTTGATTATGATCTTCCAATTTTTTGGTAATAAATAATTTTACCAAGAATTCTTAATAAGTTTTGGTCTCGGTTTCGATTATAGCTGATGGCATTAAGTCATCTATTTTTTTTTTTTCGGAATAAGTAGTTTATTTTGGGTGCAATATAATACAGGGTGAGTCACGGGAAACGGATTTTTTTTTAAAAGGAAAACAAAACTCTGCGAATATTTCGAGACGTTTTTTAAAGACTAGCTTCCTCGCTCCATATTCCTTACTCAAGAAGAGCAAGGAGCGTTCTAAAAACATCCGGTTCCCGTGACTCACGCTGTATGTATGCATATTAATATATGATAGCGTGTGTGTTATTTTGTGTATCACGCCTACATTATAAGATAAGGAAAATAAATAGCCCAACCCTCGTTTTATTGTTTTACTCTTCCGTCCTTTGTTTTCCATCCTGTAATTGTTGTACGCCTTTCCATTAAATACTCACGCAACTCCTTTTTCTTCCCCGTGACTATCGTTTAATTGTTATAGCCCTCCATTTATTAGTAATTATTATTGAAACACTATTAACCAATTCTGTCTACTGCCGCTGTGGAATTTCCACAGGTCCCGCTAGTTGTGGTATTATTATTAGTAGTATTATAATAAAAATTTCTTAGTAAAAAATGTGTTCATGTTATTTACTTACACTTTCTTGATCGAAACAAAATGCCAATTTTTTATAAAAAGTTTCTCAAAATAACTCGGGCGGGCGTTAACCGGTTAAACGTTGTAGAAATTAAGTATACTGGTGACCAAACACAGTTTCACGAATCCTTGGCAATCATTTATTATTATTAAAAAAAATGTTTTAGCCTAATATATACATATAAATATGCCTTTCATTATTAATTAGCAAGGTTACTTGATGTTACGCGGGGTAAAAATGTGATATATTTCTATTTACCTCTCTCGGACTTTCTCTCTTAGCACCTCCTACGTTTTCCCCTTCCCTCTCTCCAAAATTCTCATCCTCCACCGCCCAATGCATTTCACTCTTTATCTTTATCGTCACATACACTCACGCACACATATGTAATTATCGGTTTTGGTGTATAAATATACTCTAGATGTACAGTGACCCGTTGGGTCACAGACATTTCCAATAGCCGTACTACTTTTTATTCATTTGAAAATTCCTCAACTAGGATGTACACACTCTTACGTTAAACAACCGCGCACCAATATTCATAGTGACCGGTTTAATCGTTTAGCAGTGGATTCTATAGATACAATATTGCGTAAACTAATTTCGTTCGAGTCGGTTTTGGAGTTTATTAACAGAATGTTTGCGAATAACACTTCATTACTAGCGGAGCAAAACAAGATTCAAAATCGTATTATTTGGATTCTTCGGACTAAACACTTTTTTATAAGTAAGAAAAAAGAAAACATTTTCGAGCTGAGATCGAAACTCAAACCTAAACAGTAAGTCAAGTACGATAACCATTAGACTAGCGTGACGTGATCTTTAAAGGATGTTTTCAAACCATAGCTATTCTTGACATAAGTAATCTGTAATGTGAACTATTCACACATGGGCATTAGTGAAAGAGTTAACAAACAAATATTTCAATTTTAATCCCTTAGCAGCCCTTTTTTCGGATGAAAATCTTTCCATATGTCTGAATACTCTATAAACAAAATTTCAAGAATGTACATAAAAATGTTTAGTATATAGGTTGATAATTATCCTCACACACACATTCTCACTTTTATACGACCAGTAAAGCCCGGTTTTGCTCGGGCCCTATCTACTGTTCATAACTTTATTTATATATATTAAACAGTTTGACTAATGTGCAGGTAACCTAAATCCAAAATTTCAAGCGTTTAGGCCCATAATTGGCGGAGGAGTTTGGTAGAGTCTGCAAAGGTCAACTCTTTCAACTTTGACCTCTTGGCAGTCAAATCTTCGCCGCAAAAAAATTAAAAAGCTTGCTGCATGTCTGAGTAGCCTTAATGTAAAATTTCAAATGTTTAGACCGAAAATTGGCTGAATAGTTTGCTAGAGAGCGCAAAGGTAAAATCTTTTAAACTTTGACACCATTGACAGCGAAATTGTCGGCCAAAAACGGACGAAAAAGCTTGCCCTATGTCTGAATACACTTTATGCTAAATTTCAAATGCTTATACGAAAAATTAGCTGAGTAACTTGGTAGAGACCGCAAGGGTCCAATTTTTTAAAACTTCGACCCCAATTTTTACACCTTAACATTTATTTTTTGAGCTCAAATCAAATTAAAAAGTTTGATCCATGTCCAAGTAACCTACATCTACAGTTTCAAGTATTCAGACCCAAAATTGGCGGAGGAGTTTTGTAGAGATTTAAAAGCTCAAATCGTCGAACTTTGACTTCTTGACAGCCAAATTTCTAGCTGAAAACGGATTAAAAATATTTTATCAAATTTCAATTTCCCTTATGTCAAATCTCAAGTCTCTAGACTGGAAATTGATAGAGTAGTTTGGTAAGGAAAGATACACACAGACGCACATGCAGACAATTTAACTTAATAGTTATACTAGCATTTCAGCCCGGCGTTGCCCGGGTTTTGGAGGTGAGTATTGAACAAAAAAAACAAGTGGTAGTAAGAAGGCAGGGTCGAACCCGCACCGCGAAGGAGGAAAAGAACGGAAAAAAACTGACCACTTTGCTGTTACGACCACAGCCAAATCGGAAGTGACGTATGTTTAAATTGAGGCTAGACAATCAAAAAGAGGGGATGACTTTCGAAAATCGGTGAAAAAAACCCTACCATTCCCTGTAGAAAAGTGCTCACTTGAGGGTGAAAGACTAATGTTTTAGCCAAGTTTTCGATATTTGTCGTTTGAAGGGTCGAGCTTCAAAACGATACTGATCTTGTGAAAATCCGTTGTCGCTGTCGAGAGTTTTAGACAGACATGCAAACATACATACATACATACATTTATATATTGGTAGCTCAAATTTTCGACACAAACCGATTAAAAAGCTTGCCCTATCTCTGAATACCTTTTATGTAAAATTGCAAATGTTTAGACCAGAAATTGTCTGAGTAATTTGGTTGAGACCGCAGAAGTACATTTTTTTAAAACTTCGATCCCTTAACATTTATTGTTTTAAGCTCAAATCAAGTTATTAAGTTAGATCCATGTCCAAGGAACCTATATCTAAAATTTCCAGTGTTTATACTAAAAATTGGCGTAGGAGTTTGGTAGAGTTCTCAAAGGTCCAATCGTTGAATTTTGACCCCTTAACAGCCAAATTTCTGGCCGAAAACGGATTAGAAAGGTTTTCCCAAATATCACTACCCCGTATATCAAATTTCGAGTCTGTAGACTGAAAATTGACAGAGTTATTGCGAAGGGAAATGTACACAGACAGACAGATCCACACACACAGACAAACAGATACTTTCACTTTTATATATATATATATATATATAGATATATATATTGACACTTACGTTTATGTAAATATATTAATTAAGCAGAAATTTTTCTGTAAAAGAAATTTTCTCATAATTGTCTATAGATTCCATTTTTTAACCTTTTCTGTATTTTTCATCTCTTAAATGGAATCCCCTTTCCACCTGCTGTATGTATACCTCGGAAAAATGTGACACAAGGGTTGGAAACTGGTATTTGAAAAGGCAGTACTCCAGAAGAAGTGCACTTTGGCCTGCAAAAAATGCATAGGCAATCCTGTCAGCATTCCCCGATATGGGCGCCTCAGACGCTTAGCAATAAGGTAACTGTTTCTTAAATGGAGAATGCAAAGCTTGACACGGTGGGCATCCTAGAACTGCACAATATACCGCAAGGGAAATGTTATCAGAATGGGCAAGTTCATTTACAATTAACTAGAGATCTCTTATCCGACGAAACAGCTCGAATCAGTTATAGGGAAACTTAAGATTAAAAAATTGAAACCAAAGGAAGAGAAATCTGGGTTGCAAAAAATGCCATAGCAGTCTCGTCGGCACCTCAAACGATTATTCATAAACGACTTTTTCAAAGCGAGAATGTAAAGACCAAAAGAGTGGACCTCAGAGAACTGTACTGGATCGATAATATAAGTCAAGGAAGACCCTAATGAATGTTTACTGTCATAAAAATTCGAATCCAGGTGTGTCCGGAATCACGGAACACCTGGACAGAGTTCAACAGCTATAATGGTTACCCAAATAGCGCACACATTACAAGAGTTTAGCCGTGATCGATCCACGCGAGGAAAGATTTGACTAGTTGGTCGCTACTGAGTCCTTCACTCTCCTCACGATGAGTCCACAAGAGGACCCCCAGACTTGATGGGTGTGGTCCTTCAAATTTAAACACGTTATTCTTTCACATAAGAAAAGCTTGTTACAACAATTGCTAGCGGTGAGGGATAAACAACTTTGCTCGGTCGTAAAATACGCTTAAATACACTCGTGAGCCAAAAAATGGGTCAAACAAATTGTATACATTTTATCGCACTAAAAGCTATATTGAACAAAGAAAAATTGAACAAGGAAACTTAAACGAGACTAATAACACGGAACAAGACGTTTAGTTTAATAAATATTTAGGATGGAATCGCATTCCCTTTTGATTTCTTTAAAAAGTTCAATCCTTTTAGACATGCTCTCAACCAAAGTGGTACACTGTGAAGCGAAGATGCTATTCCATTCGCTTTGCACAGCTTCCCACGGTTTGTCATTATTCGAAAAGGTTCTTCCATCCAATGCACGAGATTGGGTTTAAATCAGAGCTTTTACCTGGACAAAATATCACATTAATTGAATTATCAGAAAAACATTTTTTTGTGACTTTAGCAGTGTGTGCAGGGGCATTATCGTGTTGAAAAATAATGTTCTAGGATATTCCCAGCTTCTGGATACTTGGTAACAGTAATGTTTCTAGTATTCGAATGTATTCCTTTGCATTGATTGAATTCTCACATCTAATATGTTCCCCAACTCCTGCTGCAGTAAAAGTTCCCCATGTTTAATTGTCGTTTTTATGCAACTTGGTGAAAATCTTTCTCCAGTTCTTCGATTTCATCATTCGGGAGCATCGGGAGCATCGGGAGCATCAATAACAAAACAAACTCTTGATTCATCTGACCAGAAAACATTCCTGAACCAGTCTGTATCTTTCTTGCCATATTACGAGAAAAAATCTTTCTATCATTGAGGTTCTTCTTAGATAAAAATGGCTTCTTAATCCTGCAATTCCGTTTTTTATATCCTCGCCAAAATGCGGTCTTTCCAATTTTAGGATTAATTTTTCCACTTATTATTATATGCTATAATAATAATGATCGGCAAAATAGAAATTTTCAGTTAAAATTAACAAAAATTCATGGAAAAATATTGAAAAATCGATTTCTTCCTTCTTTCACTCTTTGCCCATTTTTTTCTTTTTTGGCCATGAGTGTATGATATTTTAATTTGTCCAGATTTCGTATATATTATTACTGAGTCGTGATTTCAAAAGTAAAAAAAAAGTATTTAGGTGCCATCAGCTAGAATCGAAACCGAAAGAAAAACTGTGGCATTCAAAGCTGATCAAGTTACCACTGACATCGCACACATATAAACTGATTAAAAAAACAACTAAGATGAATGTACAAAATGTATAACAGTTTTTGCAATTTGAAACCATTTTGGATATCTAAAAACTATTTTATCCGGTGAAAGACTCGTAAAATAACATTCCCTATAAAAAAAAAACGATCCAATCATTTTAGAAACCTTAGCATCGCTCTGCGCCTTTTAGTTTCGGAGAAAATAGAGTTTGAAAATATAGATACAGACGGACAGACAGATAGACATAGCGAGTTTTATAAATTAGATTACTGTTTTATCAGTTCTGACAAGAGTTGGGTCACAGTAACATACCACAATCAACAGAAATAAAAGCATTTAAAAAATGGACAAGAATCTGTGGATTTGCGAACGTTCCATCTGTTATCATTGTTAAAGTAAGGCAAGGAAGAACGACAAGTAAGGCAAACTGCAATAATTATTTTGCGATGCCTGCTGCTCAAGTGGAATGCAATTTCTCCAATTTTGCGAACGAAAGCAATCGAAGGAGGGCATTTGACCACGGAAATGTGTATATTGCCACAGGTGTTTACAATGAATATCGCCGCAAGCGAGAAATGTTTATTTAATTTCCTAACTTCTAATCCGAAAATGACAGGAGCATCTTCAGCTGTAAACCGTTTTAGTTGGGCAATCAACTGTGTCGCCACAGGTAATATCCAAAATTATAAAGAGGGAAAAAACAACAAAAAAAAAAAAAAAAAACAAAAACAACAACCAACCAACCAAACAAACAAAGAAATAGAATATAGTCAAGATTATCTGCTCTTTTTGACTTCCGGTTTCTAATCTTCAGACATGACGACATTAACACGCAAGATATGTTCTCTTCTGAATAATAATTATCTTACTCTGAGATAACACAACTGCCCTTCTCCCCATATTAAGAACGGCTTTATTGTCCGCATGAACATGTCTAATACCATAGCAAAATGGACAAGAGAAACCGGAAGTGGAAGAGAGCGGACAATCTTGATTATCTATATATTTATACAATGGAATGTGTTATTTTCTGTGTCACGCTTACATCCGGGTCGTTTAATTGTTATACACTTCCATTTCTTGTCATAAATAATTTTACTAAGAATTCTTCATGAGTTTTTGTTTCGGTTTCGCTGATGGCACTTAAGTCATCTATATTTTTATAAATACTTTTATCAAGAATTCTTCCATAAGTTTTGGTTTCGGTTTCGATTATAACTGATGACAATCCATTAATCTATTTTTTTTTCTATAAATAATTTTATCAAGAATTCTTCATAAGTTTTGGATTCGGTTTCGATTATGGCTGAAGGAACTCAAGTCATATATATATATATATACTAGCAATCGGTGCCCGGCGTTGCCCAGGTGTTTTGAGGTTAATGCTGAGAAAAAAAAAAGGGTCAATTTTTTAAAACTTTGACCCCTATTATGACCTTTTAACATTTATTGTTTAGGGATCAAGTAAAGTTAATAAGTTAGATCCATGTCCAAGGAATCTATATCTAAAATATCACGTGTTTACTGTTTAGACCCAAAATTGTAGGAGGAGTTTGGTAGAGTTCTCAAAGGTCAAATCGTTGAATATATTAAATATTATTTTTTAAAGCAGTTTGGCCTTCAAAATTTCTGTTTGGCCTTTTTCTTCACCGATGAAATCTGGAGACGCAACGGGAATTTTCGGCAAAAAAATGTTGTTACTATGCACATCTATGTAATGAAATACAATTTGTGGCAAAATTTCAGGAAAAACTAATGGATGGTTATCTCGCAATAGTCCGGACAATTCGCTAAATTATCTCGTCAAAACCTTAAATCTCGAATTTTTGTGCATTTTTTTTTTGGAGGGGGGGGGCTAATTTGGCATAATAGTGTCCATTTAATAGTATTATCTTGAAAAAATAAAAAAATAAGGAAAATTACCAAAAAAAAACAAACAAGAACAACAAAAGTGTGCCGTATTTTTAAAAGTTTTATTGCGTTGTTTTTATTTGCTTCTTTTATTTCATCGGTGAAGAAAATGGCCAAACAGAAATTTTGAAGGCCAAACTGCTTTAAAAAATGGCCAAATTCGCGAAATTTGGCCTCGCTATAAAAAAAAAGGGGGAAATCCCCCTACTTGAACTTTCTGTTTAATTTCGCTTGTAGCGTTGATTTTTTTCTTTTTTCGCTATAAAAAAATAACTACTTGATGAAATTACGTGATTTTTTCTGTAGGAAAAGTTTATCCCATGACGAGTACGTACAATATATTTTTTTAAAAATATTTCCATTTTTTAATGTCAATGGAAAACTGCACACGTACCCAAACCCGAAATGTAAAGACCACGAGTGAACGCGGGTTTTTTTTTTTTAGTTTAGTTTCATAATGACGGCCGTGATGTCGGAGGTTCGATTGTTAGATTGTAAGTTAGTTTCGTATCTTTGTAATTTGTAAATCGCAAGTTAGGAAAAAATTAAACCCTTCCAAGATGGACAATAAATAAAGCCATAATATTTTATGGTATCGTTAAAAGCCTACGAACCATAGTTTTTTAGGAGATGTGATTATTGGATTAACCAATCAGAAATCGTCTGTGGCACACACATCTCTGTTTTTATAGATATATAGATATATATATATATATATATATATATATATATATATACATATATATGTGTCTGTTATACTTAGGGGATTAGAACAAGAGTTTAGAGTATATTTTAATGTATTAGTAAAATCATTAATGCAATAAGATAAAAGAAAAGAAAACAGTGCTCGTTGTAAATGTAGTTTATGAATGTTTGAAAATGTTGATATATACAAACTTTCAAAGGAGACACCAATGGAATAATATTAACAGTTAAAATCGTTAGTGACGTTAAATTTAAAATCAGCTGAAATATTTCAATTTCAAAGGGAGATAATTTTATTCGAATAGAAACATAAAGGATTTAACTGTTCAAAGGTAGATAGCCACTAATTAGTTAATAGTTGAATGTTTTATAATAAATGAATCCTATTGGAAGTGATTAAATAAAAATAATATTTTTTTTAAATTAGTAATTATAATATTTATAAACCTTACATAAATAAAAATAGTAGCATATAAATTCAAAGTGAAATAGACAATAAAATAAAATAGAAAATAATGGTTTGCAGTGTAATTCAAATCTTGACGGCAGCTGCATAGTATAAAGGTTTTTTTTAATCGTGACGCCATTACTGGATGTGCTGGAGAGAAAGATAGACTGCGCCAGTTTCTCAACCTGGTATTTTACCTTGCAATATAAAATATAGCGTAGTAATATTGTGAGGATTCTGTTCGTACATGTAATGAAAAGGTGTCACAAACTGTACAAGGGGATTAGAGACCAACCCCTATAACCGGCTATAAAAAACACAACCAAGTACAAGTTTCGAGTTGATTTATTGTATAAATTCTAAAACAATATAAGTTTTTAAATAAGCATGCGGAAGTCTAATTAAATACATAGTATTGAACATGGTTTTCAATTTATATTGATGTAATCTCTCTCATACACACATACACAGACGCACGCACACACACACATATAAATAAATACTGTTATCGCTACATAATATATCTCTTTATAACGTTTTATGTATGCATGTGCGCGTGGAATTTTTGTTCAATTTTAGGCAGAAATAGGTAGCGAGGGTAGTTTTTGACGGCTGTTGGAGCTGGACAAGTATTCTTGCGGACGTTTTACATCGAGGGCGTATAGATTGGATCTTAGTAGAGCACCTGCCATAAAAGTAACGTTAAAACAGAAACATCCTTGCAAGGCCACTTCTGTGGGAAAGAGGAAGTAAAAAGGCGAAAAGGTCAACTAAATTCCGAACACTGTTTTGCACCCTGCCAAGACGGGAAAGAGAATTTTAGGTGCTCCAGCTAAGATGTGGCCACAACACTCAATTTATAATACACTTGTGTATATACTAGCAGATCAGCCCAGCTTTACTTGGGCCCTTTATGTGCATATATATGTACATATATATATATATATATATATATATATATATATATATATATATATTAAAGGTTTGACTCATGTCCAGGAAACCTACATTTAAAATTTCAATGTGCGGATGGAGGAGTTTGGTAGAGTCTACAAAGGTCAACTCTTTCAACTTTGACATCTTGGCAGCCAAATTTTTCGCCGCAAAACTGATTAAAACCTTGCTGCATGTCTGAATACACTTTATGGAAACTTTCAAACGTTGTGACCTAAAATTGGCTTGATAGTTTGCTAGAGACCGCAAAAGTCAAATCTTTTGAATTTTGAACCCTGGACAGCCAAATTATCGGCAGAAAACGATTGAAAAGCTCCCGTTATGTCTGAATACACTTCATGTGAAATTTTAAATATTTACACCAAAAATTAGCTGAGTTATTTGATAGAGACCGCAGAAGTCAGCCTTTTTAAAACTTTGACCTCAATTTTGACCTCTTTACATTTAGTTTTTCGACTCAAATCAGATTAAAAAGTTTGATCTATGTCCAGGTAAGCTACATGAAACATTTCAAGTGTTTAGACCCCAAATTGGCGGAGGAGTTTGGTAGAGTTTTCAGAGGTCAAATCGTTGAACATTGAACCTTGACAGCCAAATTTCCGGCCGAAAACCGACTCAAAAGATTTTCTCAAATCTCACTACCCTTATGTCAAATCTCCAAGCTGTAGACTGAAAATTAACAGTGTAGTTTGTTAGGGAAATGTACACACATAGACACGCACACAGTCAATTTCACTTGTATATCTATCTATCAATCTATGTATCTATTTATCTATCTATATATATTATTTATCTTTCTATATATATTATTTATCTATCTACATATATATATATTATTTATCTATCTATCTATCTATTTAATTATTTAAATATTATTTATTAATTATTAATTACTAATTACTACGTGTATAAAAGTAAATCATCTATATACGTGAACATATTAATTAATAATTAATAAATAATATTTAGATAAAATAAAAAATTAAATACGTCCTAAAAAATGTGGACGGGGGAAAATGTAAACAAAGGGCAAATAACTCCTTTCTTATAACAAAACGCCCAGGGAGCGAAAAAAAAGTAAGAAATTAATCGCTAATAAAAAATAAATAAAATTCAACAATCTTTATATATATATATATATATATATATATATATATATATATATATATATATATATATATATATATATATGCATATACATACATGTATATATATATATATGCATGTATATATATATATTCAGTAAGATGATTGATAATTTATAATTAAAATTAAAAATTAAAAATCAGTTTCATAAGAAGCAACACAACAAAGCCAATAAATTGTACGATCGTTTCGGAAACGATGTTTTGATTGAGATAAACATTATGTCATAGACAATAATTTTATTATATAGTTCTTTGAAACACAGTTTCCTCATCAGCAGAAATATTGGGTGGGGTTTTATTAAAGACACCAAAAATAAACCTAGCATTTTTTAAGTTAGGCAAACGTATCGTATAATGGTTCGCCTTTTAAGATTCGTATATATATATATATATATATATATATATATATATATATATATATGTATATGTGTGTGTGTGTGTGTGTGTGTGTGTGAATCCGTATTCTTTACTCGTAGCTTGCTCAATTTAACCAATTTCACCATTAAAAAAAAAAAAACTAAAAAACTAAAACAAAAAAGAAAACGAAAGGCAAGTGTGAAGACCATAAGGAACAATGCAGTGGACAGGTGCCCCGTCAGCAACTCAAATACGGACATAGCATTTTCTGCAGGTTTTACAGAAGCAGAAAAAGTGCCCGAGCATTTGAATGGTTGCGCATCAACTTCAGCAAAAACGTCGGCTCACTTCCGGTTTCCGACGCATGAATTATTGATTCAAGACTGAAGGCTTCTCACCTACTTAGCGAGCGAAGATAAAAGTGGAAACGTTCAATGCAGATAACGGACGGCGAAGATAAGGAAAAAAAGGGGCGAAATTCTTGACACGAATAAGAAAAACACGGTACAAATAAAAAATAATTGAAATTCGAATACAAAAAATATAGAAGATAAAAATCCAAGATAGAAAAAAAGACATGCTAATAAGATACAAGCAAATAAAATCATACAGCAGGTTCCAGTATTCCGTCTTTATTATAATACAGGCTTCATCAGAAATGGGTTAATCCTTTTTATCTATTAAATATTAAAGCTATGCAAATAAAAGAGATAAGGAGTGTCATCTTTTATAATATAAATCTCACCTGTCTGTTTAAATGTATGTATGTATGTATGCATGCATGCATGCATGCATGTATGTATGTATGTATGTCTTCCTAAAACCTTCGACGTAGGCGACGGATTTTTACGTTTGGAAGCTTGACTCTTCGGGCGACAAATCTCGAAAATTGGCTAAGAAAATTAATTCCTTCACCCTTAACTGCGCACTTTTCTACAGGGAGGGGCCGCTTTTCTCGCCGATATTTTCGAAAGTCATCTCCTCTTTTCGATTAACTAACCTTTATTTAAACCTTCACCACTTCCGGTTTAGTGATGGACGCAACGGCAAAAACGTCACTTTTTCACGTTATTTTCCTCCTTCGTTGTACGGGTTCGAGCCTACCTACCTACTACCACTTTTTTTTTATTTTTGCCCAACGTACACCTCCAAACACACGGGCAACGCCAGGCACACAGGCTAGTCTAGAATATAAATATCAAACGCTGCTTTTGCTGCTGCTGCTAATACTATCGCTAGTCATTTCGGCTGCTGCTAATATTTTTCACACGCGCGTATACGCGTTCTGTTACACGCTATCAAAATATACATGACACTTAAAAAGAATTTTTCGCGTTTCATACTCGCAAGGAATCGTCAAGCTTCTATTTTGCTGGTTTTAGTTATGGAACATTGCTTAATCGTTCTTTACGAGTGAAGAAATACGAGGCGTATGATTATCATTATTAAGGAATTAGACTGACGAGTCCTTACGATGATGAAACACGGGAAATTGTTTGTAGCTTAATTGTTATATATATTTTCATAACTTATTAGTAAGTTCTACTAACATATTAAGCACTGATTAAGTAAGTACATAGACAGATTCATGAGATATTATTACTGTAAAATTGTATGTGGATATATCATTACGTTGTGAGGTGGTGTTCATAGATACACTTCGTGTTATTGTGTGTCGTGTTACTAAATGTCTATAGTGGGGTTCTTCACTATCTGTACCCTAAATTATCGAGTGTTCATTTTTTATGAGTTTTTTTTTACCCAGGAATCACCATTATCAAGGCCCGGAGGCCACTCGAGGATAAGAGATAATGGTATACTTTAGTCAATGTGATTATAGCGTAGTAAACATAAATAGTGGGAATTTCGTAAATTGGATTACTTTGGGGGACGGTTTATCAAGAACTTCTTTACATTGGACTTGAAGACAATCAGATTGTAGTCAGCTGGAATGCAGGCAATTGGAAGAGAGTTCCACATGCGTTCAGTTCTACGAAAGAAGCTTTGTTCATGGAATCTACATTTAGATTCAGGCACAGATAAAGAGTGTGGGAAATTATTGATAGTGGTTTTTTTTAAATTATGAGTTTATATTACAGTCTATTTATGCTCTGTGGTCGTCTGTGTTATGTGCATGGGTGTCAGACATAACGTAAACACATACATGTATTTCGACATACTTCATCAACTTTTCAATTGCGTCGTTGGTCTCTTGGTCAACCTGGAAATTTCGTCTGTTCTTTGAGAGAAAGCCAGAACCTGTGGACGAATGCGTTTTAACTCCAAGACGATGATTGGTTTTATATAATTTTTATTCACTTTCCAGGTGTAAATCGCAGAAGGATTGAAAGTGAGTATCTTTGCTTGGGTGGTCAATTCTAGTCTTCAATTTGGAGACACGTCAGCTCCCTCCCAACAGGGAGGTAAACAACCGTTAATCTATCCGCTCTTCTAAACGTCCAAATTCCAACTTGTCTCTGTCCAGCCACACTGAACACGTGACAAATAACACGTCCTTTTGTTCAGCTACTTTTAGAGCTTCCGGTGTAACTTGTCCATTTTACATCTCAATATGTTTTGACAACTTTTATCAAAACATAGCTTCACATCTTATCTCTTGTTTACCTCGACAGTTACATAAATAGCTAGATCGAAATAGATAGATAAATAGCTAGATCGGTGGATACATAGATATATAGATATATCCACAGACAGAAAAATAGTAGATAATTTCCAACTTTCCAAAAGTATATAACAATATTTAATAATATGTATGAGAGACCTTCCATAAGTAATGCCTACTATTTTTTTTTAATCTGCTTAGATGGACATAGAGGATTTGAAATTGCAATGTTATGATGACTGAACTTATGCATCCAGGAATTGGAACTTTCATCTCTTCGTCGTCGATATTGACGGTGTGTTAAGGAATAGAGAGAGGGAAAGAGAAAGAGAGAGAGAGAGAGAGAGGGAGAGAGAAAGAGAGAGAGAGAGAGGAAGAGGTGAGTTATAGTGTAGACACGTTGGCCGGAAGTAAAAGATCAGCTGATTTGATTGCGTGTGAGTCATGTGATCAGGTTAGCTGAATCGTTGAAATTTGATTTGTTCTGAAAATACATGTCACTCACTCACGATTCCCTTTATGATACTACAGAAATATATAATATAACACGTCATCTCTTCTAATCCATTATTAGAGATGACACATCAAACACACAACCCTTTATTATAGAGCAACAACGTAACACACTCAATTTGGTGCCGTAAATGACCAGACCACCCAGCAGGAGTGGGTTTAAAAAAAGAAAAAAAAAAAGAAAAAAAGAACTTCGGTTACCACGAAAAAAAAACAAAAAAAAACACAACGTTTTAAAAGATGCGAACAAAAAAGAAAGAAAAATATTGTCGCTACACATACAAAAGGAAAAGATAAAGAAAACTAAAGAAAGAAAAACAACAACGTAGGGTCCTTTCATTGAACAGTGAAAAAATACATATATATATACGCAACCGAAAAAAAAGACACATTAAAATTATGTATAGTTATATTATATGATAATTAAAAAAAACAAAAAAAAACAGATATATCAATCGACAGACTGATAACAAATTGGTGTAAAAGAAATAGAACACATAAACTTTAGTTACAGAGGTGAAACAAAAGGGAAAAAGAAATGAGATGACTGTCACGATTACCAGAGAAAAACGTCAATCAAATATTTGTTATGAATTTATAAGTTAAACAATTATAAAGTTTAAATGTTGCAAAATTGTAAAAACGTTGCGTACTTTTAGGAAAAGACAATGTGTATTTTTTTGTTTGTTTGTTAAGAAACAATGGATACTTTCTGCTAATGTGGAATTGTTTTTTTCTCTAATTGTACGGGTTTTTTTTATCGTGAGATTTTTTTTTCTGGCGTGGAAAAATGTTTTTGTATGTAAACTGTTTTATGAAATGTTTAAATGTATGTTTTTTTTTAGATTAAGAAAAAAAAGAAAAAATACACAAGTGTTGTCTTAGGGTGATTGGAATCTGTGATTTCAAGTAGGATCAACATGGAAAAATCCATGGATGGAATCCCGATATATTTCGCTGAGCTATATGCCTTGAAAGGCAGTCGCAGTTACCGACCTGGAAAAAAAAAATTTTTTTCAATATAGCAAAGCGAAATATATTTCTGTCCAACATAAGGGAGCAAATGGAGTTCCCCTGACGTGGCATAAGTGGCAGTAGAGAAAATGGCAGAAAAGGCCATAATAGAAATCACTCGGATGAGTAAAAGGTGATAATTCTTTTTTCAGAAACCCCAAGTGTTGGGTGACGTGGACAAATTTAGTTTCCATCGATTGTTATTTTGTGTTGAATTTTGTTTAATGAAGGATCTTATGAAAATTTTAAGTCAGTCGTTTTTTTTTTGTTTTGGAAACGACTATGTATATTAATTGTAAATGTCTATGTATTTTTGTAAACGACTGTGATTTTAAATTTCTTTTTTTTATTTTTGATATTCTGTGAGGTGGTCAAAGATTATGTAAACTGACCTCAAAATGTGCTGACGTGGACAATTTTGGGTTTCCACGAATCTATGTTTTTGTTATTTGTAACTTTTATTGGTGAGATGAGACTTTGTGAATGATTGTAAGAATTTTTTTTTAAATTTATATTTTCATGCGATTGATGTTTTCTCACAGCATAATTGTGCAGGTTTTTTCTTGTTCTTGGACATGTATTTTTTTCGCAGAAGGAGGAAGAGTGAAATTTTGCCTTGTGGGATTTATTGAGATAATGATTAATTTATAAGTAAGAATATGTTGTTAATTAATTAATAATGATAGTAATAATAATAATAAAATGTTAAAAAAGAGAAAGAAATAAGATTAAGAAGTGTACGAGAAAAAAAGACACACTACTGGGTTGAATAAGGGGTCAACTAGTTCTTAAGTTTGGAAGAGTCAAAGGTTCAGTCGATATTTATTCTAATTTTTCGAAATGGTTGTAGAATTTTTTTTTGTGTGTCGTTTTTTTCGTGGGATTTTTCTCCGGATGCGTAATTCGGCGGGAGACATAGGAAAATGCTCTCGTAATGTTATAAGAAAAATCTTTTATCTCTTATGAGTTATGTGCTTGTGGAAACGCGTTATAACGTGACGAGAAATATTGTGATTTCTGCATGATTCTAAGATGCGAGATGGAAGCCATGGGGTCACAGAGAGTTGTTGACCTTCGAGGGCGCAAAGATTCGCGCCACATGGTATTATTTGTAGAATCCGGAGAAAAATCCCACGAAAAAAACGACAAGTAATTTTATTTATTTGATTTATGATTTATTGAATAATGGTATGACAGTTCCTTTGCCAGTGGGGTGAGCTTAGGATTCCCTTAGTAAAAGTAGGTAGTAAAAAAATGTATGTCTTCGTCATACATTTTTATAAATAAGGGGGAAAGGAATGGTAAGGAATAGAGAGAGGGAGAGAGAGCAAGAGAGAGCGAGAGAGAGAGAGAGAGAGAGGGGGAGATGGTGAGTTATAGTGTAGACACGTTAGCCGGAAGTAAAAGATCAGCTGATTTGATTGCATGCGAGTCATGTGATCAGGTTAGCTGAATCGTTGAGATTTTATTTGGACACAGAAGACAACGGACGGCTTCCCGTTGTCTCCTCCTCTTCACTGGGGGGGAACGCTGACGTGTGTAGAAGAAGAACCCACACAGGCCGATTTCACTTCCACCTTCTGCAGGACATCTGGAGCAAGTGAAATAAAAACTATAGAACTAATTCCTTGTCTTGGAGTGATTGAATCTTCATCCAAAAACAGGTATCAAGTCTCCCTCCAAGACAAGAAATTCCAGATGATCCAACATCGAAGAAGCAGAGGTAGGTTCTGAAAATACATGTCCCTCACACACGATTCCCTTTATGATACAACATAAATATATAAGATAACACATCATCTCTTCGAATCCATTATTAGAGATGACACATCAAACACACAACCCTTTATTATAGAGCAACAACGTAACAGGTGTGTCTTTGGAGATATTGCTTGTAGATCTTCTCTCGTTATTCTTCTGATAACGTTAGTAATGTTCTCCTTTAGTTGGTCTAGATTGTGAGGATTTTTTGCATAAACTTTTTTTGTGTTTTCAGTGTCTCAAAGATAAAAACTACATAATGACATGTCCGGAGAACGTGGTGGCCAGAACCCTCGTATTGTTCTCTCTTCTGTAACCATGTCATGAACTCGTGTCACTGATCTGTGAGACGTGTAGCATATAGCGCCATCTTGTGAGGAAAAAGAATTGCATTTTGTCTTGTGGTGTCAGTTCGCCGTTAAGAGAAAGATTAGGATTGTCGGGATACTTTTAAGTGGGCCGCTTAATCTGAAAAAAAAAACATCGATTAGAGAGAGATTAGAATATTCGGGCTACTTTTAAGTGGACCACTTTGTATTTCTCCCTCGATTTCCCTTTTCACTTCTCTGTGTGTTCCATCTTCTCGTATTCCCGTCCATGGCCGACTACCTCTAACTAACCTGAATCCGTCGTTCCCTTCCCCATTGTCTTGACTGTATCTCGATACACGCCATTAGCACTTCACTTTTACTCTTTTTTTATTATTCGTTGTATGCGAATTTTTCCATTATGTAAATCAGATACAAATCTGAATATTCGGTCTCGTTTGAGAAGGCCCGTTCATGGTTTGAAATGAATTCATAATGAGTAGGTCTGTGACAACGGAATATTATTTTCATTCTTTTGACTCTCGAGTATATATCCGACGCAGTTAGACACACTTAATCAACCGAAAAGCGCATCAGTCTATATAAAAACATATAAGATATTAACGGATATATACTCAAGAGTCAAAACAATGAAAAGAATATGCTGTTGTCACAGTCCTAAAAAGGAGATTGGGTAAATCCTCACAATCTAGACCAACTAAAGGAGAACATTGCTAACGCTATCAGAAGAATATCGAGAGAAGATCTACAAGCAGCATTGTATTTGTATTCTTTCTTTTAATTATTATACATGACTGCTTTGCATTGAGCTCTCATACTAAGGACTTTTTACAGAACTCATTTATCTTTTTAGATCAACACACACATACTCTCTCTCTCTCTCTCTATACACGCACACACACACACACACACACACACACACATATATATATATATATATATATATATATATATATATATATATATATATATATAGGGCTCCTTCAGTCTTTGGCAAACAATGGATACGACTGGAAACAAATGTCGAGATAGGCGGAGAGCTCATACAGCGCCTAGAATTCCCAAATGGTCACCCATCTGGTACTAACCAGGCTCAACGTTGCTTAACTTCGGTGATCTGATGAGAACCGGTGTGTCAAGGCGATTATGCCGTGTATATATATATATATATATATATATATATATATATATATATATAAAAGTGAACGTGTCTGTCTGTCTGTGTGTCTGTCTGTCTGTGTACATTTCCCTACGCAATAACTCTGTCAATTTGTAGTCTATAGACTCGAAATTTGAAATACCGGGTACTGAGATTTGGGATAATCGATGTGACGGGTGTCAGCCAGAAATTTGGCTGTTAAGGGGTCAAATTTCAACGATTTGACCTTTAAGAACTCTACCAAACTCCTCCGACAATTTTGGGTCTAGACACTTGAAATTTTAGATATAGATTCCTTAAACCTGGATCTAACTTAATAAAGTGATTTGAGCCCGAAACTATAAATTTTAAGGGGTCATAATAGGGGTCAAAGTTTTAAAAAATTAACCATTTTTTTGTTTTTTTGCTTTTTTTGCACAGCATACACCTCCAAACACCCGAGCAACGCCGGGCACCCCTGCTAGTATATATATATATATATATATATATATATATATATATATATGTATATATATATACATTTCTCTTTTATCCTTTTATAGACGATGTTAATAAAGTCATATAAAATATTAATATAGATATAGATAAGTATATTGATTAACTCTTTGTGTCTAAGTTACAAACGCATATCACGAATCCATCTTTAACAGACAAAGTTTTATGGTAATATTTCTATATGGGTTTACTTTTAATAACAGAACGTGTAGATAGGAATGATTGATTTACTCATTTTTGTTTGAAATTTATTAAAGGAAAAACATCGTGCAGACCGCAAAACTTTCAAGAATATATATATATATATATATATGTATATATATATATATATATATATATATATATATATATAAATGGCGAATGAACCCTTTTTCGAGGTCGACGGCCAACTAGCACCGTGTGTGTTTGTATGTATGTATGTGGGTGTTTGGGTGGAGAGGGCTCCCGTAAGCCTATGTGAAAGCAACCTTTCTAGGAGAAGCAAATCTCTGATTTATAAAAAAAAAAACATAAAGCGGGAGACCAGTACCCGCATTAAGCTTGTCTGCAGTTTAACTTGTTGCTTGCTATCTTGCTTTGGCTTGTTGCTGGATCTCAACATTTTGAAACGAGAGAGAGACTTACTTGTCGTACAAAGCTAAAACTCTGTAACATCATCTGTGTATAGATACTCCCTCAGGCATTTGTCTATTAAAATGGTCCTATGGTGATGGAAGTCATTTTTAGGTTCATGGATTTTAAGTGTTTGAGGGAGTGGCACCCGTCTGACAAGGCGTTTCAATCATCATCATATATATATATATATTATTTATTTATTTAAAATTGTACAGAAGGTCAGAAAAACATTGGTACCGTCGGTTTCAAGCCTTATATAAGCGGGACAGTTTATGGTAAATAATGTTAGGCTTTCGTCAGCCATGTTGTGTGACAAGAGCCTAACATTATTTACCATTAACTGTCCCTCTTATATTAGGCTTGAAACCAACGGTACCAATGTTTTTCCGACCTTGTGTACAATTTTAAATAAATAAATATTAAGCTCTTATATTGAAGTTTTTCTTTGTAATCGCGCACTTTGTTCGAATTCTTTCCCATAAAACAGTAAACAAATATATATATATATATATATATATATATATATATATATATATATATATATATATATATCTGTAAATGGTTCCAGAAAAATAGATTACGTCTTATACACACAAACTGACACACACGCTTGCGTACACACACGTATACTCACACTCACACGCGCACACACACAGACACACACAGACATATATATATATATGTGTGTGTGTGTGTGTGTGTGTGTGTGTGTGTGTGTGTGTGTGTGTGTGTGTGTGACGTATTCTATTTTTTTCCGGAACCGTTTACAGATCTAAGGCTGCTAAGATTCAATACAGAGGCGAGGATTTTCCATGTCGCGCGTGCTTTTAAAAAGCGAAATCATAAATTGTTTGGAAGTTTGAAATGATTTAAATTTCTATTTTTTTTTTTTTTTTTTGGCCGCGAAATGAAACTGATTTACACACGAAGTATTGATTGCACGCGATTCAAACATGCGATCATAAATAAATAAAAAGAAAACCTCATAGCACGTGCGAATTATTATGTGTTGCCGCCATTTTTTAACCAGCTAGAATAAAAGAACGCATCGAATGATTGAAATATTATCATTCTTTTCAATTTTCAATAAGTTGCTCAATGGGTGCCAAATATACTCATATAAATATATATATATATATGTATGCATATAAATAAGTAAATAATAATGATAATTCATAACATATATATATACATATATATATAAATATATATATATATCTATATATATATAAATCTATCTATCTATCTCTCTCTCTATATATATATATATATAATGATAATACATAGCATATATATATATACATATATACATATATATAAATATATATATATATAAATCTATCTATCTATCTATCTATCTATCTATCTATCTATCTATCTATCTATATATATATATATATATATATATATATATATATATATATACGTTTTATTTTTTATTACCATATTTTTCTGTTTAGTTACATTATTGTTTCAGCTACACGACCAGGAGGCTACATGACGGCCACAAAACGGTCGCGTAGCTGAAACAATAATGTAACTAAACAGAAAAATACGGCAATAAGAAATAAAACGCATATTTGCTCTACAACAGTTTTTAGCAGTTTCTTCAGGTTTTTACTAATTACCATTTCTACTATATATATATACACACACACACACACACACACACACACACACACACACACACACACACATATATATATATATATATATATATATATATATATATATAGAGAGAGAGAGAGAGGGGTAGTATTTTATTGTCATTAATTGTTTATCTATAGATATGACAAATATATATTTACTCGTAGGGAAACCCGACGTTGCCCGCGTTTGAATGATGATCAACGGGTATTTTACACTCTTATATTTTTATTGTCATCTGAATCCATGAATTCGCCCGGGTGAAAGCTTTACATGCGTCAACGCAGTTACTTAGACCAAAATATGTTTTATTCTACATTGCACTCTAGAGAACCTACTGTTTCTTTTAAAACATTGAAAAATTTACGTGCGAGGTTTGAACCTATAAACCACATCATGCAAAACAAAACAAAGCAAAAAAGACGTAAATTTTCAAGTCTTATAAAATTCTTTGCAGTTGAAAAAAAAAATTCAGATATTTACACGCGGAGTTTTAACCTACAGACCACGTCATACAAAAAAACAAAACAAAAAAAAAAACAAACAAACAAAAAAAAAACAAAAAAAACCCCTCAAAACACGCTGTCAACTTACTCACAGTATAATTGTTCTATCATTGTTGCTCAGGCACGACATGGAAAAATTGCTTTATCGATGATAGATAGATTAAAATAACGGTTTCGATTATCGGTAATTCTCAAGGTATTCACAGACAAAACTTAATTAAGATCGCTCAGACTTACACACTGATCTTCTGTAAAATTTTAAGAAAATCTATTCAGCCGTGTCAAAGTCTATAGGAACGAACAAGTTGCATTTATATATATATTTGTTTATTATATTTATTTATATATGTATTTATGATGTACCGCCGTGTGTGTGTATATATGTATGTGTATGCGGAATAGCTGTCTCTATAACGTATTTAAACACACACACACACACACACACACACACACACACACACACACACACACACACACATATATATATATATATATATATACGTACAGTGTTTCTTTTAATGTATTTGTGGCATTCCGTTATGTTACGGCAGTATCGTGTGGTGTGTATATACATCCCTTACAATGTATGTGCAAATATACCGCCGTCACCTTAGTGTGCATATACAACGTTCATATAATTAAGGTCTAATGTTCATACCGTAGCGATTGTATATATGCACATGAAGCGCATCTCTGTAAATGTATGTGTAATCTATTTTCTATTCTATCCATATGTATAAATACATACTTATGGTAGTTTTTATTACTATTATTTTTATTTCAGCAAGTTTTAAGAGATCAAAAGGCTCCTTCCTGGAGCTAACACTTGATTTCATTCTGAATTAAATTTATATCCGAGAGGTCTTTTAAGAATAGACGCTGTTCCCTTTATGCCTGCTATTTGGATTTCGTTACAGCTTGGTCTTCCAGAGATTGCTTCTAAGTATTTATGAAAATTCTTTTTTTTTTTTTTATTAAGTCAGTTGCTCCTGTCACAACCGGTAGTGCGTGTGTGCGTTAATACATATTGATTTACAGTTTAACAATACAGTTCTTTAACACGTATATATAAGAGCTTCTCTGCGTGGCACAGACAAAGGATGACATACCTTCTTTTATCGTTCTTTTTCTCCAATGGATGACACTTGACTTGAAAGTTCTGTATAAGAATATATCCATAATCATAGGACACACCATATATATATATATATATATATATATATATATATATATATATATATATATACATATATGTATATACATATATATATATGTATACATATATATGCACATATGTACATATATATATATATATACATATTTATATATATAACACAATTTATATATATATGTATATATATACATATATATATGTATACACATATATATATACATATGTACATATATATACACACATATATATATATTTATATATTTATTCATAAGTTTTGCTTTCAGTTTCGATTCATGCTGATGCACTCAACTGATATGAATATACTTTTTTATTTTTGAAATCACAACTTTATAATATACTAGACTACACGTGACCCGTTGAGTCATTATATGTTAAGGCTAGCTATGGAATAGTGAGTATATTAATTATGATAAACATATGCCCACTTGTAGATACAACTATGGCCACCACTTGGAATATTAATAATTACATTGCTTAACATTCGGAAACTACTTATTTGGTGAAAATTTAAATGCGATATCTGTTTGCAGTATACCCGAAAACCTTTAAAAGTCATCATTTTAAAGGAAAATTTAAAGGAAAACTCTGTTCCGTCTGCCTGCTTCCCATCTGAATACAACTTGGATCTCTTCAAGTCCAACGTTAACAAATTCCTAATGAACCGCCCTCTTAAGTAAACACTTCTTTAAATCTCCACACCAACGTACTGTACTTGCACTAACACTTAATCCTGAGTGGCTTCCGGGCCTTGATAAGTGGTGACCACCGTGTAAAAGAAAAAAAATATTAAAGTCGAAACCACATAAAAATTTACCAAATTCTTCTATTTTTATATTTGATCAAAAAATGTTAAATTATGCAGTGTTGTTTATCCGAAACTTTAAATTTTTCTGACGTCACTTCCGCCGAATGGCTTTGTAAACAAAAAAGTGAGATTCTTAAGGAAAGCATTTATAACGAGTCAACGATTTTGATTTTGCAATGTTAAATGTTTTACGTTTGTTTTAGCGTCTCTAATTGTAGCATAAAAAATGAATTGACAAAGTTTTAAACTGTTTGAAAAATGAAAATGAAAGACAGTATTTTTTTTTTAAATTAAAGCATTGTACTAAAAACTTTTGTGGCATTTTCTGAAAAAATTCGGATTGGATTCGAATTATTGTTTCTTTTGAAATAAAAATTGTTTGAAAATGAATCCAATTTCCAATGAAAGTTTCTAACACCAGATAAAAGTTAAATACCATATAAAATGAAGTTTTAAAAGGCAAATCCCTATTTACAATGCCCCCCCCCCACGGAACGGTTTTTAACGTGGAGAAAACGAACAAAAATTAAAAATTGTCTCTGTCGTGAAGGATTTCTCATCCACTGACAGAGAACAAGAAATTGAAGTGCGGCATCTGAAGAACAGATACTACACTGTGATCTCGGCCCAAAGGACAAGTGTTAAAAGGCAAGTCTTTAGTTGGTCTTCTGGAGTAGTTTTCCATAATGTTATAAACTTTGCCTTTGTTCGTTTAACTATTTGATAACGTTTCAAAAAAAAATGTCGATTAATAAAAAAGGTTCCATGGCTTTGTTTTCATGTAATTACGTATGCGCAGAATTGTTCAAACCGAATTAACGGTTTTAACGCCCAAGTAAGCAAGCAAGCAAGCAAGCAAGCTGATCTAAGTTTTATAATGATATAGACAAGAATCAATAAAAATTTGATTCTAAAATGATATATACAAAATCTGTACGAATTAAAATATCATAATTAAGCGTATCTTATGACCGGGATAGGCCAGACGTCTCTGCTAGCATAGATAAATACTTTTGCAGTTTTAACAAAAGAGATACAATTATATCAGAGCTTCTCCATTTTTGTTGAACATCCACAGAATGTCAACATCAATATAGTACATATAGAAGAGTCCGCTGTAGAATTTCGACAGGTCTTATTAGTGTTTATAAGAGTATTATTCAATCTGATTTTATAAATTAATCGAAACCGTACTTTTCATGATTTTTTTCCACCTATAACAGATTCCAAACGAGTAATGTTTTCAATGAATTATGAAAATTATATTTGGAATTGTGTTTTCCTATAGTAATGCTTCACTATTTCACTAAAATTTTCTGCTCGGGTTAATCTTCCACTTTCACTTAAAATAATGTTCCTACTTTCACTGGCGTATTTTTTTTTTCTTAGGAAAATGTATTCTGACATCAATGTATTTGGTTTGTCTAAGAGCAATGCATTCTAGTTATACGGGAGAGGTATATTCTGGTTGTCTGAGAGCAATGTATTTTTGCTATCAAAGATAAATAATTACCGTACCTATGGAATTATATATAATATCTCTATTCAAACGACACAAAACTAATGTTAGCTTTAAAAGATTTTCGGAACCTTTTAACCAGCTTGAGTAGGAGTATTCCCCAAAAGTAATGTTTTCAAAGAGTATTTTTTAAAGTCATGTTCTAAAGTAGTAATATTTTCTAGGAGTAATGCATTTTATAAGTAATAGTTTTAAAGATCATTCATTTATTTATTACGGACTATTATCCTCATTTTTTTTAGTTGTTTTATGACGTTTCGGGCAACTATTCCTCTGGCCTTCGTCAGGAGGTAACCGCGACGGGATAGGAATTCTGAATCTCCTAACATTATCCACATCAATTACTGCCTTCCATCTTTGTTTTCGTCTCACCACATTTTGACGAAATAAGCGCCTCTATCCACTGCGCTACGAGGCCCGTGGCCCAATGAATAGAGACGTTGAATCAGTATGGTTCCAGGTAAGCATTGTCTGAAGATTGCGGTTTCAATCCTACCCAAAGGCGGCCAGAGGCTTATATGGTAAAAACGTGGTAAGACGACAACAACTATTGAAGGCAGTAGTTGCTGAAGATGCATTCAAGAGATTCAGACTTTCTATGCCGTCGAGGATACCAGCTAGCGAAGGCCTGAGGAATAGTTGGCCGAAACGTTATGAAACAACAACTAATAAAGATGAGGATAAAAGTCCGCAGTAAATAAATTAATGAATAATACTCATCTCATTAATGAATTTTAAATATTAATGGGTAACGTAGTACACACGTTTACATACGCGATTAGCTGTAGACAGTCGGTACCCAACACGTTGTAGCAGAGTACGTTGCAAAGAACAGAAGACAATTTTTTTTCTGTAGTAACAACGACATTTATTTCCGGGTACTTTCTCGAATAACACGTTATCCGGCTTCTTTTTCTCAGACCTCTGTTCTCGAGAAAGTGGTCGTCTTTTCTGTGCACACGTTTTTATTATAGTATTTTTCTTTTTCCTTGCCGTGACGTCACTTCACATACGGCTCGGCCTTTGCATAGGCGTGTCTGCGCTCTATTCCGAATTATTCTGCTATTAATGGATTCTCAGAATACTGTATTCGAGGAATATGACTTATTATGCTGCCTATATGCGACAGACTTTAATCGGCATAAAGATTATTCATTATTCGTTGGTACGTCGTAAAACAAAGCGGCGGACCTGAAGGAGTTTATTCCCTTGTCTCTTTATTATTATTTTTTTTTTTTCAAATTTTCAGCGGATTATCGAATATACACAATAAATACGAGACGCTAAAACAAACGAAAAACGCACTTCTTTGTTTACAAAATCACTCGCCGGAAGTTACGTCAGAAAAATTTTCAGGTTCGGATGACTAACACTCTATATACTTTATCTTTTTTTAGGCATATATAAAAATAGAAGTTTTGGTTTCGACTGAACATTTTTCTTCAAAATGATGACTTATATAGGTTTTCGGATATGCTGAAAACGACTATCGCATTTAAATTTTCCGCAAATAAGTAGTTTCCGTGTATTAAGAAATGTAATTCTTCAATTTTATATTTTAAATGATGGACATCGTTGTATTCGCAAGCGCGCATATGTTTATCATAATTAATATACTCACTATTCCATAGCTAGCCTTAACATATACTGACCAAACGGGTCACGGATTATCTAGTATATTATAAAGTTGTGATTAAAAAAAAAAAAACATAAAAACAAAAGAAAAAAAATAACGCAAATATTTAAATATTAAAATGTGATACTCTGCTTCTAATGCAAATCGATAGCTGATTTTTTTACATGGAGATCACCACTTATCAAGGACTGGAAGCCACTCGAGGATAAGTGTTAATGCATGTACAGTAATCCATGGGATAGTATCGTAGTAATCATTCGTATTGGAGATTTGATAAAGTGTCTTACTTAAGGCGGCGATTCATCAGGAATTTGTTTATGTTGGACTTGAAGACATCCAAGTTGTAGTCAGGTGGGAAAAAGGCAAATGGAAGAGAGTTCCACAAGCGTGCTCTTCTAAGAAATAAGATTTGGTCATGGAATCTACGCTTTGATTTAAGCACAGATAAAAGTGGGGACAATTACTGACAGTGGTTTCAGCTAGACAGGTGTTTTTCGTGAAAGATTGGTGAAGGGGACCAGAGATTGAAGCTCGGGCGAGCACTTGCCATGGAAATTACGATAAAACAAAGACAGGCTCGCAACGTCTCTTCTATGGGAGAGAGGTTGCAGGGACGAGAAAAGAGCATCCACCACTAAGCTACAAAGTCTATTTTGTAATCTGTCAAGGCAAGATAGACTGTTTTTAGTAGCTCCTTCCCAGATGTGGCAACGGTACTCCATCCTTGAACGTACTTCGCTTTTATACAGATAGAGAATTGCATCAGTAGTGAGATATCTTCTGGAGCGGTAGAAAGATCCAACCATTTTCCCAGCGACCTGGGCAACAGACTTGATGTACGTGTTCCATTTCAGATTAGGAGTAAAGGTCAAACTCAGAAGCTTTTCAAAACTGAGCCTCCCCAAGACGAGAGCCATCCATTTCATTTGATGCCAGATGGGGATCAGAGCATTGATGATGTAAAGATAGGAGCTTGGTTTTGGATGCATTAAAAGTAACCAGCATCCTTTTCCCCCATTGTACCACGCCCTCCAGATCAGAAGATAGAGAGAATCAGAGAGAACTTTGTCATTTACAGCCTTTGATGTGTTGCCATAGATCAGGGGTCACCAAACTTTTTTCACAGTGGGCCGGATAACTGAAAGAATTACGAGCGCGGGCCGCATAATCATTCTGTTCAATACTTGCAAGCCAGAACAAAAGCTCTGGGGAAAAAGACGAAAAACTAAGTTTAGCATTCCATGTTAATCAAAAAACAAAGATAACCGACATTTTATTTACTAAAAAGTTTTCAAAGAAGGTGACGTAAGCAAAAAGATAGTTACATCAAACCTAGTGTGCACATATCCGAATCTCATAACCCAAACAGCCAAAAAAGTTTAGTGAGATTTGTGAAACTGACGTGTGGCTTTCAAGATATCATCAATGTTTGGTTTGGAATTGCTGCATCCAATCAAGAGAATTGCTTTCAAATGATCATCAGTCAATCTCGTTCGATGTGTTGACTTCACATACTTCATTTTTGAAAATGTTTGCTCACAGACATAAGTTGTTCAAAACACTAATGCCATACCAGCGGCAAATTTCTTCAATTTCGAAACTCAGGATCAGGTAAGCAGCGGTAAAATTCAACAAGTTTTCCTTCTCTGTGCTTCTCTTTCAACAAGTCATTTGCTTGCAAATCAATGAGCTCCAACTGTAGTTCAACTGGCACATCATCAAGGTTACAATCAAACGGATTCAGAAGAATGTCACTCTCAGTTCTGTCGAGATCTGAAAATCTCTCCAAAAAATGCTTCTTCAAGTCACAAATAATCCTTTTTGGAAAATCGAGGTTGACATCTTCAGCGATTGAAGCGCAGAATTCTCTGAAACAGTGAAAATGAGAGAAGTTTTCTCCTTCCAGTTGTGCTTCAAACAATGACAGCTTTCTCCGAAATCCTTTGATGATTCTGTAGAGATCACTGACGAGGTTATCCTTTCCCTGAGGTTTCAAGTTCAGTTCATTCATGTGGGATGTGATGTCGACCAAAAAAGACAACTTTGACAGCCAGATAGGATCTGACAGCTGTGGATCGGCTCTATCTTTTTCAGTGAGAAAAACATCCACTTCGTTTCGGAGCTTGTAAAAAGGAAACAAGACTCTACTACAGCTGAGCCATCTCACTGCTGTGTAATAAGGCAAGTCACAGAAATCAGAATTAATTTCTTCAAGGAAAGCCTGGAACTGACGGTGATTGAGCGCATTTCCCCGAATGAAGTTCACATGAGAAACGACTGGTTTCAGTACACAAGAAATATCTAAGTCTTTCCCACAGAGTGCTTGCTGATGTATGATGCAGCGTATGAACAGAGCGCCTGGAATTTGAAGATCTTCCAACTGAGTCCTGTTCTGCCCCACCAGACCCTTCCTCCCTCCAGCCATATTTTTACGTCCATCAACCGTAACACCTCGAAGCTGATTCCAGGAAGAGAGTTGGGCCCAGGATGGACCCCTGAGGGACTCCAGCATTAATACGGTGGGCGTCTGATTTCTTCCCATCAACCACTACTCTTATGAGCCTATCAAAGAGAAATGATTTCATTATTGAGAAAACATTTCCAGTTTTACCGTAGCTGGAAATCTTGTGAAGTAGGCCTTTATGCTATACCTTATCGAAGGCCTTCGATATGTCAAGAATAATTGCCCTGGAAAGGAAGCCTTTGTCGAGAGATTCACTAATCCTATGAGATATAATCGTTAGCACATCTGCTGTAGATCTAGCAGAACGGAAACCATATTGCATGTCACTAAGAAGGTTATTTCTGCTGAGATGGTTGACTACTTCTCTATTTAATATGGATTCAAGCAGCTTACTTATGACAAACAGGAGACTTATTGGTCTGAACTGAGAGGGAGATGACTTATCACCTGAATACCTAAATACAAGGCATACTGATGAGATTTTCCAGGGTGTTGGAAAGCAACAGGGAAGGGACTTCTGCAGTTTAATATTTTTAAAAATTCCACTTAAATTAGGCGCCCCCAACCGGCCCCTAATGTAAACAGAACTCTTGTGAAATATTAAACGATTCTTCTGTTTAAATGGTTAATGTCGGCACGTCACTTACGGAAAAACGGTTAATTATCTACAGAAGCACATGCTAAAAACTATACAAATTCTATAATTGAATACCTACCTCAAAAAAAAAAAAAAAAAAAACGAACGAAAAACAAAAGCATATTTTTGTAAACGGTTTCAGAACAACCCGATGTTTTGAGGCCAAATTTCGCGAATTTAGCCTTTTTACAAGCAGTTAAGACTTTTTTCGGAGATTTTTTTTTAAATACCGAAATAAAAAAAGGCCAAACTGTTTAAAAAAAAAAAGGCTAAATCCGCGAAATTTGACCTAAAACATCGAGTGGTTCTAAAATAGGTGATCTATTTACTTACTAGAACGGTGCATTAGAAACTGAGCACCCATACAAATATTCAAATATTGACTTTTATTTTATTTTTGGATAATCTGCTAAACTTCTGTCCTTTCAATAATAATCCAAAGACGAAAATAAAACGAGAGAGGGGCTCAAGCTTATTCAGATCCTGTACAGAACAATCACATCCTATATGTATTCTAAATTAGAATGTATATATATATATATATATATATATATATATATATATATATTATAAAGCTGAATGTGTGTGTGAGTGTGTGTGTGTGTGTGTGTGTGTGTGTGTGTGTTCACGAATAGGCTCCTATATGGTTGACTATTTAAAAAAAAAGACTGATTACATATGATGATAGAAGATGTATCGAGACACCGGAATGGGTATGTTTGATCCTGCACAACGGTGGTTCATTAAAATTGTGTGGTCTGCGTTCGCGCCTGGTCCACAAAGGAAATAAAAAAAAATTAATTAAAAAAAAAACGTTTACAAGTGTTTTTAATAAAGATTAACAGAATATTGTGATAAGTGTTTCAGTGTGAAGACGTATGGTATAATAAATTATGGGGTTTATCTATTTTATTTTTACTTTCATCATATTTTGCTTTGGTTTTGATACCCCCAAATTCAACCAAAATTTACGACCCTTCCTTTTCATAACCTATCATACTTTCATAAATCAGAGTCCATTTTCTGTATGCTGTTTTTGGACCCAGTCAACGACGGGTACTTTTGCTAGTATATATATATATATATATATATATATATATATATATATGATTTTATATATATATATATGATTTTATATATATATATATATATATATATATATATATATATTCGGGGTTCAAATCTCTCGACTGGCGTTAATCGTGACACCCTGTACTGATGATTCTCGAAAGGATGAAACACTACTATCTGCAGGTATTTAATAATTATAGTAAATAGTTATGTCAACCCCTTTAAGAAACTTGTTTCTTATCGGTGAGCACTTTCAATTGTAATAAGTCGGTCAACTTAGCTCATATGTATAGATCGGATCGTCATATACTGACGAGATCACTCTTACTGGCGTTAAATGCATTTAAAAAAAGAATACATGTTTAATTTCAACTATCTCTCGCGGTTGTAGGTAGCCGAATGGTTCGGGTCCATTGCTTATGAAGCCAGACATGACTTCTGTTGCCTGGATTCGAATCTCTCGACTGGCGTTAATCGTGACACCCTGCACTGATGATTCCCGAAAGGATGAAACACTAGTGTCTGTAGGTATTTAATTATAATAATAAATACTTATATATATATATATATATATATACACATATATATATATATATATATATATATATATATATATATATATATATATATATATATAAGAGGAGAAAAGCTTGTTTTTCGATGCTTTAAAATAAACCAACCAACTTTTTCTTCGCCATTGAACTATGTTAATCTGTACAAGGGATTTAATTTTGGTCAAAATAAGGCTATTCGTTCTAAAATCGAACTTTTTTTCTCCATTTTTTATACTTTTCGGGGGGCATTCCGGTAAAATACTAAGAACACTTCCGAACGCATAAAATACATGTGTAAAATTTCAGAAAATCGGCTCAGTCATTTCCGAGTTTATAGGGAACTCTTCTCACGCAAAAACACACAAACAAAGTTCTTTTTGAAATAGAGATTTATATATATATATATATATATATATATATATATATATATATATATATATATGTGTGTGTGTGTGCGTTAGTGTGTGTGTGTGTGTGTGTGTGCAAAATACACTCCATTGGCTGAATTGTAAAGGAAAAAGGAACTACAATCGAACAGGTAGGTTAAAGATTTCGTCACTAACTCAGAAAATGTGTAATTTGTCTCTTGGAATACTTAATATTCTTAATCATATTTTATTTACACGAAATAGCATGTGGTCTTTTTAGTTTTAAAATGCCATTTCAAGGGTTCTGTGTAACATAGGGTGTTACATATGTTCTGTGTAACATATATGACGTCTATTAGCATGTCTATATATTTTATCATCTAAATATGAATATGCCGATTGATCGTCTAGTGATTGCTTAAACAGAACCTGTAACACCTATAACAGTAAAGGACTATTAACAGTCTTTACATCGACCAATGGAGAAACATACCTTATCCATCTTTGGTATTGACATGAAGGATCCTCGGAAAAGCTGCAAACAGATTCTTACAACTCTAACACTTGATGTTATTTACAGCAGCTTTATTTTGGATGTTTTCCACATGTGAAAGCTGCAACGCTGGTTCTAGACTTTTACTATCGACATGTTCCCCTAATCTAAGCCATTGCTGTCAACGGCCGTCTTTCTTACTGACTCCGACCGAGTCTGCTAACTTTGACTCCCAACTCTTGACTAACAGTGTCATTGCCCGAGTAATATGTAACACAAGCAAAGCGTTGTAGGCATGCGAAAATCTTATTTAGAAAACTCACTATCTCTATCTGTCTGTCTGTCTCCGAAACTAAAAGTCGCGGAGCGACGCTAGTGTTGCAAATGATTAGATTTTTTAATGGACTGTTCTTTTATGAGTCATTAGCCGGTTGAAATAGTTTTTAAAGGGTGTAAAAGGGATCAAAATTGAAAAGATTATTATACATTTTGTACATTTATCTTAGTTTATTTGCGTGTCACGTTGGTACAGTTGTTAGAGAATGGACAGAGAGAGAGAGAGAGAGAAAGAGAGAGAGAGAGAGAATTTGAATTATAGTGTAGACACGTTGACCGGAAGTCAAGATCAGCTGATTGGATTGCGTGTGAGTCATGTGATCAGGTTAGCTGAATCGAGGAGATTTGGTTGGGACTTTGAAGAGAGCGGACGGCTTCGCTGTTGTCTCCTCCCCTTCGCTCCGGGGGGGACGAACGCTGACGTGGTAGAAATAAGACCTAGGAGAAGAAAACTACACAGCCCAAATTCACTTTCTATTCTTCTGCGAACGATCTGGAAGGTGAATAAAAAACTATAGAACCAATTTTTTGTCTTGGAGTGAAATAAATCTTCGTGCCCCCAAAAGCAGGTACTAGTCTCCCTCCCAGACGAGAATTTCCAGATGGACCAACGAAATGGCAAAAAGTATGTTGAAGACACATGGCATGTCACACACATATTCACACTTAACAGCATATGAACATATGTAATAGAAAGACCACTAGACGATCACACACATAACAACATTAACTGTGGTAAGACAATTAAACACTCAGTTCTTTATAAATAGACAATACAACACAGTGGTAACGTCATCAGCTTTGAATGCTGCAGTTATGTTTTTCGTTTTGATTCTAGCTGATGACAACCGAATACTTTTTCTAAAACGTTTGAAATCGTAACTCCACAATAATATATACGAAATCTAGACGGGTTCAAATATCATATTAACGCGTATTTTCCGACCGGGCAAAGTCCCCCCCACCTCTTTTAGTGCTGTGTAAAACTAAGCTTGACAAATAAAGAAAAACTAAGCTTGCCATGTAGACGAAAATACTATTTTAACTAAACGTAGCAGAGGGAGAAAATTGTTATTATAAACAAAGCGTGAGATATTAAAAGCTAATCATGGTAGACATATAAATGCTATTTAAAATAAGGCTGGCATTCACTCCTGATCTGAAATGGAACACGTACTTCAAATCTGTTGCTAGGTTCGCTAGAAAGATGGTTGGATCACTCCACCACTCCAGTAAGTATATCACTTCCGATGTGATCCTCTATCTGTATAAAAGCCAGGTGCGCCATAGGATGGAATACTGTTGTCACATCTAGGTAGGAGCTGCTAAGCACGCCCTATCCTGCCGTGATAGAGTTCAAAGCTGGTTTCGAAACTTAGTGGATGATACCCTTTTTTTCCTGCAACCTCCTCCCCACAGAAAAGACGTTGCCAGCTTGTCTCTGATCTATCGCTATTTTCATGGTAAGTGCTCGTTCACAAGCTAAAACCACTATATATGATCCCCTCACTCTCTATCTCTGCCTAAATATAAACGCAGATTCCATAAACAAAACTTCTATCCCAGAACTGCCCACCTTTGAAACATTGTTCCGTTGGCATGCTTCCTGGTGAAATACAACATTGTAGCCTTCAAATCTAATGTAAACAAATTCCTGTTAAGCCGTCCTCATAAATAACCAAATTCGACCCAATTTACATGATTAACGATTACTTCACGACCATGTTACAATCATTAACCCTTATCCCCGAGTGGCCTTCGGGCCTTCATAAGTGATGACCCCCAAATAAAAACAAAACATCTGCATTTGAGAAGTTTTATCACCGCTTACCGCATAAACGGAAAGGTGCGACGTGTAAAATTAACATAAGTTCTTTTACAAGACAGGTGCGCGTTTGAAATAAATATTTCTGTTTAGAGCACAATTGATCCATGATACTTCGATATTTTAAACTTCAATTCAAGCTCTTATATCAAAATAATTTTATAATAAACAACAGCTTCTCTACAGTGCAATGTAGAAATGTAGACTACAGTCGATTGTGGATTAACTCACTGTGAAGTTCCTATACAGTGCACTGTTGTGTGTCCTCGACTATCGATTTGATTGAAAAAAAATAGGCGATTTCACTGGTTTTAATGAAAAAGTATTTTTATCAACTCATGCCTTCGAAGAATGCTAAAGATCCACTAGCCAAGATCCACCATTAACACAGATCTATATGGGAGAACCAACCAACTAACAGCAGAGAAAGAGATTAGAAGAAGAAGATGGCGAATGGATTTGGCACACCCTGAGGAAATATCCAACAAACATCACACGCCAGGACCTGACCTTGAACCCTTAGTGGAAGAGGAAAAGAGGCCGACGAAAGAACACCTGGAGAAGAGACCTGGATGCGGACCGGCTACTCATGGGGGGGGGGGAACTGAAGCGAATCCCCCAGAACAGTGGGCGTGGTGGGCTGTTGTGGATGGTCTATTCCCCTCCAGGGGCTCAAGGCTATGATCATGATGAAATGTTGAACATTTGTTGATGCTCATTCAATCATGGGTAACGTTGGGTTTCCCTGCTGGGAAACTATACATAAAATATCAAAACTTCAAAAATTAAATCATATCCTTGTGATAAACGCTATTATCTAGCAATATAATTCTACGAAACACAATCGATCAACAATGACTATTCTTTGCGGTAAACATCGTCAGATTTTTGTTGGCTTAATCACAACCAGGAACAGACCATTTAAGGTGTATATGATGTAATTATTATATTTTACATTATAATTTAGTTAGAATCTATCAGGTGTACGTAGAGTTATTATGTAAGGAAGGGAAACATGACAAGTGAGGGTTGAGGACATGCGTTGCATGGACAAACATGATATGCGAATGATACCGTGGATGATTATCGTGTTACAGATAGTGTTGTATAGTAGGTCACCCATACATAATATATGAATATGAATTCTTCCAAACAATATAAATATACCGAGAGGTATTAACTCTCGTGGGGTTGTGCGTACTTCGCAGTACGCCAGTTTACAATGTGGCTTTCGCTGGCTTCTTAACTGTCAAACTGATGTAAATATTTTAGGTAGCTCTAGTAGGTCACGCCTCTCAGGCCTTTCCTCCCGACTTAAGGGAAGAGGAAGTTTATCACTTGTGTGATACGCGTTCTCTGGTTAATGCTGACGGAGCTACTCAGACTTATGTGCTCTTCCTCTTGGATTGCTGACTTATTTTCTAACCTACCGACATTGTGTCACATCCTCTCGCGGTGTGAGGGAAGTAAATACCATGTGTGTACTTCGTCATATTGGCGTTACGTACTACAACCTTTCTTTCTTGTATGTTCTGTTGTGTAAATGCAAACATATTTTTCTAAACCAAATCTGTGTCCATTTTTCTTAGTGACCCTTTCGGCGCACAACATATATAATTTATTATCAAAAGCAGAAATAAACAACAGTACACTGTAATTGTACTGTAACGTGAAGAAATTGGCTAGAGGTAATTTGGTTTGTAAATGTACAATGGAGAAAGAGGTGGCTGGTTTCTTTTAATGTATCTAAAACCAAGCTTCTACTTTACATTATTAACGCTCTGATTCTCATGAATGGATCTCGTCTTGGGGAGGCTCCATGTTTTGACAAGTTTCTGGGCTTGACCTTTACTCTTGATCTGAAATGGAACACGTACATAGAATCCATTACTAATGGTGCTGCAAAAATGATAAGATCCTTCTTCTGCTGCAGTAGATATCTCACTGATGTTGTAATTCTCTACCAATATAAGATCCAGGAATGCCCATAAATAGAGTACTATTGTTACATATTGACAGGAGCTGCTGTCAATATATGACAGTAGTACTCTATGACAGGACCTATCCTGCCTTGACAGAGTTGTAAATAGACTTCGTAACCTATTGGGGGTGCCTTTTTTCCCTTCAACCTATTTCGCACTGAAAAGACATTGCAAGCCTGTCTCTGCTTGATCGTTATTTTCATGGCAAGTTCTCGTCTGAGCTCCAATTTATGGTTCCACATCGCCAAACTTTCACGAAAAACACTCGTCTACCGAAACAGCTATCGATATTTTCCCCCACTTTTTATCTGTGCCTACACCTAAACATAGATTCTATGAACAAAACTTCTTTCTTAGAACTGCACGCCTGTGGAACTCTCTTCTGTTTGCCTGCTTTCAAGTTGACTACAATATGACCGTCTTCATGTGCAACATAAACACATCCTTGATTAGGCGTCCCCTTAAGTAATCCAATTTACCAAATTTCCACTAGTACCTATTACTACGATATCTTTCCATTGATTACTGTACACTTATTAACCCTTATCCTCGAGTGGCCCCTAGGCCTTGATAAGTCGTGACTCCCATGCGAAAAAAAGATGTTGAATAGTTGCAGTAGCAAACATAGTAGTTAGGGTAAACAAAGCAAACATGGAAGAAAGATATAAAATTGGAAACGAGATAAAGACCTGCGCAGAGATAGCTTAGCTTGGAAGTCAGTTGCTATAAGCTATTCACACATATAGCAGCATATTATGGAGTTGTTGTACGGCATAATAACATCGACACACCGGATCCTGCTGGATCAACGAAGTTAAGCAACGTTGAACCTGGTCAGTACTAAATGGGTGACCATTTGGGACTTCTAGGTGCTGTATATGCTTTCCGCTTATCTCGGCATTGTTTCCAGTCGTCCTGGACTTCTCCTTGTCACTGGACTCAAACAGTGCCGATTCAGGGGAGGTGTGGTGGAGGACTGCGCAACCCTTGCCTCACAATTACACGCACAGATTACCCTACAGGGGTTATCCCTTGTCTATCGAGACTGAACGGAGGTGTTTGGGGTTGTATTATACAAAACAGAAAGAAACTCGCAAATTATCAGAAGTCACGTGGTTTACTACTTCCGTTTGTAGGCTTTTTTGTAGTGCTCTCCTCTTGGACCTTTTGTACGCTCTCAACTTTACTGCAAAGTAAATATCAATTCAGTTGTAGACAAAGAGTTATTTTTACAGATATTAATAACACATACCTGAATTATTTATGAACATTTATTCTCATGATCTGACCAGCATTTTCAGAGATTACACGTTCTTACATCTTGGCTTTCCGAAGTGACGCCGCTTCCCACGTCAACTTGGTCGTCTGTTCACTCTGGTGGTCAAACTTCAGCTGTCGACTCTAAACTTCCCGTCCTCTGATCTCAGTTTCGTTATATCACCAATTAAAAGACACGCCTCCTTAACGTACGCCTGTTCAAGGCTCTTTTGTTTATATTTAACCTAGCTAAATTATATAAACATCCCAGCTTAAATCCATTGCTAAACTTAATTCTATGAACAATAAATAACTCCCAATATAAAATATTTTAAGGATATCATTAAATCGATAGATAGACAGATAGATCGATAATAACTAATTAACTTTTAACAATGCTAATTAGACAACAAATATTGGACTTGGCAAGGATAAATCAATTAAAAGTGCTCTTCTACGCATGCGAAAATGTACATTTATATATTAAACATGGTCCAAAGGGTAACGACTATGTCTAGAGAGTTACATGTTTTGGTTTCAATTCTGACTAATGGCATCGACTTCATATTTTTCTATCTCACCCGATATTAGCTACTTTAGACAACGTACAGCAGAAATACCTTCCACATTTTAAACTTTGTAAAGTACCTTGCAGCTATTTCTACCCTATGCGATCAAGCCAACAACCGTCCGTATTTCCTCTTCTATTAAAACACACGCTATGCGACTTACAAATATCTGTGCATGATGCTGCCAAGCTAATCAAAACCTTGATTCCAGTAAAGCAACTGGCCCCGAAGGCATTCCTATTATAGTGCTGAAAAAACTTCAAACATAACTAGCTCCTACATTTCCAAAGCTGTTTAAGCGCTGTCTTAAGGAGAATTTCATAAGAGTAGTGGTTGATGGGAAGAAATCAGACGCCCACAGTATTAATGCTGGAGTCCCTCAGGGGTCCATCCTGAGTCCCACTTTCTTCCTGATTTACATCAATGATTTTCCAAATCACGTCCTTAGATCATTCGTAGACATTTACGCTCACGATACTACCAACACATTAAAGGCCGTATATGTCAAAGTTCTCTCTCATTCTCTCTCCTTTGATCTTGGGCTTGAGGTACAATTGGGAAAGGAATTAGCTGGTTACTTTTAATACATCTAAAACCAAGTTTCTATCTTTACATCATCAACGCCTGAACCGATCTGGCATGAACTGATATGAATGAATCGAGTCTTGGGAAGGTTCAATGTTTTGACAAGCTTCTGGGCTTGACCTTTACTCTTAATCTGAAATGGAACACGTAATCAAATCCTTGCCAAGGTTGCTGGAAAAATGGCGAGATTCTTCTATAGATCCAGTATCTCACTGCTGATGCAATTCTCTACCTATATAAGAGCCAGGTACGTCCATCTGGGCAGGTGCCGCTAGATAGATCTTATCCTGTCTTGACAGACTTCATAGCCTTGTGGGGTTGCCCTTTTCTTTTCTCTGAAACCTCATTCCCACAGAAGAGACGTTGCGAGCTTGTCTGTGTTTCATCGTTACTTTCCTTGCAAGTGCTCTTCTGAACTCCCATCGATGGTTCCACCGCGCTAAACTTTCACGAAAAAACACTCGTCTAGTTGAAACTCCTATCAATAGTTTCCCGTACTCTTTTTCTATGCCTAAACCTAAACGTGGATTCCATGGAAAAAGCTTATTACTTAAAACTACACGCATATATAACTATATTCCATTGACCTGGTTTTCAGCTGACTACAATATGTCCCTCTTCAAGTCCAATGTAAACAAGTTCTTGATGAGCCGTTCCACTTAAGTAATCCAATTTACCAAATTTACACTGCTAACGATTATTATGATATTGTCCCATTGACAAATGTACACTCATTAACCCTTATTCTCGAGTGGCCTCTGGGACTTGATTGTTTCATATATAAATGTACATTTTCGCATGCGTAGAAGAGAATTTTGTAAAAAAAACTTTAAAACTTTCAACTATATACGGGGTTGACCGATTTAATTTATTAACCTTAGAAAAGATTACATGATTCCATTTCTGTTTGATGAAAACCGGTTTTCTATTTTTTGTTGCAGACCATTTACTAGTTGGCCAGCTGTGTACAACTACTAAGAGCGATATAAACCTTCTAACTTGCCTGAAAGTGACACAGTGTTCAATGAGCGAGATCGGAGATGCGCCGCTGTACAGCTCATGCTTATACCGATCCAAGTTATGACAACAGGCCCATTGCCATCACCCTTAAAATGCATTGCTTCATACACATAACAGGCACGTACCCAGGGTAATGAAAACAAAGTTCACGGCCACGGTTATGGTCTTCCAGTGAGGACCGCATCATGCCGCCCGACATCTTCGAAGTCGGCTTGAAAGTCAACACCAAAGTATACCTGGATGTGCTGAAGAGTGTGGTGACCATTGGTACGATCAGGTGGCCGTTGGCATGCCCTGGGTGTGGCAGCAGGACTCTGTGCCGGCCAACAAGTCCACAGAGACCCAGGCTTGACTTCAGAGGAAGTATTATGACTTTGTACCCTTCTCCCAGTGCCCCCCCACTTCTCCGTCGACCTGATCCCGCTGAACACTTTCTTTGGTCATACGTCTAGCACATCACCAACATGACCTCCCACAAGACCAAAGCCAACCTGATCGCCGCCATATGCCGAGTATTTGCCGAGCTCCCGCCAGCGCTTGTGAAAAAGGCATGCCCCGAATTCCAGACCCATATCGAGACTATGATTGAGGCAGAAGGCGGCTACATTGATAAAATGTCTACTCTATTACATAATCAAATTGAACTATCCTCGGCCGCAATGATTTTTTCTATAAAAGTTTTAAAATGAAGCTGTATTTTTGTTTCCTTTAGGGCGACAGTTTAATCGTTCGACTCTGTATTGCTAATAAACTTATGCAAGTGCTAATGATTTTTCATTTAGCTAATAACTTTTTCCAGGTACCCTCATCAATCAATATGGTTTGGACTGGTGCACATCTGCTTTTACTGTAGAAATGTTTTGAAGAATGATGAATCTGAAACTGCAACACAAAGAGGTTCCCGAGTTCATTACAAGTTAGGACGGCATGATGCTGTTCCACATAGAAAATCAATATAGCTATGGGTTGCAAATTTCGGAGTTACAGGTTTGACACTTAAAAAAGTCACCGGGAAGGCCTCGAAGCATCTGAACGCCAAACAGTATTCGAGTTGTGAGACTTTCTGTTACTCCATCTCCTACACGTTCAGCTCGCAAATATGCTTTAGGCTTGGTATTATCTGAGTGAACAGTCACAAGAATTCTACACACTGATATCCATACAAATTAATAGTTGCCCAGCAACTGCACGAGCACGATTGAGAAGATCGCATGTCAAAATATTGGAGATATTTTTGCCGCACCCTAAATTTATCATTAGGCACGGATTGCTGCAGATAGTGTTCAGAATGTATCACAAGGTTAACCCCAACATTGTATCCTTTGCGCAAGAACCCATGCCGCAACAGATAAAAGTATTAAATAATAATCACTATTAAGTGGAATATTTATGGAGGGTGAAGGTTCAATTCTCAGTGATGGCGATACTAAGAATACAAATACAAGTTACTGAAGACCCATTGTGCAGACATGACTGATTAAACAAGAACAAACAACCTCGGCGAATTAAATAAAAGATTCCGTTGGAAAGGTACAGATCTTTTCACTCAACATAAAGATTACAGAGTTCGAGACGACATCCACACATCGGCCGAGAATAGCTCAAATATTCAAAATAAGACAAATTATTCACCCTTTTCTAAAGAAAAAGAAATAACAAAATTAGATCTTAACAACTAATGCTCTTGGAAGTGCTGCCATAGACTGCGTATCATCCAAATCAATACAATCAAATAATCTCAAAATATAATTTAGAAAATTAGGCAGAAGGCTGAGTCTAAAATAGATCGATGTTGAAAGTGTTTTCTTAAAAATACTGTTCGTCTGAAACTATTTTTATAGAGTGTAGCAATATAATTATCTTCACTATCAGATTAGTTAGACCAAAAAAAACATCTACGTGAAACCATTTTTACTCATCGTTTAAGATTTCATCTAATTTGTTTTTAAAATGATTTACATTGAAGTAATTATCAACTTAATGAGATATTTTTTTCCAAAAATATATTGCACAACTAGATAACAACCTAATTATGTGATGGAATTAGATTGTGCACATTTTACCGTCAATAAATTTCCCGTAAAATAAGTTATATTTAAAAGATGTTCTGTGTCTTGATATCCAATACTCATTGATGATTTTAAAAGTCCCAACTTCTCAATTTTCTCTCTCTCTCTCTTTCTTTCTTTCTTTCTTTCTCTCTCTCTCTATATATATATATACATGTATGTGTGTGTGTGTGTGTTTGTGTTTGTGTGCGTGTGCGTGTATGTGAACAAAAGTGTTTTTTCTACTTGTCTACCTAGTATGTTTATTGCTATAAGATATCGTGTCTTAAATGTCATTTAGTAAATAATAAATGTAATGTTTTTATTGTCAAAAAGGGATATGTATTTGTGTACAGCGCTTTATATGTGTTCTTTTTTATTTAAAGTTTGGTTACATTTGATTATTATTATTATTATTATTATTATTATTATTAATTTTGTTGTTGTTGTTGTTGTTGTTGTTGTTGTTGTCCTTCGTCGAGAATGTCGCAGATGTGGCGAATGAAAGATCATGGCAATGACTTAGAGCTGGGTAAGAGCATTGGAACCTTTGTTTGTGCAGCACGAGAGCAGACACTAAACACGCGGTGTTCAAAAGAGTGGTTCAAGGAAAGTTTGTTTCTGCAGAATGCTTGATTTGTGGAATATTTTCTGAGTCAGATTCGCACCAATGCACACACACAGACACAAATATATATCTGAGCTTTGAAAGCGAGGAATGGAATTTAGTCAGTGTTGAAGAGGAAAGACGAAATCAAATGACAATATTCAAATCAATATGTACATATATATATATATATATATATATATATATATATATGTATATATATATTATATATGTACATATCGAATTGTGTTATGTATTGATATGTATTTTTTGAATTGGTCTACTGTGTGTAACAATGATCCCTGATATATTTCGAGGAATCCCCTTTGTCAAATGGTAGATGTTACAGATCTATTCAAAGCATGCTAAATGGAAGAAAAACATAATTTATATATGTATATATATATATATATACATATATAAATTATGTTTTTCTTCCATTTAGCATGCTTTGAATAGATCTGTAACATCTACCATGAATATCTGAATATATATATATATATATATATATATATATATATATATATATATATATATATATATATTAGAGTGCCAATGAAAAGAAATTGGTTTAATTGTAAAGTTTTACCTATTAATATTGTTCCTACTAATGTATGGAAGTAATAGCAAAAAATTGTTTCAATAGTTTCGTATTCTACATTGACTCAATAATTGTGCGGATTTTGTATCAGTGTACTATATATGATGAAATATATGCGTAAATAACAGAGGGATTTTAAAGAATTATTCTTTATAATTAATGGAAATCCATTTAAAACTGAATATAAAGTACATTGCTTTATGAGTGAAACGTTTCCTTATTTTGCAACATGTTTTCATTTAAAATGTTTAAAACATTCAGCAGTCAGGGTACATTTTCGTGAATCGGGAAACTCTAGTCTATGCTTTTCAACGACTTGGAATAAGTACCGCTTTTGGTCCTCTTGACATGTAATTCATGAATTGAAATCTTGGATTAGGGCCATTTCACATATTGCTGCATCATTGACAACTGTGATTGACTTTATCATTTTAACACAGTTATCATAATCCCATTTAGATTACCATGGTGCTGGATGAAATTTCACAAATTCTTGTGATATTTCAAGTGCAGAAAACTTCTTTTGTGTTGGAGGGGATATAGACTTGTAGATCTAGTTTCAAGTATTATTCAGTCACCAATTCTTTCCTGGATTGGGCTGAGCTTTGTAACTCAGTTAGGCAACCACCAACTGCTTGGACTTGACCGTCAAAGAATGCTAAGCCAACAAGTTTTTCATTAAGATACCATAAGTGACCTGTAAACACTTTCAGTGCTGCATTAGAAACAACCTTGTTGATGACTTGGAGCAAGTAAACCAGTCAATATACTTTGACAACAAACAAATTCAACTGCTGCAACCCATCATTTTTTTTTTCACAACCTGAATTTAGATCGAAGTAAGTATATTTTTAGACAGTATGTGGCTTTTGCCATCCACCTAGCTCGATGATAGGTACGGGGTTTTCGTATTTCCAAGCTTGAGATTGGCTGATCCCCAAGAACTAATAGGGCCAACTGTAGAAATTCTTTGTAATCATCACGTGGCTGGTACGTCTAAAGTTGCATGTGTACAAATGCAATGAGTTCCTTTTTTTTCAGATACTGATTCTCTGGTTTTCAGCAGAATTAATGGTGCTCCAACCTTGTGAAAGTCTCTGAAAAAGTTTTATTTCTGGTCCGCTTGTTTATATTTCCATGAGAACTTCAAATACTTTTGCAACTATCGGTTGATGAATGTGATAACGGCAAGGTAATCCGAGAAGTTAACGGTTGTGTCAAATGACATTGACGTAACTCGCTCTGTAACGTTTCATTCATCTGTTTGAGCTTAACCAGCACCACTTGTCAATTGAACAACACCAAGTATTTTCATAACCTCGTCTCCTGATAAAAGCACTGCCAATCTGTTAGCTTTCTCATTTGCAGAGAGTACTGGAAGAAGTTTACCATCCCAATAGATAGTTAGGGGAATATTAGGCAAAAAGGTTCTCTACATTTCCTGGGCTACCATTTCACGGTGATGTCTTCGGGCTTGTCTTGTGTAGTCTTTATTTAAAACTACCTCTCTGGGATTGAAACCAAATACTTCTACAGCGGCTGCTAGGCTGTATGTTGCATTTCGGTCTTTTCTTTAGTTCTGTCAAGAGTAGCCGAAAGTTTGGTGTCATGATATTCATTGGTCTATAACGTTTTCTGCTTGTTAAGGAGTGAATATTGAACAGGTGAATCTGGTCTTTCCGCATCATCTGAACCAGAAAGGCATCCATCATTATATCTTTCCATGCTGACTGTAGCTAAATCACTCTTTCTTTGTTCCTCTACTTGCATTCGCATTTCCGATAGAAGGTTTCTCCCCAGACGTCTACATTCAATCATATGTAACTTTAAATCAACAGGTGTGTCTGCGAGTGCGAATTCTTTACCTTTGAATTCCGAAAACAGCAAGGCCAATTTTTACAAACTTTTACTCAAATGTACTTTATGTATCTGGCAATGTTCTTAGATAGGTGTTGCATCGGAATTTCTTCGATAAGTACCGAGAATCGATAATTGAAAGAATTATATGAGTTAAGGAACAAGCGATTTTGACCAAAGTTAAAATCCTATACAGCATCACACGTGAAAATGGCGCATTCAAAACGAATGTTTTTGGTTAAAGCACAACTGAACCATGATACTTGAGTATTTCATTTAAACTTAAATTCAAGCCATAAATTCACGGCACAAGTAAAAAGGCTATCCATATATATTAACAATACAAAATTAATGTTCTTTGATATAACAGGGCGCGATCGAAATAAATGTTTCTGCTTAGAGCACAATTGCACCGTGATACTTGAATTTTGCATTTTAAACTTTAATTCCAGCCGTTATAAACGAATATAATTTTATAAAATCAACAGCAGGTTCTCTAAAGTGCAATGTAAAGTACAATATATATTGCTCTAAGTCACTGCGGGGAAGTATGTGAAGCTTCCTCCTAGTGCACTGCGATGGGCCCCCAACTAGAGCAATCAATCAATCGATTTGATTAAAAATGGGCAATTTCACCGATTTCGATGACAATGAAAATATGGGAGTGTGAAACAGTTGATTATCGTCATTCAATCCCGGACAACATCGGGTTTTCTTGCTACTGTATATATATATATATATATATATATATATATATATATATATATATATATATATATAACACGTTTATCCTTAATATACAGGGGGAACGATAAAATTGTTCTCATAAAAAACGACCTGATTCCATTTCCGTTTGATGAAAATCAAAACCAGCCTGATCGCTGCCATCAACCTAGTATTCGCCGTCTCCCACCGGCGCTTGTGGAAAAGGCATACTCCCAGTTCCGGACCCGTATCGAGGCGCTGATTGAGGCTGAAAGTGACTACGTTGAATAGACACCATCTCTACTACATAATCAAGTTACCTGAATTAATTTTTTTTTTTTTGATGACAGTTTTAAAGTAAATCTGTGGTTTTGTTTTCTTCAGGGTGCAATTTTATCGTTCTACTCTATACATTTAGTGATATGTGTATGTTTATATACGTGTCTGGTAATTAATAGTGCATGTTTGATTTGATTAATAAATAACTGTTTAATACTGAACTGGATGACTGCTTTAGAGTGATGTTAGTAAGAAAAGGTTTCTTTTTTTTCCAAGATGGCGTGCTGCTTGGGCGAACGAATTTGTACAGAATTTTATTGATCGCAAAAACTTTGTACCGCAAAAGACTCTTCATCTCGTCCTAGTTACTTCCACAATACAAACAAAGGAAAAGCAAATAATTACGCTTAGTTTTGTTTGAATAACAGTGACAAAAATGCATTTGTGTTATCACAGGAAAGTAAACAAAAGTCACAAAAATATGATAACAAATAAAATAAAATTTAACGAAATATGGCGTTAGCATAGACTGCAGGGATGTTGGCGCGTCAAAGAGTTTGCCGTAAATCAATAGATCTCGTATCTTTGTTCTTCATGAAAAAACGTTGCGATTCTATCTCTACTCTATCGTTATTTCCATGGCAGGTGCACGACTGAACTTCAATCTATTCTCCCCCGAAGAAAACATTCACAACAAGCACTCGTCTAGCTACAACCACTGTCAACAATTTCACCCACTCTCTACCTGATCTGAAAGTTACACGCTGAAATAAATGTTTTCCTAGAACCGCCCCTATTTGAAACTCTATACTGCGGACCTATTTTCTAGTGAATTTTAACATTACTGTCTTCAAGTCCATTATAATCGAATTCTTGTTGATTCGTCCACTTAAATAATCAAATTGTACCCGACCCCCCAGATATTCATTTACTCTTACCGTTAAGTGGCCTTCTGGCATTGATAAAGCGATGTCTCCATTGTTAAAAAAAAAAAGTTGTTTTTTTTCTATAGTCCTCGGTTTATTTTCATTTAAACAAAACGTAATCAGATTTGGGATTTCCGAACATTGACCTCGGTGACCTCGGTGTGTGCATGTATATATATATATATATATATATATATATATATATATATATATATATGCGTGTATGTTTGTACTAGCAAAGGGCTGCGACTTCCATTCCTATCACGACACTCTAACTGACCGACGACTAGACATTAACTTTAACACGAGTCCGAATAGAGAAGATTTAACACGTTTGAGGCACCGAAATTCTCTAAAAGAATGGAACGAAATGTGAGTTTGTATTTTTTAAAAACTAAAAAAAAGTTAATTATTACTTCGAATTTATTTCAGGAAGCAGTCTCTATTGCGATATAAATGTATAATTCTGTCTGTCCATTTAAACTTCACCAATGCAAATCCTCTAACATGAATGAGAAAAGTGGCCAGGCGGCCGACTGACGAATAACTTAGCTGAATGTTGCTCCGAACTTGTAACCGGAAACAGTCCTTTTCGCGATATCAACGTGGCAATTGCTCCGACGTAGAACGAGGGAATTAAATACTACCACATCAGAGGGAATTGCCTTCCTCGGCTTCTTTCCATCTAACATTTCTAGCGACTAACCAATATGGTGTAAGGTAGACCTATCATCAAACGCCTTCTTTCATAGCATTACTACCGACTTTTACGAAGTAGAATACTTAGTTAAAATTTTTATTTAGTTTTATACATATATATTTTTTTACATTTTTATTATTTCTTTATTTTATTTTCTATTTCTTTGTTTTGTTTTTTTTATTTATTTTTATCTTCTAGTTATGCCTTATATGTATGTGTGATAGTGCACGATACCTCCTGTATACATGGGAGCCAAACACTATATCTGAATCAAAACCACAGGTAAAACAATTATGGGCTCGGTGTTGCCACAAACACCAAAATATGAAAAATTTTAAGTACAAATAATTCAAACTATGGAATCCAGAAAAAAGATTTGGGTGTCATAATCGGCAGGTGCTCCTTCGGTAGCCAGCATGGGGGACCCGGTCGTCATCCTGCATATGTTGGTCAACTTCCTAATTTCAGAAACTCAAATAACATGGACGCTGAACAGGTAAGCTTACCCTCTAATTTCAGGGAACAAAATGATACCGAACAAACAGCACAGCCGTGATAATCATCAAAATGGAAAAAAACCGAAGAAAGAAATGGATAACAAAAGAGAATAGACTCCTGAATATAGATATGGAGGTTATCGGAAACGAATGAAAGAACTATGGGACCTCTCCAGTGACCACCAAGCAACAGAACAAAGAATTGCCGACCAAGCAAGAGTGATACTCAAGAAAGTTTGGCTCTCTAAACTAGAACTAGCAGAAATTCAGCGAAAAATAAATGAGGAAACTGAACAAGAAAAACCTCCAACAGAACTGCCCGTAGAAAGACCCCACAAGTTGAAGCCTCACAAGTAAAAACACCAAAGGTCCGGGACCTACGAAGATCGAAGACTAAAAACGTTGAAACCGAGAACAATGAAACAGAACTAACAGAGAATGAAGCAAATGAAATAAATAAAATAACACAGTTTATGAACGAGGAAAAAACAAAACTTCCATCGTTAAAAAACCAAGAGCAGAAGAAATTAAAAACAGAAACAGAGAAGGTTAACAAGCTCCTCCCACATATCCCAACAAACACAATAACAGACTTAAACAACCTCATTTACGCAGGCGTCAAAATGGTAAGTATGAATCTCAAATCAGAAAAACAACCGGGAACAAGCGGAGCGATAAAACCTGGATGGGAAATAAGACTAGAAACCGAAATACAGAAATATAAAAAAGAAACCAAAATAGTCAACAGGAAGAACGCGACGTGGAGAAAACGGAATATTGGAAATGTAACTGGCAGGGAGAGGCTAAACAAGAAACATGAAGAACTGGACCAAAAACTAAAAGAAAAAGAAGCGAGATTGAGACAATATAGATATAAATCTGAACAATGCAAACAAAACAGAACATTTGAAACCAATGAACGCCAATTCTACCAAAATATGAACGGAGGAAAAACAAAAAGAGAAAAACCAAATCCGACAGAAACAAAACTCTACTGGAAGAGCGACGAGAACACAATAGAAATGCCAAATGGCTGAAAGACATGAAATAAGAATTACAACAAATCGAAGAAGGAACAGTGAATGAAATCAGCAAGGAAACCCTAAAGAAAACCATAGGAAAAATAGCAAACTGGAGAGCACCAGGACACGACGGGATACATGCATACTGGTTCAAAAAATTCACAACCTTACACGAAAGGTAAGCCCAAAACCTGAGAAGTTGTATACAGGAAGCAAACGTGCCAGAGTCGATGACAAAACGTAGAACCACACTCCTACAGAAAGACACAGAGAAAGGAACCGTCTCCAGCAATTATAGGCCAATCATGTGCCTACTGACAGCACAACCGAGGGAACAGATCTACCACTCCCTGAATAACGGTGGACTCATCCCCGAGGAACAGAAAGAGTGCCAAAAAGGGAAAAGAGGAACACATGATCTGCTATATGTTGATCAAAAGATCCTAAAGGAGGTAAAAAGGAAGAGGAATATTTAGCCATGGCATGGATCGACTACAAAAAAGCGTACGACAGGATCCCCCAAGCTTGGATAATGGAATGCCTAAAAATGTATAAAATACCAAACGGGATCACCAATGTAATAGAAAATGCAATGAAAACATGGAGACTGGAACTGACAGCTGATGGACAACACATAACAGAAATTAACATACAAAGAGGCATCTTCCAAGGAGACTCACTATCATCATTACTGTTCATCATAGCCATGACGCCCTTGAATAGTATTCTGAGAAAGTGCCAAGCCGGATAAAGTTTCCCAATACAGAGGAAAAAATGGACCACCTGATGTACATGAATGATCTGAAACTCTTTGCAAGGACCGAAAAGGAGCTAGAGACACCAATTAACACTACAAGGATCTTCAGCCAAGATATCCAAATAGAATTTGGAATTGGAAAGTGCGCACTACTAGTTATAAAAAAGGGAAAACTGGAAACGACAGAAGGCATGGAACTACCCAACCAAACAGAAATGAGGGCACTAGGAGAACAAGACGACTATAAATACTTGGGAATTCTGGAAGCGGACACCATCAGAGCAACAGAAGTAAGAGAGAAAATTGGAAAGGAATACCTTAGGAGAACAAGAAAACTTCTGGAAACTAAATTATATAGCAGAAACCTAATAAAAGGTATAAATACATTGGCAGTGAGATACTCTGGACCATTTATAGGATGGACAAAAGAAGAACTTAGACAGCTCGACCAGAAAACCAGGAAACTCATGACCATGCATAATGCACTACACCCAGTGACAATATTGACAGACTCTACGTGGAAAAGGAAAGACGACGGGAGAGGACTCTTCTGTATAGACGACTGTGTGAAGGACACAAAAAAAAGAACTAGAAAAATACATAATGCAAAACACTGAAAGGATAATTTTGGCAGCGAGAGACACGGAGAAAACCAGCAAAACAGAAAACAGAGAGACAAAAGACAAAACGAGAAAAGAGAAATGGGAAGAGAAACAACTCCACGGAAGATTCATAAGAATGACAAAAGATGAAAATAACAAAAACACATGGAGATGGATGCGAAAAGGACATATAAACCGAGAAACTAAATCTCTAATAACTGCAGCACAAGATAACTCGATAAGAACCAACCATATCAAAGCAAGGATCGATAAAATGCAAGAAAACAGCAAATGCAGACTCTATGGACAAAGAGACGAAACGATAAACCATATAGTAAGTGAATGCTGCAAACTGGCTCCAAAGGAATACAAAAACAGGCATGACCAAGTGGGGAGGGAGGTACACTGGGAATTGTGCAAACGGCTGCATTTTGAGCGTACAGACAAATGGTACAAGCATAAACCCGCAACAGCACTCGAAAACGAGAACCACAAAATCCTATGGGACATGGACATATAGACGGACAAATCCATCCAAGCAAGAAGACCAGATATCGTAATAATTAACAAGAAAGAGAAATCCTGTCAAATCGTAGACTTTGCTGTCCCAGCTGACCACAAGGTGAGTATGAAAGAAAAGGAGAAACGAAGCAAATACACAGAACAAGCCAGGGAGCTAAAAGGGATTTGGATGATGTAGAAAATCAAAATAGTACCTATTATAGTAGGAGCACTAGGAACAATTCCGAAAATCTTCGAAAAAAGAATGTCAGAAATTGGAATCAGAGGAATAACTGCAAAAATACTACGCCTAACGATAAGGAAAATGACTGAAATATTAAGGAACACCCTTGAATGCGGAGAATAACACAAGACAATATAACAAATAAGCGTTACAGGGAATGAAGAACACCGAAGCTGCAGATCTACATGCTGTACACCCCCATTATGCATCCCTCCATTGTTTCACCACCGTTCCCCCAATAGAAAAGTGATTGATACCAAAGAGCCGAGAACGGTTAAGGAGGATGGAAAGACCGAGGAAGGATCACTGGTCAAACCTCCGCTGGACCAGTGCGAAGAGAACTGGGATCTTGGGGAGGCTTAGTGTCCCTCAAGTTCCAGTATAAACCAATGGCCACTTCCAGTGAGAAATCAATGGTAAGCGGCTGTTGCGATGATGCAGATTTATTTGCAAATGCTATCGAAGGAGGAGTAGAGAGCTGGACGTCTGGGGAGACTTGTTGTCACTCAGCTTCCAGAGAACACCACAGGTCTCCAATCAGATCGTTTGCTGACTTGTGTGAAAGCTCCATGTGAGCCAATAATAATTACAATAATTTTAATTACGATAATTTTAATTATAATAATTTTATTTTTATAGCCAGTAGGATGTTATATTTCATACTGCAGTTTGTTAACACTATGTGTACAACGTAAACACTATGCATAAAAAGTTTAATAATGTTATGTAATTATTAATATTGCTAACACTATGTGTAAAACGTTGAATATTGAATATACCAGCAAGTCATGGGGACATATATACAAGCAAGAACTGCTGGAATTAAGCTAGAAATTCTCAACCATGGCTATTGAATTCCAAATGCTGCGTACCTGGAAATCGAAGCTAGTAAACTAAACAGCGTAATAGGGGACAAAATAGAAAGTAACAACCTTACTAAAAGTTAGTGCCCCTAATGATGTAAGATAAATATTTAAAACAGTAAAAGGTTTAATTAAAAAAAATAACACAGGACTGAGATTTAGTTAAAAGAAACTCGTAGGAAACAAGTTTATATCTACTTTAGTCCGTTTACAGAACACAAAATTATTGAAAATTGAACTCCTCTAAAGTTTATAATAAACAAAATTTTCCATCTTTTTTTTTTTTTTTTTTTACAAAGTGATCACCACTTATCAAGGCCCGGAAGCCACTCAGGGATAAGGGTTATTGCAAGTACATTACGTTAGTGTGGAGATTTGATGAAGTGTTTACTTAAGGGGGCGGTTCATTAGGAATTTGTTAACATTGGACTTGAAGACATCCAAGTTGTAGTCCGGAGGAAAGCAGGCAGACGGAACAGAGTTCCACAGGCGTGCAGTTCTAAGAAAGAAGCTTTGTTCATGGAATCCGCGTTTTGATTTAGGCACAGATATAGAGTGGGGGAAATTTTTCACAGTGGATTCAGCTAGACGGGTGTTTTTCGTGAAAGATTGGCGAGGGGGGACCAGGGATTGGAGTTCAGACGAGCACCTGTCATGAAAATAACGATAAAACAAGGATAGGCTCGCAACGTCTCTTCTGTGGGAGATGGGTTGCAGGGTAGAGAAAAGGGCATCCCCCACTAAACCACGAAGTCTATTTTGTACTCTATCTTAGAATGTATGAAACTCTTGTACGGATAGACGATTGCATCAGAGTATCAGATATTTTCTGAAGCTATAGAATAATGTATTTTTTTTTTACCAGCACACTTAACAACAGCCTGGATGTACGCTTTTCATTCAAAGTGAAAGTCGTAGGATTAATTTATTATTTACATTTTTCATTTATTAACAAAACCAATGCCAAAATATTTAGTGTACGCTTAGGGTTCGGTTTCACCAACTTTACCTATGCTGTAATCGTGTTCCTTTCACCAAAATACCACATTTACTTTTTCTAGCAATCGACCATTACGTTTTTGTATATCAAAGGAAAACATAAAAAAGATATTTGTACTGATCGTAGAAAAACGAGGCCTTGATGTGAATGATCTACAATGAATAACCAGAGATTGGAGTCCAGTCGAGTATATTACTAGGAATAACGATAGAGTAAGGAAGTACTACTATCGTCTCTTCTGTTAAAAATGACGTAACGGCATACTAACCGACTTTGAAATCCAGTGGAAGACGCACTCTTTAGCCTAAAACGTCTTTCTCATTGAAGCGAGGTTAATAGTTTTTCTCTACTTTATCTTTATTTACACGGTATTTGCTCGACTGATCTCCAATCTCTGTCCTCCTTGTAAAACGTTTACAGCAAATACCTACTTTCCGATATTCTAAATAATTTAGCTTTCTTTTTATTATGTACCTTAACCTAAACGTGATTTTTACGAGGAAATTTACTTCCCATGAAATAATCGTCGGTCGAACACAATACTACGCGGCTGCATCCCAACTGACTATTACATGATTTTATGTGCAACATGAACAAATCCTTATTGAGTCGTCCTGCTAAATAATGAAAACCTGACAAGTTTTAACCGTTATCATTATATATTGAGGACATTGCCAAAGCTGCTGCAAAGAAGGTGAGCTCTAGCCACCACGCCAGACAATTACATAAGCTTGCGAGTATCTTATATCTCTACAAAGCCACCATAAGCCTATGCATGGAGTATTGTAGTCTACATTGCACTGTAGAGAACCTAGTGTTGATTTTATAAAATTATCTCTAAATGATGACATATCAAGTTCCATTTCATAAACGTGGATTCCATGAACAAAGCTTCTTTCTTAGAACTGCACGCCTGTGAAACTCTGTTTCGTCTGCCTGATTCCCACCTGACTACAGCTTGGATGTCTTCAAGTCCAACGTTAACAAATTCCTAATGAACCGCCCCCTTAAGTAAACACTTCATCAAATCTCCACACTAACGTAATGTACGTACTTGCAATAACTCTTATCCCTGAGTGGCTTCCGGGCCTTGATAAGTGGTGACCACTGTGTAAAAAAAATATTTGTTGGTATGGCAAGTTCGCTTTTCTGAAAACAGTGTTATTTTATCATTTCTTTTATCATTTCTCTCTCTAACCATCAATTGACTGCGAAGAACGGCCAATGCGCAAGATAAATTACAAGTTCTACACCCCGAGATATTGGCTATTAACCGATGTAATTTCCTGAATCATTTCCGAAATTGTCAGCCATCTTCATAATTTTAATGATATTTTTTTTTGTGTTCGATATCGATCATTGTCATTAGCGCCATTTTCAAGGGATGAGGGTAGTTAACGAAACAGACTGAAACCTGGGTATTTCAAATTCGAATCTAGTTCGTTCTACACCCCCCACACAAACACACTTTCATCAAACGAACACTTGATTGTGTGTCTAACTTTAAAACTTGTTAAATTATTCTATTAACCCAACGGTCATTTACTTGCTAGACCGCTGTATCTACACATTACCATTCATGCTATTTCTATTTAATGCAATCTCTAAGTATACTTACCTACATAATATTTTGCGTTTTCTTTCCTTACTTAGTGCGTACCTTATGCTTTGAAAAAGGCTAAATCTAATTTTTAAATGCCAGATTTAAAAAAAAACAAAACAAATTCACAAGATTTGATTTTCAAAAGTAAAATCTGGCAACCCTAGAAAAAGTTGGAAGAGTGACAACCCTTTAGTGTAGCCTTGTTTCAGAATATCATTAAAATAATATATGATCATTGTAGTAATTGTATAAGAAAGCAACTCATAGTAATTTGGACGTACAGCAGTTCATCGCCGAAGAAAGAATTCAGCGAAACGTTACGTAAAAACATAGAACATTCGAAAGAAACAGGGCAAAATAAGAACATTGTTTACCAATACATGCCAGATTGAAAAAGTACATTAAAGATTGTTCCTTACAAGGATATTATATTATTTGTATTGAACAATATAGCTCAACATTAGTTTCTGAGTATTTATTTTCTCAATTTGTAAGACACTATTTAATAGAATTGTTAAAAAACGCATATTTGCTGCGTGTTATTATGTTTTCTTTTCAAAAATATTTTTTTTTTAGCTATTCAGAAAAATAACAGCTTTATTAAAACATATTTGTTGATTACATATATTTTTTATTCCGTGGAATTTTCCCGGGTCCCGCTTGTATTTTATTATTTAACAAGTGATCATTAAAGACTTGTTTATACATCTGACTGTTGTTCTTGAAATGTTTTTCCTTCAGATTTGTAAAACTTAGAAGTAAAAATATCGACTTAAACAGAAATTTATCAATCAAACATCAAAGTTTCCTTTTTTTCTTTCAGCAAAAGAAAAAAAAACGTCTCTAAATGAGTTGAAGAATTCAATGGCGTTTTGTTATGTAAATTAAAAGTCGGTTGCCTGATCATTAACGGCTTTTGAAATGTGTATGTATTATTCAAACATTCGATTCCTCCATTCGATATTTCGCGGGCTTTATTCGAAGCACAAATACGTCTTCTTTTGTGGAGAGTTTTCTCAACTTCTTTTTCAGTTTCAAAATGGCGGACATTCGTTCAATGGGGTTTCATGTCAAGCGGCTGATTTGTCCGTGAGAGTTTCTAATTAGCTGCTCAGACACGCCATTGTCTTTCATTGTATGGCACGATTTTTTCCAGACTACGAAGAAGGTGATCTTTATTGTTGAAATAAAGCCTTTGAATACTAGAACTTTTTCAAATAAAGAAATACAATGGCGCAATATATAACTTCGATCGATGAAAAGCCTTCAGGAAGGTCTTGTTTTGCTACACGCGTCCATCGTTTAATTGTAAATACTATTCCTGGGTAATGTACAGAATAGTTAACATTTTATTTGTATTATTTGGATTATTCAGACTACTGTTCTCATCTTGAGTGTTATTTTATACAATGCTTCGGTCGATGTAACCTCCGACGTTCTTCGTACGTAACCTGTCGAACTTGGAAACCATTTTCTCGAACTCGGGAATAAAATAATACGATTAAGAACAAGTAATGCTTACTAGAAAAACGTTAAACTATGACCCTATGCTATTTCAGGAGGTCTAACCTGCTTCATCTTGAGTGTTATTTTATACAATATTTCGGTCGATGTAACGTAAGAATTACGAGAATCCCCCTCTAACCACCGATATCCATGACAAATAACCCCTTACCTGAGAATTCTTTCATCAAACTCCTCGGCTTAACATTCACAGGGAATATGAACTGGAACAAATACATTGAGGACTGCGAAGCTGCTGCAAAGAAGGAAGGAAGGCCCCCTCTATCGTGCTAGAAAATTACTCATCTTGGAGTATCCTGTACTTCTAAAAGGCTACCATTCGCTAAGGCATGGAGTATTGTTACCACATTTGGGTTAGAGCATCTTTTTTTTTTACACGGTGGTCACCACTTATCAAGGCCCGGAAGCCACTCGTGGATAAGGGTTATTTCAAGTAAAGTACGTTAATGTGGAGATTTGATGAAGTGTTCACTTAAGGGGGCGGTTCATTAGGAATTTGTTAACGTTGGACTTGAAGACATCCAAGTTGTAGTCTAATGAACCGCCATCTTAAGTAAACACTTCATTAAATCTCTACACTAACGTACTGTACTTGCAATAACCTTTATCCCTGAGTGGCTTCCGGGCCTTGATAAGTGGTGACCACCGTATAAAAAAAAATCTCGCATTAAATATTCCGAAAACGATTGATATGCCATAAAACAACTAATAAATATTTTAAGATATAATCAAATGCTTCCGTTCAGTCTCGAAGAACTAATGATACTCCCTGTAGGGACAGCTGCGCGTGTAATTATGAGGCAAGGGTTGCGCAAATACTAACCACACCTCTTCTGAATCGATACTGCCTTAGTCCAGTGGCAAGGATAAGTCGATGACTACTTGAAACAATGTCAAGATAAGCGGAGAGCCCATACAACCTGGAAGTGCCTGGTACTGGCCAGACTCATCGTGGCTTAACTTCGTTGATCTGACTGGAACCGGTATGTCAAACGGGATTATGTCGTATGATTATACTTTAAGATATAAAGACCTTGAAGAATAAACCTTTTCCTCAAAATCATAGGATTTGAAATCAAATAACTCGAAAGGGTTTCACACGTCGTAAAACAAAACAAGCAAACTAAATACAATAAATTAATATTTGAAAATATACAGAACTTCTAGCATATCTTTTAAAGAAAATAGCTAGATTTGGCATTAAACATTCTAAAAATAATTGCCATGCCGCAAAACAAAATAAGCAAACCAAAGACAATGACTAAATATTTGAAGATATATAGAACTTGGAGTATAAAATGTGTCACGAAAATGACTGGAAATGGCATAAAATAACGGGAAAATGTTGATATGCCGTAAAATAAAACAATCAAACCAAACACTGCGAATAAATATTTTACAATATAAAGAAGTTTAAGGAAATTTTTTTTTACCCAAATGACAAAATTCGGCATATAATCACTCGAAAAGGTTGATGTGCCGTAAAACAACCAGCCAATTAATCAAACGAACTGGATTCTGTATTTATTCAAGAATGCTTGTTGTGCCCAAACACAGAACGACCAAAATAAATACAGACATCAGCACACTCTTATACACGCACAGGCAGATTAATTTTATGCGGTCTGCAAGGGCAATCCTATTTTCCTGGAATTAGACTGCCTCAATGGAAAATTATTTTAAAGATTATTGTTTCGGCAATGTCTCCGTTTCCCTAACGGCGGTAGGATCTTTCATTTTGTAAGACAGGCACTTACGAAAATTGTTTCACGAAGGGTCAAGCAAGTGCGACCGCAAAGGTCGTGCAAGTTCGATCGCACTCTGCTTCGAATTCCCCCTTAATGCAATCTAAAAACCGACAGTTCAGAAGGTCCACACGTTCGTTTTCGTCATCGACAACAGCGTTTTGTTTAGAGTCTGTTGATTCCATATCTCTGTCCGTAGTCCACAGTAGTTTTGTGTACACCCCTAACTATGTACCACATCTCTTTAAGAATTCCAATGAATAATGAGGCTTTACAATATTTGAACTCGAAGCGATTGTTAATTTAATCAGTATTCACTAAAAAATAGAGAAAAAAAGTTGAATGGCACTCAGAAGAGCATATACATCCGCCAAGGTCACATTACAAATAATAAATGTTTAAAAATATTTATAAGTATTTTAATGGAATGTACTTTGACGAACATTTTGCACCTGTGCCCCCTTTTAAGTAAATATCCCCAACTAATTCGACAAGTAGCAAAATTCCACCCCTTCAGCGTAGAACTCTCCAGAAACCGTAACTCCTTATAGTTTAATAATTTCTCTCGAGTTTTAAGTCTTTAGAATTCCCTTCTAGTTTAATGTGCTCGAATTCAGAGAACCGGATGTGGGCAAATGTATGAGGGACCGAAACAATTTCGGCCCTGTCGGTGGGGCATTAGAATACGCCGACAGCCTCCCTGCAGAGGGTAAAAGTCCCTCAATGGGGATCCTGTATATGACCTTAAACTATATCCAGTGGTGAGGCCCCAGCTTGTTGACTTTGGGGAGTGTGGAGCCACCCTTTAATTACCATTGCTCCCAGGTCCACTCTGACCCCGAGTGGTAGTACCTGTTATGGTCCCAACTATGGGTTAAATAGAAACCGACGTGAAAACAACAAATATATTCTATTAAAAAAAAATTTCTTTAAAATCTTTGGATTCGGCATTAAATAACCCAAAAAGGGTTGATATGCCGTAAAACAACCAACCAACCAACCAACCAACCGAAACAATTTGGAGTTCGATCGGAGATTTAAATTGAGAACAAGGACATTAGGAAATGTAATTACCGACTTCTATTTTCTAGCTTATGGCACCTAAGTAGTTTTTTCAACTCTTGAAATTACTACGATGTATTAGGGAAAATATTATATTTTTATAGAGAATTAGGTGTGTAATAATAAATACGAAATCTGTATGAATTAATATATATTTAAACATATTTACAACTCTCCCAGCATATATATATATATATATATATATATATATATATATATATATATATATATATATATATATACTGGGAGAGTAATAAAATCTCACAGAGTTGCCTCCCTTCAACCCTTGCTTGAATAGTCATCTCCCTTGATTCACAAACGCAACAAGTATTTTAAACACCAACTGATTTATTTTAACGTTCTCCTAACGTAATTTTTTGCTCTATATTTCGCGGTATCACGTGGCAAACTCTGTGGCTGCTTTTCCAATTTTGAACACTCTTCCGCTGTCTTCTCTTGAAAAAGGACTAATAAGCCTGAAATATATTGAGATTTATAACACCATTGAATACAACAGAAAAAAAAATTACTGTTGTTTAGAGTTAAAATTTGTGTGAAAAAGAAAAAACAAACAACAAAAAAAAGAAATTTATTTCGTTTGTTTTCATTTAATTTTACTCTATATAAAAAAAAAGTCTCGCATTGTTCTTGGCTTTTAATTTTACCTTATATATATATTTTTTTTCTTGGGGGTACAAAACTTTATTAAGGCAATCATGAAGGGAAGACGTATTCCTTCGGTATTCATTTTATATTAAAAAAAAGACCGAGGAGAAAAAGGAAAATGGATAACGACTAAAAAATAAAAGTATATCATCTAAAAGTCTTGGAGACTGTTCACGTTCGCCTTAGGAAGCCTTCCCTTTGTAAGCAAAAGGACTGCTTGTTGGGTTTGAACGTGATCGGCCTCTAAAATTCATCCCCATACGATTGCTGTTGCTCCCGTCTCTTTTTTAGATTTTATCATTAAGGAAAAGAAATTACTAAAAAATAAATCCCTCGATTCCAATTTTGATGAGTGAGGGCGAAACATGTCAATTGACTCGTTTTGATTTTTTTTTTCTCTATTTCCCTACTTTTATTTTTTAGTCGCTATTCATTGTTCTTTTTCTCCTCAGTCTTTTTTTATATAAAATGATATATGATTCCCCTTATTTTACTGATCGCAGAATGAATGCAATGGATATCGAAAGGTAATTATATATTAGAGAATGGTACCATTAAAAAGGGCAATATTTAGTGCTACAGAATATATTTTTCTATATTGTTACCATTATTGGCAATGCTCTTTTGTCAGTTTCATCTGATGCTTAGGTCGTTAATTTGTTACTCCTATCTGTGCCGTCACACTGAAATCGACAAACCCATCTCCTAACTGTATAGATGTCAACTTCGTCGGTTTCGTAAACGTTCAAGTGGTGCCAATGACTGTTGATTGGTTACATCTTTTTCTGTATAGAAGAATTTAATGACGTACCTCTGATTCTGACGCACGTCTATTACAGGGGCTGTTTCAGAGCCTTACACCGTCAATATCTTCAACAGACAGATGAAATTTTTAGGTCAGTAATCAAAACGATTCAATTTGCAATTCCTTCTGAATAAAAATACAGGAGGCACTACTTTTAGAATACCCCCTCCTACTCTCTTGAAATTCTTTTATTTTTTTGTTATCCCAATAACTTTCTATGTTTACTGGATTGATTGAGATCTTTCGAAGATACCACTTTCTTGTAATATTATATATTAGACCTTGTTATTTAGTTAACTTTTTCTCTCTGTTTAGGGACTCTGACTTCAACTAGGGATGCTACTTTTTCCTATTTGTCCAGTCTAACTGTCAGGGTTAACAGCTGCTTATATTAGTAAAGGACGATCAGCGTTTGTATAACTATACTATACAGATTCGAAAACATTTTCAAAAAACAAATATATAACAAATAAATGTTATCAAACGCAAGATAAGTTACTTTTCTCCCTAACTGAATAACTTTTTAGTGTTTTTATTTAATGTAACATGTTTATTCAGCTCGAAAATCATACAGTGTTTACCGATGTATTTGAAAATTACAAATGGCGCCGGACACTCTGTTGAACACGGTAAGTTTGGGAAAATGAGTTAAAAATTAAAAAAAAAACTATACAAACTACTGTTAGCAACTCGCTCAATATATGTTACCTTGACATAGGCTGACATATATTCGGTGTTTTTTAACAGTATTTTGTATAGTTTTTATTTTCAACTCATTTTCCCAAACATTCCGTGCTCAATAGAAAGTCCGGCGCCATTTGTAATTTTCAAATACATCGGCGAAGACTGTATGTTTTTCGAGCTGAATCTACATGTTACATTAAATAAAATCACTAAAATTATTCTATATGTTTTTCGAGCTGAATAAACATGTTGCATTAAATAAAATCACTAAAAATTATTCATTTATTTTTCGAATCTGTGTGTATAGTAACAAAAACCCGATCGTCAAGTAAATTTGTCGTGAAACATTGCTTGTCGGGTATTATTAGGCAAGGCACCCAGTGGTTAAACCTCATTTAAGGGCTGTGTAGAAAATGTCACAAATAATAGCCTCTTACGTATCAAGTAGAAATATATCTTGGTTGTAGTGGAAAAGAAAATTCGAGATTGAATAATTTACGAATTGGAATTATTTTATTCATAATCGCATGTCGAATTCGCGTGCACTCGGTGCAGCCTTTCACCTTCGGTGCATGAACAAAGCAGATTCGTTTTCGATAAACTCAGCTCATTTCACACTTCACAACGTCTGCTAGTTCCAGATCGAATTGGCATGCAATGCCTCAAACTACGCAACAGCCTACGATATTTGTGTTTTTCTAATAGCGTGGTCGAGTTTCAGTGCACGATTTTGGATTCCTACTTTTCCTTTGACTTTTTGTTGTTTATTCGTCAAAAATATTATTTCATTTAGATAACATGTGTTAGAATTGGTTGAAATATTTTTTTATTTTAATTCAATGAAATTAACAAGGTGTATATAGTCGTACTTATTCTGAAGCAATAACAGCAAGTGTTGGTTCTGCAACACAGAATTAAAAAGTGTGAGACACCTAACATCCAACTATAAGACTTTGCTGGGGGATTGCTACTATACGACCCAACACAATGCAGTATGTAAATATCTGCACTGGAGATCTATGAAAAGTAGACTATCGAACGCAGCAGCAAGCCATAGGGATATATACCGGAAAAAAAACAGTTGGAAATAAGTCATACAGCATCCATTATAACTATTCGATTCCTATAATTACGTACCTAGAAAACGACGGCATAAAACCTGACATAGTGTAAAATGTTTTTAACTTCTGATGGGGATATGAGACGAATGGATTCGCCAATCATTTTTATAACCAACGGCTGTGCTAAACAACCAATGCAAACGTCGCAAAATTATTATAAAAATTGTCGAATTTTTAGATTCAATCAGTTCACCGTTTGCTACGTCACGGACCGCATTTAATTCTTCGCCGCCATCTTGGTTACTGATCTGAACTACGCCGCCATCTTGGTTACTGATCAGAACTACACCGCTATCTTTGTTCAACATAATATCTCAGAACTTAAGAGGTTAACTACGCCACGGACCGCATTTGATTCTTGGTCGCCATCTTGGTTACTGATCTTAACTACGCCGCCATCTTTGTTGAACACAATGTCTCAAAACTTAACACATAGTGATATGGGACATTAAGAAAAAAGAAAGGAGCAACATTAGTAGAAGTTAGTGCTCCCAATGATGCTGCGTTAAACAGAGTTGAAAGGGAAAAGATAACAAAAATACCATGTGTGATATCAAAAGAAACCGAAATCTTAATAAGATATTTATGATTCTAGTAATTGTAGGAACGCCTGGACTAATTAAAAACAAATTTTAAAACTACATGGTAAATATACCTGGTGAACCAAATGCACAAAGGATTGAAACAATAACACTTAAAAGGTCGCCTAGAATCTTAAAAAGATCTCGCGGTTGGATTACTGGAGTTGGCTGGTGAATGTTTGGCTTCCCAGCTTGAAGAAACTTATAAGAAAATAAACAAAAAATTCAGGATAAAGATTTACAAATAATATTTGCTTTAAAATACAGTCTTAACCATTTTAATCTCCACTTTATCCCTATTTTCATTATATTGTTAATATATATATATATATATATATATATATATATATATATATATATATATATATATATACATATTAAATTATTGGAATATATATATATATATATATATATATATATATATATATATATATATATATATATATATATATTATTGGATTTTTTTCCTTTTTTTCCTTGTACAATTTTTGTGAATTATTCCATGGATTCTGTCTTTGGATTATTTTGGACCATCTTCAAATTAAGGGATTTCCTTGGATTTTACTTGTGCAAATGGACATTCAATTAACTTTTTTGAAGTTATATATTTGGATTTTACCGTCACTGGATTATTTATCTTCCACCAGACTATCCATTCACGTGTAATCACCTTTTTCTTCACCATATTTCCTCTGCTTCACTTTCTGTTATCAAGTAAGATCTTTGACTTACTTGTAGTTTCATCAAATACTTTTGTATGCAAAATCCGATCCCGCATTTTGCTAATTCATACCCTCTGATGAGAAGGAAAGTATTTCTTCGAAACTCCGCGGATTAAGGACTATCCACTTATCTAGTGTTTCCCTTTCAGATTAAATATGTTTTAACTCATTTCAAAGTGTTTTTTAACATGTTTTATTAACTATTTGCTCGTATTATAAGCTCTATCTCCTATTTGGTTTTATCGAGCTTTTACATCTGGCTGAGATAACTTTATAAATATTAATTAATTATACATTAATTTTACCATCTTGGATCATTTTGGTAAATTTAATTGTAATTTTTAATGTGTATATATATATATATATTTAATGTGTGTATATATACATATATATGTATATATATGTGTATATATATATTTAATGTGTATATATATATATCATTTTTACTTCAATATATATATATATATATATTGAAGTAAAAATTGTTAAAAATGACAGATTTTTGCATAATGACACTTTTTTTACATGATTACAGGATAAACATCTTATTCTGGCAACATAACTCAATCCCAGATTTAAGTTTGATTTCCTTGAAAATAACTACAGTAGCCTGCCTCACGACAAGACTATTACAGAATGGTTAACACAAGATATCTATGCTATAACCAAAAGAAAAAAAACAATTCATTCAATGTATCACAAGTTATGGAGACTGACTTGTCTGACGTATCTGTGGAGAAGAGTGATGATGATAATGACTTTAATTTTAGTTTTGAAAAGTGCCTCACTGAATTAAAGAAAAAAAAAACAAAGAAAAGGTCGAATCAATACAGAATGAAGCAGACAGTGAAATAAACAAACAAATATATTTCTTAAAGATAGAAATGGAAAAATATAAAATATTAAAAAAATATATAAAATGTTACGATGTTTTTTAATGGTGGAATTCAAATTAATATTAATTTCTCATCCTGGCATCCTAAGCCAGGAAATATTTATCAGTACGCTCATCTTCTGCTGAAAGTGAAACGGTCTAAAATTTATTTTCAATCGATATTCATCCAATAATTGCCCTTTACTCCTACCTGGTCAAAATGGCTCTTTTTCCATTGCCCTTCTTCCGTATCCGATTTTTCCGTTGTCCTTTTTCCGTATCCCATTTTTCCGTTGTCCTTTTTCCGTATGCCATTTTTCCGTTGTCCTTTTTCCGTATCCCATTTTTCCGTTGTCCTTTTTCCGTATCCCATTTTTCCGTTGTCCTTTTTCCGTATCCCATTTTTCTGTTGTCCAATTCTCCTTTATCAATTTTCCTAAATTCATAAATTTAACTAAAAATGATCACCCGTTTTCGGACCATATTCATTGTTTTAAAGCAGCTAACTAATTATTTTTATCACTCGGCAAAATCGTAAAACCATTAGTAATCGCTTTATTGTTCATATTATCACTCAGACTTATGGTTAGTAGTAGAAATGCCTCGTCTTTTATGACTGTTGACAATGAAATATTTTATACTAGCGTTTGACCAGGAACATGAACAGGGCCAAGATTAAAAACAAACAAAATCTTTTACGTGTTCTTAAAACGCTTTCTGGTTCAAAAGAGGTGATCATTTAACGTTAAATTTATATGCGAAACTGATTTTCAAACGGTTTACATGCAATGGTCTAAAAAATGAGGAATCGAATTTTTCTTTTGGCGACAAAAAGTTATTAAAGAAAAAAAACGAAACAAAGAAAAGATCGAACCAATACAGAATGAAGCAGACAGTGAAAGAAATAAACAAATATATTCTATAAAGATAGAAATGGAAAAATATAAAATATTAAAAAAATATATAAATATAATATCTCACTGCTGATGCTAAATATCTCACGGTAAATATCTCACTGCTGATGCTATTCTCTATCTATATAAGAGCCAGGTACGTCCAAGGATGGAATATTGTTGCCACATCTGGGCAAGAGCTGCTAGAAAGGACTTGTCCTGCCTTGATAGAGTTCAAAAGACTTGTCCTGCCTTGATAGAGTTCAAAAGACTTTGTAGCCTCGTAGGAGATGTCCTTTTCTCTTCCTTGCAACCTCTATCTCACAGAAGAGATGTTGTGAGTTTGTCTCTGATGTATCATTATTTTTATGGAAAGTGTTCGACTGAGCTTCAATCTATGGTCCCCCCTCGCCAAACTTTCACAAGAAACACTTGTCGAGCTGTCACACTATCAATAATTCCCCCCACTCTTTATCTGTGCCTAAACCTAAACGTAGATTCCATGAACAAAGCTTCTTTCTTAGAACTGCACGCCTGTGGAATTGTCTTCCGTTTTCCTGCTTTCCGGCTGACTACAATATGGTTGTGTTCAAGTCTAACGTAAATAAGTTCTTGATGAGCCGTTCTATATAAGTTATCAAATTTACCAAATTTTCATTACTAATGATTACTATATTGTCCAATTTCTACTGTACACTCTTTAACCCTTATCCTTGAGTGGCCTCTTGGCCTTGATAAGTGGTGATGCCTATGTAAAAAAAATATATATATATAAAATGTGACGATGTTTTGATGGTGGAATTCAAACAAATATGAATTTCCCATCCTGGCATCCTTAGCCAGAAAATATTTATCAACACACTCATCTTCTGTTGAAAGTGAACGGTTGTTTAGTATTGAAGTTAATGTTTATTTACCAGGTAGAAATCGTCTGAAAGGCGAGACTGGAGAAATTGTAATGTTTCTACAATTATAATTTAAGAATTTTAGGACTTAAATATGATTAACAGCGACGTATTTAAGCTTATTACTTAACTAAATTCATCTTTTTATTGTTACTAACCAAATGTTTTTTTAACTAGAAAGAATATCTAATTTCATTTCAAAGGCTTTTGTATTCATTTTCTACTAGATGTAATATTTTCCTACAAAAACATGAGTTTGCTTAAACTTTCTGTTATGCGTGCAGGTTGAACCAAATAACGTATAAGGCAATACAAATGAAGACTCAACAAACAAAGGTAGATCAATAAGAAGTGTATTAGGAAAAGTATATTTGCAGTATATTTACATAATGGTTGTCAGGTAAGAGAGTCTTGGCTGGAGAACATATCTGCTCTCGGCCATCGGTGGCTTCTGGTTAACACACACTCAGACTAACCGAGTCTTGCTATTTATGTGTAATATTATCCCCATATGTAAATGAGTGGGTGCCACCACAACACTTTCCCACATGAATATTTCTAAATAAAAAAATACTTATCTTTTTGTTAACTCAGTTATATAAATATTTCGCAATTGTATCATATTTTTCTTGATTTTTCATTTACCAAACGTTGTTCCTGTTAAGTTAGCATTTGCTAGCTGGTGATCGTAATACTCTTCAATGTTTTATTTATTTCCATTTTAATATACATGAACGTCCATTTAATATGGTTCAATTTTCTTTTGTATTTTTGTGCTTACAAACTTCATTTTTTTTGGCGAATCAAAGTAAATCTTTTAGAGCTCACTTGCCTACCACCTTATCAAACAGTTTGAAATGTTCAAGTATTTTTTCGCATCTACTTGCCAAATGTCTAGATGACGCTTCTCAGAGAGTTCACAATTTAAATTTAAAAGATTTCAAACGAATTGGCAAGTTATATTTTATTTTATTTTCCTGAAGCCACTTTGACCTCACTTTGTCTGACCATTTTGTCCTTTGATATAGTTTTTTTGCATTTTAAAGTTAAAATATACATGAATATCTCAAAATGAATTTATCAAAGTCTTGGATAAGTCTTGGACGTTTACGAGTTTGTCAAATGAAAAAATATTATCTCTACATTTAAAAGTACCTTCTACCCAAGGAGATTCTACTTTTCGGGCAATATTTGTGAACCCTATATAACAAAATTAATTAAGAATTTAGGAAGAGGGTTAGTATCACGTATAAATTTAGGGCAATTATTGAATAAATAGCGAGTGAAAATAGCTCGTTGTTCAAGAATCTTTTAAAGAGGGGTTCCTCCTCCCCCAAAATTATATTAAAACATATTTTTAACTTTTTAGGGTTCTTTAAAATCAAATAAAATCAATTTCTATAAGTTATGAACACGCTTCATACTACTGCACTCGTCTTGCTCCCCTAGCGAGGAAAGTTAGACACAAGGTCGTTTTTTAATGTGGAAATATCTAGCTCCAAGAAAAGGGGCACTCTGGGTCGGAACAAAAGTAAAAAATTGCCACAGTCTAGAAGTATTTCCGTTTTATTGAACGAAATAAGAATCGATGAAATATAGCATCATAACAGATACTACACTTTATTAACATTTCGGTCGATGTACGAAAGGGGCCAGAAATCTAGTCCCTGGAAAACTCGTCCCTTTTTGATAGGTTAGAAAACTGGCCTCTTATTGAATAAATATCGATTGAAAACACATTTTATGACCGTTCTTGAAAGACATATTGTTTTTAAAAAAGACTATACTCCCCTAATATTTAAAAAAAATTATTTGTACGAGTTTTCCGGGTACGAGTTTTCCTAAATTCATATGTGATTTAACGCGCAAGATATCTGTTCGTGTTACATTTAAGCTTCTGTATGCTATTAAATTCAGAGAAGCAGGAAACAAGAAGCGAATTCCAAATCTAGCAGTTCATATGAAAAAACATTACAATAGAAAGCTTTCCGGCAGTGAAGGTTGGGGTTTCGTTGCTTGCCGATAGTATATGTAAAAGTGTAATAAGTTTATCAGAGGCCATTGGATTAAAGTACTTGTAAAATAGACAAGGATGCAACACTGCGGCGATTGGACCAGGGTTGGAGCTTGACCGATACTGCGAAACCTATTAGATAGTACTTTTCGACCCTGGCTAAAAGCAGGGTAGTTGATGTATCAGCTCAGATATGGCAACAGTACTCCATGAATGGGCGACTGGTGGAGTTGTAGGCATGTAGGATACGGTCTCGCACGATAGAGAGAGTTCACGTGATATTGTTTAGCCAATCAGAGCATCCGCTATCAAATACCTGAAATGTAGTATTCTACTAATCTATGTATTTATGAAAGTGAAAATGTCTGTGCGTGTGTACATTTCCCTACCAAACTACTCTGTCAATTTTCAGTCAACAGACTCGAGATTTGACATAAAGGGCATTGAGATTTGGGAAAATCTTTTTAATTGGTTGGCTGTCAATGAGTCAAAGTTCAATGATTTGACCTTTGAAAGGACTGTCGAACTTCTCCGCCAATTTTGGGTCTAAACACTTGAAATTTTACATGTAGGTTACTTGGACATGGATCAAACTTTTTAATTTGATTTGAGCCCAAGACAATAAATGGTAAGAGGTCAAAACTGGGGTCAAAGTTAAAAAAATACCTGTACGGTCTCTACCAAATTACTCAGCCAATTTTTGGTCTAAACGTTAGAAATTTTACATAAAGTGTATCGACAGAGGGGAAGCTTTTTAATCGGTTTTGAACTGGAAATTTAGCCGGAAATTTAGCTGCCAACGCGTCAAAATCCAATAGCTTTGACCTTTGCGATGTCTAGCAAACTACTCAGCCAATTTTGGGTTTAAACATTTGGAATTTTACATAAAGAGTATTCAAACATGCAGCAAGCGTTTTAATCAGTTTTTGGGCGAAAATTCGCCTGCCAAGAGGTCAATGTTGAAAGAGTTGACCTCTACAGACTCTACCCAACTCGTCAACTAATTTGGGCCTAAACACTTGAAATTTTAGATATAGGTTACCTGGACATTAGTAAGACTTGTTAATATATATATATATATATATGTATAAGGAATGAAAAAATGTACCAGCGGTGGTTGACGTTATGTTTAAAGAAAAAATAGAAAAAACCGAATGAAATTATTAAAAAATCAACGTTTCGTCCTTGTCTCAGAGAACATCTTCAGGGTAATTGAAATAAAAATGTGATAAAAGAAAAAGTCATAGATCGTGCGAAAAAAGACAGTTTTTTTAAAATCCAACCATGTCGGGAAAGGACGAATATATATATATATATATATATATATATATATGTATATATATATATATATATATATATATATATATATATATATATATGCTCATAAAATTATGCACAGTACATAGGGTCCGACAAAGCCGGGCTGAACTGCTAGTTATAAATAATTAAGGTTTTACTAAAAATGTACGACTAAAAATTAAACATGAGAAATGTACAACTAATTGCCGCTGCTGCTGCTGCTGATAAACACAGACTGGTTTCGTCAGCATAAAATATCGTAAAACAACATTGCGGTCTTATTAAAATAAACAATACAACGAATTTGCACAGAAGTTTCGAGAGGTTATTTTTGGCAAATATCTTTTTAACTATGTATCTAAAAGGCATTTACTAATGAAAACTCCTGCCTTTTTATTATTTATTTCCTCTTACATGGGCTATCTACTGAGTTCCGCAGCGCAAAACCATTTGTTTTATTAAAATGAAAAAAAAAAAAAACTAAACAAACTTAATCACAGTAACAACTTTCAGCCGAGAGTTTATTTCATTTGTCGAGGGGGGGGGCGAATAAAATATTTTGCAAGTGACGTTTTTTTTTTAATATTTACTTTTGTAACACTACAAAATCTCTGTAAAAAGTAGAGGAAATCCTTAAAGATTGGGACAATTCTCGAACATAGTGTGCATCATATGGGGGAGGCATTTTTTTCCACATTTAAAAACATTAGTGTCTAACTGCCGTTGTGGGAAAGCAAATAAATAACTATTATTACTTTTAATGTGTTTCTGTTTTTTTCTTTCTTTTTTACTTTTTCGTTTAATAATCTTCTTCTCCTCTTCTTTTTTTATAAATAAAACAGTAGACGTATGTGTGTGTAAATATCTAACAGGTAACTCTTAAACTACTGGCCACATAGCACTGAAAGTCTGAAGAAATTATATTCATGCAGAAGGGTCGTTTATAGTGAATAATATCCTTGCTTATATGCATGTATATCGCATACAGACATCGGCAAATTTATATGTAAAATGTTCATTAAGCATTAGCTGACATTTTTATGCGTATGCCTGTACATTTGTTTTTATCAGGCTGGAACGCTCCTTTTTTTTTTTAATTTCAATTCTAACTGATGGCACCAACTCATTTTTTATGTTTTTTCTTTCTTTTTTTTTTTTACTTTTTCGTTTAATAATAAAGTTTCGTTTCATTATAACGCGACTCTGGTTCATTGATCAATAAAGCCAATAAGGTGTTTTAAAAATTTTCTAAAACAATGTTTTTTAGTTATCATCGACTACTGGTTTTAATTTTTTTTGTTTATTTTTTTAATTGATTTTTAGTCATGCATAATTAATAAAACCAAGGTACGGCTAATCTACAAAATAAACTTGTTTAATTTGTTACAAAGATGTTTAACGAAAACAAACAAAACAAAAACACAAAAAAAAAAAACGAAAAAATAAGTGACACACAGAATCGGATAAATAATTGCTTCAGTCTTTAAGGATTTTATTATATATATACTAGTGTGTCTAGTTTCAGCTTTAAAAGAGAATATTAAAAAAAAGTGTTAATACTTTTTTATATGTATTGAACAAGATATTTACCAAAAAAATAACCTCTTGACTGAAATGTGTGAATAAATTCATTTTATTGTTTATTTTAAAATACCACAAAAGATTTTTACAATATTTTGCGCTGACAAACCCAGTAGTTCGTGTTGTCGAAGTTTTCTTTTTTTTTACACAGTGATCACCACTTATCAAGGCCCGGAAGCCACTCAGGAATAAGGGTTATTGCAAGTACATTACGTTAGTGTGGAGATTTGATGAAGTGTTTACTTAAGGGGGCGGTTCATTAGGAATTTGTTAACATTGGACTTGAAGACATCTAAGTTGTAGTCCGGTGGGAAGCAGGCAGACGGAACAGAGTTCCACAGGCGTGCAGTTCTAAGAAAGAAGCTTTGTTCATGGAATCCGCGAGTTGATTTAATAGCTAATCAGCAGCAGGAGCAAATATTCGTACGTAATTTTGTCGTACATTTTTAGTAAAGCTCGTTATGCACGACTAAATTTAGGCACGACTAAAATGTACGCTCGGCTCCTGCTGATTCAAACAACTTTGATTCGCAATAACACGCTGCTGCTTCCCGACTAACTGCTGTATAACATGACCGTTTTTAAGTTCAACGCAAACAAATTCCCGTTGAGTCGGCCCAGTAAATATTGAATTTCTACTCAATTATCAGCATTATCAGTTATGATAATATTCAATCAGTAACCCTTATTCTCGACTTGTCTCTGGGCTTGATAAGCGATGATTCTCTGTAAAACATCTAAGTACTAATTTAATTGTCCATACGCCGGTGTAACAAAAACAATCATCATCGCAAACATTAATTAATGAAAAATAAATGATATCCCTTTATAGTCGCTTTTTTTCAGTTAAACATCATAAAACAATTTCCTTTCAAAAATTTAAAAAAAAACATGGCTGTCTGTTTACGGTCCCAGATTGGCTATTTTATTTTAAATTAAAAAAAGTCAGGTTGAGATGAGACTTTTTTTATTATTATAGTTTCTTTTTAAATTAAAAGAAATGGGCAAGTGAATTGGCATCTGTTCCTTTATAATTTATATATAAGATTATCCAGGAGAAACAAAACAAAACAATGTGTTCAGTGTTGAAATTGCATTAAAAAATATCCAATTTTTTTTAAAATCAATTCTTTATAGCTGTAAAACTTGAACAAAGAATTCGCCAAAAAATTGTTTTCAATTCGTCGTTAATTGTTTCATTTTATTTTTTTTTATTAATTTTATTTAGTATGTGCTTTAAAAATTTTCAAGTACCGTGGAATTTCCACAGATTCTGTTAGTGCTTATTTTATTTTTTTTTGTTGTTTTTTCTTCTTTTTGTTTATTTATTATGTCTCCCTTTCTCCCTATTTCTCTTGCACTTGGTCTTGCTGAATTAATGTTTGTTCTCTCTGCCTCTCTCTTTTCCCCCCCCCTCTCTCTCTCTCTTGCTTATTTTCTCTCTGTCAATTTCTTGTCTTTTTATACTCTGGTTTAAATGTAATTGAAAAAAAAATAGATCCAATGCGAATGCGGGAATTTATAGTTAAGTGATTTGAACCTGTATAATTCTAATACATTTTCGCTAGCAAATTTATATGAAAATTAGTTGATTTAAATATAAGATGTTTCTAAAATATTCTACAGAGAACCTTTTTTTTTAATTTTATTTTATACTTTTATATGCCCTCCTTCGCACTCTCCCTCTTCTTCTTTCATCCCTATCTTGGATTAAGCATATTAGGAAGTGATGTACAAATTACCATTAACACTCTTTGTTTAATCAAATTGAGCTTAGGTATTTAGTCAATGCCAAAACATTGTTAATTCAATGCCCGCATAGCAGCAGCCAAATAGCGCAAAGGTTAGAAGCTCCAACTGTCATTTGGGCGGTCGGGTTTCAATCCTGGTTTTAAGTAGTTGCTTGTCTATCCGCACTGATAAGTTGCGAAACAGCGAAACACTACTGTATGTAGATGAATATAATGGTCCCTACTTTGGGTTGAGAATATTGGGAAGTGATATACAAATTACCATAAATTCTTTTGTTGGGAAGTGATATACAAATTGCCATTAATTCTCTTTGTGTAAACAAATTCAGCTTAAGTATTTGGACAATGTCAAAACATTGTTAATTCTCTGCCCGCATAGCAGCAGTCGAATAACGGAACTGGGCGGTCGGGTTTCAATCCTGGCTTGAAGTAGTTGTTTTCTAGCCACGCTGATGAGTTGTGAAACAGCGAAACAGTACTGTATGTACATGTCTATAATGCGCCCTATCTTGGGTTGAGCATATTTTGAAGTGATATACAAATGACCATTAATGATCTTTGCGTAATCAAATTGAGCTTAGGTATTTGGACAATGTCAAAACATCGCAGCAGTCGAATGGCGCAACGGTTAGAAGCTCCAACTGTCATTTGGGCAGTCGGGTTTCAATCCTGGCTTAAAGTAGTTGCTTGTCCAGCCGCACTGATGAGCTGTGAAACAGCGAACCAGTACTGTATGTGGATTGTTATATATATGTATATATGTATGTGTGTATGTTATGGTGGATTGATTGTTGCTATTTTTTCTGATGAGTTAAGGCAAAATAGATTCACTAATTGATATAATAATACAGTAATTGATTTTGTGCTACAAAACAGACACTGTCAAGAATTGTAACTGCCAATTGAAATAAAAGAAATAAATCGAAAGAAAAAATAAGAAATAAAAGAGATAAACACGCTTAAATTTCGAATATACAATTTTGTCATTTATTCATTATATGCTCTGTAATTACATTGAGCTTTTTAATAACGGTTGATATATATAAAGGGAAATATAAGTGAATAAAGAATACTGATTACAAACACACGCACACACACAGATATATACACATACATACATACATATATATATATATATATATATATATATATATATAATCAGACCGCCCAATCGTTAAATACACTTAAATATGATATTTTAATTAATGCAGATTTCGTATTTATTGGTATATTATATTGAAACCAATATATAGTAATGATTGAAAAAGTTAAAAGAAATGACTCGTGCGCCAGCACCGAGAATCGACACCAAATTGTTTAGCTTACAATTTATATTTGCCTTTGACGTTAATTCCTGAGTTTGTAAGGTTCTTTGTTGCAAGGCTAAAAATAAAAAAAAAATGAACCAATAGATATTACGTTACGCATGCATATTCGTACACTATCTTTCGACCATCGCCTGGGAAATTTGATTTTTTCAATTTCCACACTTTTGCATCGATTTTTCCTGGCCAAACCCAAATATAAAGTTCTGCATGATTTCGAATACCCTATATATTAAGTTTCATGCACGTCGACCAAAAACTTATAAAGGAGTTTGGCAGACAAAAGTATTAAAACAAAAATATATACGCATACATAAATATATATTGAAAGAAGTTTGTGTTTACTATAACCGTAATAGTTAACTAAAGATGATCATCCTATCAGAAAACCGAAAAAAACAACTAATAAGGAATTAATTAAAATGAACGTTTAAAAGAATATGCAAATTAGCTAGACCCTTTGCAGATGAATGCATTTCCATGAACCATATATAAGAAAGTTGTACTTTCTTTTTAAATAAATGGAAAAAAGGGGTTTTAATATGAATATCAATGCACAAAATCCCCAAGTTATAGGAGTACACACACACAAGCACACTCACACACATTGTTATGTCTCTTAGTTTTGTGCCTTAAACAGTATCTCCCTTGGCCGGACATTTTTTATAGAGTTTCCCCTGACTTGACACCGGCAGATTGACCGGTGTTTTGTCCTCTAACTCAGCTGCATTTCAAGCCGCGTGGCTTTGTTTTTCATCTCTCATTATCCTTAGCCGTTTTAAGCCATCTCCGGTAAGAAACATTATATTCTCTACTTCTTATTACTGTTTTAATAACTTAATGTTATTTTTTTATATTATTTTATTTCAACTACGAACTGGCTGATGCAATTACTATATTTATCACATGTTAAAAAAATAAATAAAAGGATAAAAATAAATAAAGTGAAATTAAAAATAATGGTACTAGAGCAGTGAGTGGTCCGGACGTTAATATTAACGTTATTATTTAAAAAGCCATTCTTAACATGGGGAGCGGAGGGTGTTTTGTACCTATTCTACACTTCAACCTTACAATTGAATTAAAAAAGCATATAATAAAACTTTAATTAAACTTGGAAATACGATTTAAAAAATAGCGCGGATCACTCTGTGCATTAACACCAAAATAATTAACCAACGAAAAAAAAAAACAACAGCATATTTTTCAAAACCAGTTAGATAAAATTATCCCTGACGATGAATCCTGAACAATTGGAAAGTACTCGGATTTATAATAAATATGGCGATGACATCAGCACCTTCCTGCCGGAAGTGGAGACTGTTACTCGGAAGTTGGAAAGAATCGAATTTAGAATTAATAGACAGAAAAATGTCCGTTCTTAATGAAATATGCCTAAGAGATAAAATGCTGTCTAAATATGTTGAGAGCACTAGAACGCTCCAAATCAATTGGTGAGATCGAGATATTTGGTTTATCTTGGAAAGTAAAGTCTCAGCTTCTCACCACATATATTTGGAGGCTCTGAAGTAGAAATTAAGTGAGGAATGAGCCTAAATTCAGCAAAAATCATCTGGGACTCATGAAGAGCATTCACCAACCGTTTGCAGCAAGTTATCGATGCACAGGCCGGTTACATTCAATAAAGTTTGGGCATTTTGAACTTAGTAATACAATTATAAATATTTACGTTCGGATGATCTCTATTTTTAAATTTATGATCTCTATTTTTAAATTTATGTAATGAATATTATCTAAAAACTTTGTAACCTTTATTATTAAACACCATATAAATATATATATATATATACGTACGATGTTTAATATATTAAACACTATGCACATATATGCATACATGGTGTATATATGCATTATGTACATATATATATATATACACACAGTGTTTAATATATACAATGGTATATATATATATATATATATATAACTACTTAATTTACTCACATAAAATTAATATGCGAAAGTAAAGATTTATGCGTAAACTTTAAGTATTTACTTCAAAAGTGCTCAATACGTAGGTAGAGCTAGTTAGTAATTTATAAAATATATATGGCGATTAAGCTACACTGAATATTCCGCATTTCATCCACTCTAGGACTCTTCAGGCTTATGCGCGAATTCTGTGGTTGTTTATCGTTTTTATATGCTCCTCTTCTATTGATATTTTAGTTAGCCAATCAGCTTTCTAGTATCCACCGCGCCCTTCCTATCAGCCAATGGGCATGTATAGTCTGTCAAACTGAAGGAAGCCACACGATATATATATATATATATATATATATATATATATATATAAGTAAATTTTTGGTACAACAGAATGGAAGGAGAAATTTCAGAGGAAACATAATTAATTTAAATACCAAAAAAAAAACAAAGAAATGGGCAGGTGAAATTAAAATTTTTTCCTTAAGGCCTTATCGTCTGACCCTCTAAGAGGAAACGTCAGAATGATAGATTAAAAACTAAGAAAACGAATGAGGGAAGAGGGGAATTTTGGTTACAGTTGGAAGAACAGTGGAGAAAAAAAAAAAAAAAAAAAAATCTCACTGTTCAGGTGGTTTTAAATCAATAAATATCTCCAACTGATGTCTAAGAATCTTTTGTCTACACAGGCTAGGTCGAGAGTTGTTAATAACTAACGCCTCAATGATATTGAGATGATAGTTCGACCTAGCACTGTATAAAACAGAAAACCACCCATCGGAATATTGATCGGCACACCTATTTATACTCAACAGGTGATCGCCGATTGCAGACTCATGAGCCTGGGAGTGCCCGGATGCTCTCGAAACCTGGTGTAGTCGAATATCCCGAGGGATATGTTGGGATATTCTCATTTCTAATCTTTGGGACGTTTTGCCAACGTAGTCAGCTCCACACTGACAAACGAATTTATAAACAACAGAGTTCTTTTGAATGGTTGGCAAAACATCTTTACGAAAAGAAGAGAAAAAGGTTCGAGTTGTGTAAACTACTCTAAGCATAGTAGCTGGAAAACATCGTTGAGTAACAGAAGAAATCCTTTTAACAATATGAAGGCCATCAGGACCCAACCATGGTAATTTTAGATAAATGGGACAACGTGATGGACCAATATGTTTACCGCTATTAAATGTAGTAATTTTACGTTCAATAGTAGATTTTATTATATTAATGGGATATCCATTATTAAGAAAAATAGTTGTAATTTCACTAAGTTCCGTATCAAGACGGTTTGGTGAACAAATCATAAGTGCACGATGCGTAAGAGCGCTAATGAGGTTTATTTTTCTAGACTGAGGGGCAAAAGAAAACCAATTAAGATAGAGCCCTGTAAATGTAGGTTTTCTATAAACAGAGGTCTCAAACGTAGTACCAACTTTAGAAACACGAACGTCGAGGAATGGGAGAGAGCTACAGTCTTCAACCTCCATAGTAAATTGTAAAGATGGATGCAGGTTGCAAAGAAGACGAAGAAACTGTTCAGCTTCGCTCCGAGAGGGAAAGCATGCAAAAGTATCATCAACGTAGCGTGTGTAGAATGCTGGCTTAATAATTTTGGAAAATAATTCGTTTTCCAAAAATCCAACGAAAATGTTGGCTAACGAAGGACCAAGAGGGCTACCCATTGATATCCCATCAATTTGACGGTACATAATGTTGTTGAAACTAAAGGAGACTGATTTAGTAGCAAGTTCCATTAGTTCAACAAAAATTCGTTCAGGAAATTGTGGAGATTTTAAGGGGCCACGGTATAGATAGTCAGCACAAATACCAATGGTTTCATCCAAAGGTATATTAGTATAAAGACTATTAATATCAAAGGAAGCCAAGAACTCGGTATTTTTAGATAAAGGTAATTTTTGTATCTGAGATACGAATTGAAAAGAATCAGAGATACAATGGACCGAATAAAAAGAAAGCACAGGTTTAAGAAGGTCAACTAGCCATTTACCAAGTTCGTGTTGTGCAGAACCCAACATAGATAAAATGGGTCGCAAAGGAATGTTGGGTTTATGGACCTTGGGTAAACCGTACATTCTAGGCCTTTGAGAACCGATGGGTCGGATTCTATCATAGATCTCCTTAGAAATAAATCCGCTTTTATGAAGTTGAAGAAATCTTTTCTGGATTTTTATTTCCATACGAAAAGTATCATCATGGCATAAATCACCCAAACGGAGAAACTTACTTTTATCGTCCAAGATTTGTAACATTTTGGAGATATAATCCGTTTTGTTAAGTATAACAACGCCCGATCCTTTATCCGGGCGAGAAAGGTAAATGTCGGGAGTAGACCTAATTAATTTTGCAGCTTCAAAATGATTTTTCTGCCAAATAAAATCACTAGATTTAGTATTTATGGCAGAAAACCTCCGACCTAATTCGCCCAACTGAATTTTAACACTAGTTAATTCATCAGTAGAGATAGGCGAATGGTGTTTTAATTGAGTATACAATAATTCAATTTCACTAAATACTGAGATTTTATCAACAGAAGGGGGAGGAATGCAAAATTGTAAGCCAGCAGATAAAACAAATTCTTCTGTAGTGGACAAAACATGAGAAGAATAATTAAATATATGTTTATCCAAATTTGTTATAATCCCAAACTTCTTAGTAATTAAATTTTTTAAATATTTATCATAAGAAGAAGTACATTTAATACGGGTAAAATTATCGCCGATGGATAAAAACCTAGAAAAACGGAGTTTATCAAAGAAAGATAGTTCTTTCCAAACCATGGCCCAAAGAAAAAGGTGTTTACTACGTAACGAATTATATGTATCAGAATTAAACAGGATTTCATCTTGTAGGAAAACACGTTGAACTGCCAATGTATTTCTACATTTAATTTTAGAAATACGATGGCAGATATAACCGGGAGCAACATGATTTAGGCGGCAAGATTTAAGAAATTCCATCCTACACTTCAAAACGATTAACTTATTTTTAATACGTATAACTTTGTTTAACGTTTTGATAAATTGTGAGTTGTACCGACCTCGAAAATATGTAAGTAAATTTTTGGTACAACAGAATGGAAGGAGAAATTTCAGAGGAAACATAATTAATTTAAATACCAAAAAAAAAAAAAAAACAAAGAAATGGGCAGGTGAAATTAAAATTTTTTCCTTAAGGCCTTATCGTCTGACCCTCTAAGAGGAAACGTCAGAATGATAGATTAAAAACTAAGAAAACGAATGAGGGAAGAGGGGAATTTTGGTTACAGTTGGAAGAACAGTGGAGAAAAAAAAAAAAATCTCACTGTTCAGGTGGTTTTAAATCAATAAATATCTCCAACTGATGTCTAAGAATCTTTTGTCTACACAGGCTAGGTCGAGAGTTGTTAATAACTAACGCCTCAATGATATTGAGATGATAGTTCGACCTAGCACTGTATAAAACAGAAAACCACCCATCGGAATATTGATCGGCACACCTATTTATACTCAACAGGTGATCGCCGATTGCAGACTCATGAGCCTGGGAGTGCCCGGATGCTCTCGAAACCTGGTGTAGTCGAATATCCCGAGGGATATGTTGGGATATTCTCATTTCTAATCTTTGGGACGTTTTGCCAACGTAGTCAGCTCCACACTGACAAACGAATTTATAAACAACAGAGTTCTTTTGAATGGTTGGCAAAACATCTTTACGAAAAGAAGAGAAAAAGGTTCGAGTTGTGTAAACTACTCTAAGCATAGTAGCTGGAAAACATCGTTGAGTAACAGAAGAAATCCTTTTAACAATATGAAGGCCATCAGGACCCAACCATGGTAATTTTAGATAAATGGGACAACGTGATGGACCAATATGTTTACCGCTATTAAATGTAGTAATTTTACGTTCAATAGTAGATTTTATTATATTAATGGGATATCCATTATTAAGAAAAATAGTTGTAATTTCACTAAGTTCCGTATCAAGACGGTTTGGTGAACAAATCATAAGTGTACGATGCGTAAGAGCGCTAATGAGGTTTATTTTTCTAGACTGAGGGGCAAAAGAAAACCAATTAAGATAGAGCCCTGTAAATGTAGGTTTTCTATAAACAGAGGTCTCAAACGTAGTACCAACTTTAGAAACACGAACGTCGAGGAATGGGAGAGAGCTACAGTCTTCAACCTCCATAGTAAATTGTAAAGATGGATGCAGGTTGCAAAGAAGACGAAGAAACTGTTCAGCTTCGCTCCGAGAGGGAAAGCATGCAAAAGTATCATCAACGTAGCGTGTGTAGAATGCTGGCTTAATAATTTTGGAAAATAATTCGTTTTCCAAAAATCCAACGAAAATGTTGGCTAACGAAGGACCAAGAGGGCTACCCATTGATATCCCATCAATTTGACGGTACATAATGTTGTTGAAACTAAAGGAGACTGATTTAGTAGCAAGTTCCATTAGTTCAACAAAAATTCGTTCAGGAAATTGTGGAGATTTTAAGGGGCCACGGTATAGATAGTCAGCACAAATACCAATGGTTTCATCCAAAGGTATATTAGTATAAAGACTATTAATATCAAAGGAAGCCAAGAACTCGGTATTTTTAGATAAAGGTAATTTTTGTATCTGAGATACGAATTGAAAAGAATCAGAGATACAATGGACCGAATAAAAAGAAAGCACAGGTTTAAGAAGGTCAACTAGCCATTTACCAAGTTCGTGTTGTGCAGAACCCAACATAGATAAAATGGGTCGCAAAGGAATGTTGGGTTTATGGACCTTGGGTAAACCGTACATTCTAGGCCTTTGAGAACCGATGGGTCGGATTCTATCATAGATCTCCTTAGAAATAAATCCGCTTTTATGAAGTTGAAGAAATCTTTTCTGGATTTTTATTTCCATACGAAAAGTATCATCATGGCATAAATCACCCAAACGGAGAAACTTACTTTTATCGTCCAAGATTTGTAACATTTTGGAGATATAATCCGTTTTGTTAAGTATAACAACGCCCGATCCTTTATCCGGGCGAGAAAGGTAAATGTCGGGATTAGACCTAATTAATTTTGCAGCTTCAAAATGATTTTTCTGCCAAATAAAATCACTAGATTTAGTATTTATGGCAGAAAACCTCCGACCTAATTCGCCCAACTGAATTTTAACACTAGTTAATTCATCAGTAGAGATAGGCGAATGGTGTTTTAATTGAGTATACAATAATTCAATTTCACTAAATACTGAGATTTTATCAACAGAAGGGGGAGGAATGCAAAATTGTAAGCCAGCAGATAAAACAAATTCTTCTGTAGTGGACAAAACATGAGAAGAATAATTAAATATATGTTTATCCAAATTTGTTATAATCCCAAACTTCTTAGTAATTAAATTTTTTAAATATTTATCATAAGAAGAAGTACATTTAATACGGGTAAAATTATCGCCGATGGATAAAAACCTAGAAAAACGGAGTTTATCAAAGAAAGATAGTTCTTTCCAAACCATGGCCCAAAGAAAAAGGTGTTTACTACGTAACGAATTATATGTATCAGAATTAAACAGGATTTCATCTTGTAGGAAAACACGTTGAACTGCCAATGTATTTCTACATTTAATTTTAGAAATACGATGGCAGATATAACCGGGAGCAACATGATTTAGGCGGCAAGATTTAAGAAATTCCATCCTACACTTCAAAACGATTAACTTATTTTTAATACGTATAACTTTGTTTAACGTTTTGATAAATTGTGAGTTGTACCGACCTCGAAAATATGTAAGTAAATTTTTGGTACAACAGAATGGAAGGAGAAATTTCAGAGGAAACATAATTAATTTAAATACCAAAAAAAAAAACAAAGAAATGGGCAGGTGAAATTAAAATTTTTTCCTTAAGGCCTTATCGTCTGACCCTCTAAGAGGAAACGTCAGAATGATAGATTAAAAACTAAGAAAACGAATGAGGGAAGAGGGGAATTTTGGTTACAGTTGGAAGAACAGTGGAGAAAAAAAAAAAAAAAAAAAAAAAAAAATCTCACTGTTCAGGTGGTTTTAAATCAATAAATATCTCCAGCTTCAAAATGTTTTTTGAAGCTGCAAAATTAATTAGGTCTAATCCCGACATTTACCTTTCTCGCCCGGATAAAGGATCGGGCGTTGTTATACTTAACAAAACGGATTATATCTCCAAAATGTTACAAATCTTGGACGATAAAAGTAAGTTTCTCCGTTTGGACATGATGATACTTTTCGTATGGAAATAAAAATCCAGAAAAGATTTCTTCAACTTCATAAAAGCGGATTTATTTCTAAGGAGATCTATGATAGAATCCGACCCATCGGTTCTCAAAGGCCTAGAATGTACGGTTTACCCAAGGTCCATAAACCCAACATTCCTTTGCGACCCATTTTATCTATGTTGGGTTCTGCACAACACGAACTTGGTAAATGGCTAGTTGACCTTCTTAAACCTGTGCTTTCTTTTTATTCGGTCCATTGTATCTCTGATTCTTTTCAATTCGTATATCAGATACAAAAATTACCTTTATCTAAAAATACCGAGTTCTTGGCTTCCTTTGATATTAATAGTCTTTATACTAATATACCTTTGGATGAAACCATTGGTATTTGTGCTGACTATCTATACCGTGGCCCCTTAAAATCTCCACAATTTCCTGAACGAATTTTTGTTGAACTAATGGAACTTGCTACTAAATCAGTCTCCTTTAGTTTCAACAACATTATGTACCGTCAAATTGATGGGATATCAATGGGTAGCCCTCTTGGTCCTTCGTTAGCCAACATTTTCGTTGGATTTTTGGAAAACGAATTATTTTCCAAAATTATTAAGCCAGCATTCTACACACGCTACGTTGATGATACTTTTGCATGCTTTCCCTCTCGGAGCGAAGCTGAACAGTTTCTTCGTCTTCTTTGCAACCTGCATCCATCTTTACAATTTACTATGGAGGTTGAAGACTGTAGCTCTCTCCCATTCCTCGACGTTCGTGTTTCTAAAGTTGGTACTACGTTTGAGACCTCTGTTTATAGAAAACCTACATTTACAGGGCTCTATCTTAATTGGTTTTCTTTTGCCCCTCAGTCTAGAAAAATAAACCTCATTAGCGCTCTTACGCATCGTACACTTATGATTTGTTCACCAAACCGTCTTGATACGGAACTTAGTGAAATTACAACTATTTTTCTTAATAATGGATATCCCATTAATATAATAAAATCTACTATTGAACGTAAAATTACTACATTTAATAGCGGTAAACATATTGGTCCATCACGTTGTCCCATTTATCTAAAATTACCATGGTTGGGTCCTGATGGCCTTCATATTGTTAAAAGGATTTCTTCTGTTACTCAACGATGTTTTCCAGCTACTATGCTTAGAGTAGTTTACACAACTCGAACCTTTTTCTCTTCTTTTCGTAAAGATGTTTTGCCAACCATTCAAAAGAACTCTGTTGTTTATAAATTCGTTTGTCAGTGTGGAGCTGACTACGTTGGCAAAACGTCCCAAAGATTAGAAATGAGAATATCCCAACATATCCCTCGGGATATTCGACTACACCAGGTTTCGAGAGCATCCGGGCACTCCCAGGCTCATGAGTCTGCAATCGGCGATCACCTGTTGAGTATAAATAGGTGTGCCGATCAATATTCCGATGGGTGGTTTTCTGTTTTATACAGTGCTAGGTCGAACTATCATCTCAATATCATTGAGGCGTTAGTTATTAACAACTCTCGACCTAGCCTGTGTAGACAAAAGATTCTTAGACATCAGTTGGAGATATTTATTGATTTAAAACCACCTGAACAGTGAGATTTTTTTTTTTTTTTTTTTTCTCCACTGTTCTTCCAACTGTAACCAAAATTCCCCTCTTCCCTCATTCGTTTTCTTAGTTTTTAATCTATCATTCTGACGTTTCCTCTTAGAGGGTCAGACGATAAGGCCTTAAGGAAAAAATTTTAATTTCACCTGCCCATTTCTTTGTTTTTTTTTGGTATTTAAATTAATTATGTTTCCTCTGAAATTTCTCCTTCCATTCTGTTGTACCAAAAATTTACTTACATATTTTCGAGGTCGGTACAACTCACAATTTATCAAAACGTTAAACAAAGTTATACGTATTAAAAATAAGTTAATCGTTTTGAAGTGTAGGATGGAATTTCTTAAATCTTGCCGCCTAAATCATGTTGCTCCCGGTTATATCTGCCATCGTATTTCTAAAATTAAATGTAGAAATACATTGGCAGTTCAACGTGTTTTCCTACAAGATGAAATCCTGTTTAATTCTGATACATATAATTCGTTACGTAGTAAACACCTTTTTCTTTGGGCCATGGTTTGGAAAGAACTATCTTTCTTTGATAAACTCCGTTTTTCTAGGTTTTTATCCATCGGCGATAATTTTACCCGTATTAAATGTACTTCTTCTTATGATAAATATTTAAAAAATTTAATTACTAAGAAGTTTGGGATTATAACAAATTTGGATAAACATATATTTAATTATTCTTCTCATGTTTTGTCCACTACAGAAGAATTTGTTTTATCTGCTGGCTTACAATTTTGCATTCCTCCCCCTTCTGTTGATAAAATCTCAGTATTTAGTGAAATTGAATTATTGTATACTCAATTAAAACACCATTCGCCTATCTCTACTGATGAATTAACTAGTGTTAAAATTCAGTTGGGCGAATTAGGTCGGAGGTTTTCTGCCATAAATACTAAATCTAGTGATTTTATTTGGCAGAAAAATCATTTTGAAGCTGCAAAATTAATTAGGTCTAATCCCGACATTTACCTTTCTCGCCCGGATAAAGGATCGGGCGTTGTTATACTTAACAAAACGGATTATATCTCCAAAATGTTACAAATCTTGGACGATAAAAGTAAGTTTCTCCGTTTGGGTGATTTATGCCATGATGATACTTTTCGTATGGAAATAAAAATCCAGAAAAGATTTCTTCAACTTCATAAAAGCGGATTTATTTCTAAGGAGATCTATGATAGAATCCGACCCATCGGTTCTCAAAGGCCTAGAATGTACGGTTTACCCAAGGTCCATAAACCCAACATTCCTTTGCGACCCATTTTATCTATGTTGGGTTCTGCACAACACGAACTTGGTAAATGGCTAGTTGACCTTCTTAAACCTGTGCTTTCTTTTTATTCGGTCCATTGTATCTCTGATTCTTTTCAATTCGTATCTCAGATACAAAAATTACCTTTATCTAAAAATACCGAGTTCTTGGCTTCCTTTGATATTAATAGTCTTTATACTAATATACCTTTGGATGAAACCATTGGTATTTGTGCTGACTATCTATACCGTGGCCCCTTAAAATCTCCACAATTTCCTGAACGAATTTTTGTTGAACTAATGGAACTTGCTACTAAATCAGTCTCCTTTAGTTTCAACAACATTATGTACCGTCAAATTGATGGGATATCAATGAGTAGCCCTCTTGGTCCTTCGTTAGCCAACATTTTCGTTGGATTTTTGGAAAACGAATTATTTTCCAAAATTATTAAGCCAGCATTCTACACACGCTACGTTGATGATACTTTTGCATGCTTTCCCTCTCGGAGCGAAGCTGAACAGTTTCTTCGTCTTCTTTGCAACCTGCATCCATCTTTACAATTTACTATGGAGGTTGAAGACTGTAGCTCTCTCCCATTCCTCGACGTTCGTGTTTCTAAAGTTGGTACTACGTTTGAGACCTCTGTTTATAGAAAACCTACATTTACAGGGCTCTATCTTAATTGGTTTTCTTTTGCCCCTCAGTCTAGAAAAATAAACCTCATTAGCGCTCTTACGCATCGTACACTTATGATTTGTTCACCAAACCGTCTTGATACGGAACTTAGTGAAATTACAACTATTTTTCTTAATAATGGATATCCCATTAATATAATAAAATCTACTATTGAACGTAAAATTACTACATTTAATAGCGGTAAACATATTGGTCCATCACGTTGTCCCATTTATCTAAAATTACCATGGTTGGGTCCTGATGGCCTTCATATTGTTAAAAGGATTTCTTCTGTTACTCAACGATGTTTTCCAGCTACTATGCTTAGAGTAGTTTACACAACTCGAACCTTTTTCTCTTCTTTTCGTAAAGATGTTTTGCCAACCATTCAAAAGAACTCTGTTGTTTATAAATTCGTTTGTCAGTGTGGAGCTGACTACGTTGGCAAAACGTCCCAAAGATTAGAAATGAGAATATCCCAACATATCCCTCGGGATATTCGACTACACCAGGTTTCGAGAGCATCCGGGCACTCCCAGGCTCATGAGTCTGCAATCGGCGATCACCTGTTGAGTATAAATAGGTGTGCCGATCAATATTCCGATGGGTGGTTTTCTGTTTTATACAGTGCTAGGTCGAACTATCATCTCAATATCATTGAGGCGTTAGTTATTAACAACTCTCGACCTAGCCTGTGTAGACAAAAGATTCTTAGACATCAGTTGGAGATATTTATTGATTTAAAACCACCTGAACAGTGAGATTTTTTTTTTTTTTTTTTTTTTTCTCCACTGTTCTTCCAACTGTAACCAAAATTCCCCTCTTCCCTCATTCGTTTTCTTAGTTTTTAATCTATCATTCTGACGTTTCCTCTTAGAGGGTCAGACGATAAGGCCTTAAGGAAAAAATTTTAATTTCACCTGCCCATTTCTTTGTTTTTTTTTTTTTTTTGGTATTTAAATTAATTATGTTTCCTCTGAAATTTCTCCTTCCATTCTGTTGTACCAAAAATTTACTTACATATTTTCGAGGTCGGTACAACTCACAATTTATCAAAACGTTAAACAAAGTTATACGTATTAAAAATAAGTTAATCGTTTTGAAGTGTAGGATGGAATTTCTTAAATCTTGCCGCCTAAATCATGTTGCTCCCGGTTATATCTGCCATCGTATTTCTAAAATTAAATGTAGAAATACATTGGCAGTTCAACGTGTTTTCCTACAAGATGAAATCCTGTTTAATTCTGATACATATAATTCGTTACGTAGTAAACACCTTTTTCTTTGGGCCATGGTTTGGAAAGAACTATCTTTCTTTGATAAACTCCGTTTTTCTAGGTTTTTATCCATCGGCGATAATTTTACCCGTATTAAATGTACTTCTTCTTATGATAAATATTTAAAAAATTTAATTACTAAGAAGTTTGGGATTATAACAAATTTGGATAAACATATATTTAATTATTCTTCTCATGTTTTGTCCACTACAGAAGAATTTGTTTTATCTGCTGGCTTACAATTTTGCATTCCTCCCCCTTCTGTTGATAAAATCTCAGTATTTAGTGAAATTGAATTATTGTATACTCAATTAAAACACCATTCGCCTATCTCTACTGATGAATTAACTAGTGTTAAAATTCAGTTGGGCGAATTAGGTCGGAGGTTTTCTGCCATAAATACTAAATCTAGTGATTTTATTTGGCAGAAAAATCATTTTGAAGCTGCAAAATTAATTAGGTCTAATCCCGACATTTACCTTTCTCGCCCGGATAAAGGATCGGGCGTTGTTATACTTAACAAAACGGATTATATCTCCAAAATGTTACAAATCTTGGACGATAAAAGTAAGTTTCTCCGTTTGGGTGATTTATGCCATGATGATACTTTTCGTATGGAAATAAAAATCCAGAAAAGATTTCTTCAACTTCATAAAAGCGGATTTATTTCTAAGGAGATCTATGATAGAATCCGACCCATCGGTTCTCAAAGGCCTAGAATGTACGGTTTACCCAAGGTCCATAAACCCAACATTCCTTTGCGACCCATTTTATCTATGTTGGGTTCTGCACAACACGAACTTGGTAAATGGCTAGTTGACCTTCTTAAACCTGTGCTTTCTTTTTATTCGGTCCATTGTATCTCTGATTCTTTTCAATTCGTATCTCAGATACAAAAATTACCTTTATCTAAAAATACCGAGTTCTTGGCTTCCTTTGATATTAATAGTCTTTATACTAATATACCTTTGGATGAAACCATTGGTATTTGTGCTGACTATCTATACCGTGGCCCCTTAAAATCTCCACAATTTCCTGAACGAATTTTTGTTGAACTAATGGAACTTGCTACTAAATCAGTCTCCTTTAGTTTCAACAACATTATGTACCGTCAAATTGATGGGATATCAATGGGTAGCCCTCTTGGTCCTTCGTTAGTCAACATTTTCGTTGGATTTTTGGAAAACGAATTATTTTCCAAAATTATTAAGCCAGCATTCTACACACGCTACGTTGATGATACTTTTGCATGCTTTCCCTCTCGGAGCGAAGCTGAACAGTTTCTTCGTCTTCTTTGCAACCTGCATCCATCTTTACAATTTACTATGGAGGTTGAAGACTGTAGCTCTCTCCCATTCCTCGACGTTCGTGTTTCTAAAGTTGGTACTACGTTTGAGACCTCTGTTTATAGAAAACCTACATTTACAGGGCTCTATCTTAATTGGTTTTCTTTTGCCCCTCAGTCTAGAAAAATAAACCTCATTAGCGCTCTTACGCATCGTACACTTATGATTTGTTCACCAAACCGTCTTGATACGGAACTTAGTGAAATTACAACTATTTTTCTTAATAATGGATATCCCATTAATATAATAAAATCTACTATTGAACGTAAAATTACTACATTTAATAGCGGTAAACATATTGGTCCATCACGTTGTCCCATTTATCTAAAATTACCATGGTTGGGTCCTGATGGCCTTCATATTGTTAAAAGGATTTCTTCTGTTACTCAACGATGTTTTCCAGCTACTATGCTTAGAGTAGTTTACACAACTCGAACCTTTTTCTCTTCTTTTCGTAAAGATGTTTTGCCAACCATTCAAAAGAACTCTGTTGTTTATAAATTCGTTTGTCAGTGTGGAGCTGACTACGTTGGCAAAACGTCCCAAAGATTAGAAATGAGAATATCCCAACATATCCCTCGGGATATTCGACTACACCAGGTTTCGAGAGCATCCGGGCACTCCCAGGCTCATGAGTCTGCAATCGGCGATCACCTGTTGAGTATAAATAGGTGTGCCGATCAATATTCCGATGGGTGGTTTTCTGTTTTATACAGTGCTAGGTCGAACTATCATCTCAATATCATTGAGGCGTTAGTTATTAACAACTCTCGACCTAGCCTGTGTAGACAAAAGATTCTTAGACATCAGTTGGAGATATTTATTGATTTAAAACCACCTGAACAGTGAGATTTTTTTTTTTTTTTTTTTTTTCTCCACTGTTCTTCCAACTGTAACCAAAATTCCCCTCTTCCCTCATTCGTTTTCTTAGTTTTTAATCTATCATTCTGACGTTTCCTCTTAGAGGGTCAGACGATAAGGCCTTAAGGAAAAAATTTTAATTTCACCTGCCCATTTCTTTGTTTTTTTTTTTGGTATTTAAATTAATTATGTTTCCTCTGAAATATATATATATATATATATATAAAGAAGACTTAAATAAAAAATGCAAAAATAAAAATAAAGAATGCGGTGTAAATTCCCGGATGGAAAAAAATATATTAACTTTAACCTATCGCAGACTTAGCACCTATATAATCCGACTTCTAAAAAGTTTATAATGACAAAAGAGAATTTATTTATATAAGGGAAATAAAGGCTTTACTAAAATTGTTAAATAGAAATAGACTTAGCACTTGCATAAGCCGATTTCGCAAAAGTCTTTAATTTTAAAACAGAATTTAACTACATAAGGATGAAAAGAGAAAACCTTAACTAAAATGTTGTAAATAGAAAACGGGGATCATCATCTGTTTACCATGAAGCTGTTTCGGAGATTTAAAAACATGGCAGCTGTTTAATACATGGCTCTCCAGTCGATAATACCATTTCCACAATAATAAAATGTAGAATGATACGGTTACTATTTGTACTAATATATGAAAAACATTCTTTTATGAATTAAATAATAAAATAAAAAAGGAAAAACTATTAATAAGTAAGTTTAATATTACAAGATCCATTCTGCGAGATGTTAACTAGCATAATAATGCTATGAGAATAAAAATGCATAAAAGCTTATGTAACTTAGGTACCAGAAAGGCAAATAGATAAGAGGAAGGAAACCTAGCCATCAATATCTAAAACCCCAATATATAGTCTAAAGAAGTTTAAAAAAAATACAAAAATAAAAATAAAGAATGCAGTTTAAATTCCCGGATGGAAAAAAAAAATATTAACTTTAACCTATCGCAGACCTAGCACCTACATAATCCGACTTTTAAAATGTTTATAAGGACCAATATATATATATATATATATATATATATATATATATATATATATATATATATATATATATATATATATACGCACAAAACACACACACACACACATATATATATATACATATATATATATATATGTGTGTGTGCGCGTGTTCATAGATTTATAATATTTTTTAGTCTTTTTGTTTCATTTTCTGAAACTACGGATCCAGATTTGATGTTTTATATTATCCGTTTGGTGCATAATTGGAGTTTAGTAAGGCGATAAATAATAATTAGTATCGAAAACAACTGAGCCAATCTGGCTGAAATAAAACAGTGAATAAATTTCTATACTAACACACACACACACACACATATTTATATATATATATATATTTCTGTAGAAATATATTTTCTTATTTTATATCAATTCTTATAGAAGAAGCTCAATGTAATTACAGAGCAATATAGAGAATAAATGAAAAAAGTTATATTCCAAAATTCATGATGTTGACCATATTATAATTTATTCCTTTCATTCAGTTGACTAAATAAAGAATTGTATAAGTCAACTGAATTAAAGGAATAAATTATAAGATGGTCAACATCATGAATATAACCTTTTCTCATTTATTCTCTCTCTATATATATATATTGATATATATAATCATCTACATACAAGTACTGTTTCGCTGTATCATCAGTGCCGCTAGACAGGCAACTACCTGAAGTCAGAATGGAAACCTGACCGCCCAAATGACAGCCAAGACTTCTCACCATTACGCTATACATTGTCCAACTGTCTAGGCTCGGTTTGTTTACACAAAGAGCATCGCTTAATACGCTAATGGCAATTTATATATCACTTCCCAATATGCTCAACCCAAGAAAGGGAGAATTATACTCAACCACTTACAGTACTGATTCGCTGTATCACAGCTAATCAGTGCGGCTAGCCAAGTAACTACCTCAAGGAAGGATCGAAAAAAGAAATTACAGTAGAACACCGGGATACGCTTTCCCTAGGATACGATTTTTTTCAGATTAAGATGTGGAATACGATGTTTTTTCTGGTTAAGATATTTGTCCCACCTTAAGGTGTTATTTATAATTTTATTTGATACACTCCGTGTGTATTAAATATATACCGTACTGTATTTTGTTAGTAATTTTCAATGCCGTATCCCGGGGATCTACTGTAAAAAGGGAGAAAAGTTAGAGCCCATTGAGCAAGAATACGTACTTTATGCCAAACGGATGGTTGAATATGATTAAATTGATGCTCATTTTTGTATTAAATACAAATCAATATTAATCCCTATTAATCCTTATTCTGCATCGAACGGATACCATAATACTTAGTTCGCTGCACCTTATCATAATAGTAGTTTCCGAGGAAAATTGAAACGGACAGACAGACAGAGTAAGAGATATAAAAAATAGATCTATTAAACCCTATCTTTGTACTTTTAATACGCGGATGTGATGCGATTGCGCAGACAATGTTAAAAAAAAATGCTTTAATTCTGGATCTTCCTATATTTATTTGTTTATTCTTGAGGGAATTTTAAGGGTAACTGTTTTTTCTGTCTGAATTAGTCGGATTAATCAAGCGAATGCCAAACTTCTTTTGTTAAATTCAATTTTCCTGCTTTATGGCAATATCTGTGCTTTCATAGGTTTTTTACTTTATAACGCTATCACCTTTTTTTTACTAGCAGGGAGGGGTGCCCGGCTTTGCCCTACTTATTCCGGCTTTGCCCGGTCGTAAAATACGCTTAAATATTATATTTTAATTCATCCAGATTTCGTATATATTATTATAGAGTCGTGATTTAAAATAACGAAAAAAAAATACTTGGTTGCCATCAGCTAGAATCGAAACCGAAAGCAAAACATTAGCAATAAAAGCTGGTGACGTTACCACTGTACCAACCTGACACGCATATGAGCTTATTAAAAATAACTAAAATGAATATACAAAATGTATAAGGATATTTTCAATTTTGATCCTTTTTTGACAACTTAAAAAATATTTTAACCAGCTAAGGACCCATCAATAAACGATCCATAAAAAATCCAACGATTTGAAGCCCTTGGCGCCGCTCTGCGAGATTTTGTTTCAGTAGACATAGATTTTGAAAATATGTAGACAGACACACAGAAATAGTGAGTTTAATAAATTAGATTTTTCAGTGATATCTTCACTTCCCGTGTAGTTGCGGGTGTTGTGGATTAGGTTTTTATAGCTTCAAATCAAATTTTGGTGATTAATTTGCTTTTATTATTTTCTAGCATATTCTACTATTTTGCGGTCCTTGCATTTGCTAGGGCCATCTTTAGACGACGATACGCGTTTACATTTGAACAGTAATTTGTATTACTAGTTATATTATAACGAAGGATAAAAATAAACGATATATACGGGCATGCTGATAACATCTTAATAAATGGAACATTAAGAAACTAGAAGGGTCACCAGTTAGCAATTGCTAGATAAAAAATCAACGTAAATGAAAAAATGAGAAAACGAAATTGTATAACAAATCACGTTTATGTCTAAAATTTAATATAAATACAACGTAGTAAAATCTATTAGTAAACAAAGTTAGGTTAGTAGTCACAAGGCTTAGAAATCCATAGGCAAATATGTAAATAGTCGGGATATGCATATGTAAGTAATATATGTATGTGAGTATTTGGAAGCGTGGAACTGCGTATGTGTGTTTGTTTGCCGTGTAATTGTTTGTTAGTAAGTGTATAGCTGTGAGTAGCAATTAAATTTGCTCGAGTTTCGCTAGTGTGTAAGAATGTGTGCGCGAAATGAAGAAGGCTTGTATGTGAGTCATTGAAGACTTCTTTGCTACTTTCCTCCTCATCCTCCCAGCAAATGGCACAGGTGGAGGGTCCTTTCGTCTGTATCCAACTGATTAACTCTTTCTAGTTTTTCGTTGTTTGTTTTATATGTGTTTCCTTATAAATTTCATATAGACCTGTTATTTTTAGGGTTTTAAACGATTTCCATAGGTTAAGAATACTTTCAGTTAACGTGTTCCTGTGAAAACTTACTTGTTTTAGGAAGTGTCCAAGAAATCGAATCGAAACGAAGTAAAAAAAAAAGAGGGTGACTTATTTGAGTTATTTGTATAGAAGTAATCTTTTTCGCCTTGCTCTCTCGTTCTTTGGACTCCTAGTCGAGGCGCAGCCGATTGGATAAATTTCTCTCTCCCTTATTTAAGATTTTGACTGTTTGTTTCGTAGACGTTTCCAAGTTTGCAACGGCTTATTACTAGGCCTATGACAACTGCATATCCTTTTCATTGTTTTGACTCTCGGGTATATATCCGATACAGTTAGACACAGTTAATCAACCGAGAATCACATCATTCTATATAACAGCATATAAGATATCAAAGGATACACACTCGAGAGTCAAAACAATGAAAAGAATATGCTGTTGTCATAGCCCTACTTATTACATCTTGCCACTTTTTGGTCTGGAAAGATTTTCTTTGGTTCAAAATGATTTGAGGTAACACGTTCCTGTTAAAACTTAATTGCTTTTGGAAATGAGAAAGAGAACGAACCGAAACAAAGTGACCAAATCAGTCGCCACAGTATTTTGTTTTATTTATATTATCTCACTTTGTGTTTCTTTTTATTGTGTCACTGCAATTTGTCTTTTCTTTCAATTTGTTATTTGGTTGGTGCAAAAATAATATCGTTTTTTTTTTACGTTTACCTATATAGATATAAAAACCACATTATTTTTGCACTAACCTAGTAGTAGTGGTTACGCTTACCCGTTTGTAGGGGACTTCACACTAGACTAAATATATGAATGATTTTTATTCTGAAATAAACATAAAAAAAAAACACTGATCGGCTTCAATTTATTTGAGTGTAGGAAAAAATGTGGCCACAAAAACCATAAATGTATAATCACACTTCATTGAAATAAACGGCAAACCCCGTCGGACATAAATATTCATACAAATACTTTTATCGTTAACAACTGAAATTATCCCCATTTTTGTCCAATGCATATTGAAGAGATGTTTTATACATTCGAGGGAAACATGACTATTTATGAAGAAATACAGAATACGCAAATGTTATTATTAGCTTAAAATTCCTATTTATCGTTGACACAAGCGGCTCATGATTATCTTACAAATTTCACAACACAAGCGGCGAAATCGATTTTATTCGGGATTATTTTGGCCTGTGAAAATTTTGTACTTATAATCAATACTACGAGAGACGTTCTAAAGCTACTGCCTCCTATTTCCTATTCCGCCCAAATAGATCAGAGAAGGTGTAAACATTGCATCGTTATGATTACTGAACTCATGCATACGTTATAATATAGTACACCTTTCCACGCGTGTAAACATGTAGATACAATACATTGTAGTCCCCGTCGCAAGGAACATAAGAAAGGAAATAATGCGACTCATATTTGTTTCGTTGAAACAACAGTAATTTATTTCCACTTCGATAGCGTGATCCTATATCAGCACAGGTGTTCTTCTTTTACTTTGCCGTGACGTCGTCTCGCACACGGCTCGGCACTTTGCATACAGCTGCCATACGCACGTTCGCGCTCTGTTACAGTGTGACCCAAAAGTTTAATCTTTCTATGACAGATATTGACGATGTTATACTCTAAGAGAGGAACTCTTGTCATGGTCGTGGGTCAGTTGTTATTGGATTCTTGGCTAAGTCGGATTAAAAATAATGATTATGTAGAAAATAAATTCTGGAGCCTAAAATGCTGCTCGTTTTAATGCTATGACTCCTGCCTTCGTGGCTCTTCAACTTTTTGTCTTGAAAAAGTAAGAGACTTTAACTTTTGAAAGAACCTCGTACCACAAAACGCGCTCCGGACGCCTATGCACTGCCATCGTTCATCGCTGGCAAAAGTGCATTGAGAATGGTGGTGACTGTGTAAAAATTTTTATACAAAGGCGTCACCACTTATCAAGGTCCAGAGGCCACTCGAGGATAAGGGTTATTGAGTGTACAGTAGTCAATCGGATAATTTCTTAGTAATCGTTAGTAGTATAACTCTGGTAAATTAGATTATTTAATGGGTCGGTTCATCAAGAATTTGTTTACGTTGGACTTGAAGACAACCAAATAGTAGTTAGCTGAAAAACAGACTAACGGAAGAGAGTTCACCAAACGTGCAATTCTGAGAAAGAAGCTTTGTTCATGGAATCTACGTTTCTGTTTAGGCACAGATAAAGAGTGCGGAAATTTATTGACAGTGGTTTCAGCTAGACGGGTGTTTTTCATGAAAGATTGGCGAGGGGAGCCATAGATTGAAGCTCAGACGAGCACTTGCCATGGAAATAACGATAAAGCAGAGACAGGCTCACAACGTCTCTTCTGTGGGAAAGAGGTTCCAGAGAAGAGAAAAGGGCATCCCCCATTAAGCTACGAAGTCTATTTTGAACTCTGTCAAGGCAGGATACGCTCCTTCTAGCAGCTCCTGCCCAGATATGGCAAGAGTACTCCATCATTGGACGTACTTGGCTCTTATCTTTTCGGGCGAATATAATTAGGGAACTTGAATTTTGGAACAACCCTTGTAAGTTCCAATCAAATGTAACCACGTTCTCGATTAACAACCCGTTTTAAATTGTCAAATTCTTTAAAAATTTCACCACTGCTTATTAGAGTAGTGCCCCACCCACCAACTGACTCATATTGAACCCTATACTCGAGTTGCTTTAGAACTTTGGTAAGCGCTGACATCCCTCGTAAACAAATAGTAATTTACTAAGCTTCACTCTCTGGTTTCTAACTTGTAAGACAACCGGGAAAAACAAACAATCCATTTTTTCTCTCTGTTTGACTGGCGTCAAGTGAAATTCTTACAGACTTTCTCCACAGATGTTTCCTGTTTGTCAAAGACATCAACGCAAAACTACTGCCTTGCAGATAACAACATGGTCGCCTTCAGATTCGATGGCAAAGTGCATTGGGAATTATATAAATAATTAGCATGAAGACCCGACGTTGCCCGGGATTGAATGAGGAGCAACGCATTTTATGGTCAACGAAATCGGTAAAATCTACCATTTTTCGATCAACTTCATTGATTGCCTGCTCTAGTAGGAACACCACTACGGTGAACCACAAATAAGCTTCAAATAGCTTCCCCGCAGTATCTAAGTTCAAAATACCTTGAACTGTAAGGAGCCTATTCTTGATTTTATAAAACGATCTGTAATTAATGGCTTGAATTAAAGTGAAAAATATTGAAGTAAAGTATCATGTTTCGTTTGTGTTCTAAACAGGAAAATTCATTTTGAACGCGCCTCTGTTATATTAAAAACTGCTGTTGATTTTATTCTGCGTGTGTTTTTATAAACCTCACAAACGCAGTTATGATTTTTAGTCTACAAAACTTTCCTTCTTAAATCGGTTTGTTTCATTTATCGATTTTCAATACTTACTTCTGGCATTCCAATAGAAATGTCATTTAAGAACATTCTCCAACAAATAACATACACTTGTGAAAAAAATTCAGAAACATCTGCCGTTTGGGAGTCCACATGAAAAGAAATCATAAACGGTAGTCATTTTCGATGCAGGGTTTACTTTATAATCTAAATGTGGTCTATTCATATTAACACTCGATCCACACGTTGCATTCAGAAACAGTCGCAAAGAAACAGCAACGCAAATTCGACTTAATTTTTTTCAGTTGAAATTAAAGACATTTATTCATAGTACTTTCTAAATTAAGGCTTGCATTAATAGTCTTTTTTGATCTCTCGTCTGCCCTGTAGTTACGAAAATCCTGCAGTCTCGACACAGCCTTAAACGTCTCTCGCCTCCACGGCCCATACGTTCTCAGGCCGACATGCGCTTATTTAGAGTTCAGCTTGGCATGGCAATTCATCACAGAGAGTTGAACACCCGACCAGCTTGTGAAAATTGTGCAAACTCATGTTGAAATAATTCTGAAGAATATTTCATTAACGTATAATTTAACGAAATGGACGTGTAAACTGGCAACATGGTTCGTACGATTTAACTTCGTTACATGATTTTCTCTCAGGAGATGCCAAGTTCTATGTCGACACTGATCAACCAAAGACAGTAGACTACTTGAAATGCAACATTTGGCGAGTTATTGCCGAAATGTAAGCTAAATAAAGGCGCAGAGGGCTTATATGTCTTAAACTGTATTTTAATTCTAAATTTAAAAAAAATGATCTTAGAAATAAATAACATATTTGTAAAGTAAAACTATTTGTCTGTGATATATTTTAATTTAAAATTCACCGCCTCTAGAAAAAAAATAAAACGCCATTTAAATATTACTATAATAATTATAAAACACCTACAGGCACTAGTGTTTTATTCTTCCGCGAATCATCAGTGCAGGATGACAGAGTTACTGCCGGTGGGGAAATTCGAACCAGGCCATGAAGCCAACTTAGACTCCATTAACAAGAAATTAACCTCACGGCCAACCTCAACAAGGAGAAATGCCGTTGAAATTTCAACATTTATTTTTAAATGTCGTAGCATCCGTACAGAGTGATCTAATGATTATAACTTCATGATCTACGCATGCGAGCTTAAGCAACCGACTGCCATATCAACTTTAAAGTGCTCAACAATAAGAACCCGTTTTCTAAAGGGGCTGATATGATTATTATTCTAAAAAATTTTAAAAACCTACAGATCCTAGTGTTTCATCCTGTCGGAAATCATAAGTGCAGGATGACACAGTTACCCAGCCACACACACACACACACACACACACACACACACACACACACACACACACACACACACACACACACACACACATATAAGTGAACGTGTCTGTGTATCTGTCTGTCTGTGTATCCGTGTGTCTGTCTGTGTGTGTGCATTTCCCTACGCAATAACTCTGTCAGTTTTAAAAGTCTACAGACTCAAAATTTGATATACAGTGTACTGAGATTTGGGGAAATCTTTTTGATCGGTTTTCGGCCAGAAATTTGGCTGTTAAGGGGTCATATATATATATATATATATATATATATATATATATATATATATATATATATTATTGGAATCTTTTCTTTTTTCCTTGTACACGTTTTTGTGAATTATTCCATGGATTTCTGCCTTTGGATTATTATGGACCATCTTCTTCCAATTACGGGATTTCCTTGGATTTTACTTGTACAAATAGAAATTCTTTTAACTTTCTTGAAGTGTTACATTTGGATTTTACCGTCACTGGATTTTTTATCTTCCACCAGACTATTCATTCATGTGTAATCACCCTTTTCTTCACCATATTCCCTCCTCTTCACTTTTTTTTTGTTTCAAGTAAGATCTTTGACTTACTTGTTGTTTCATCAAATACTTTCGTATGCAAAATCCGATCCCGCATTTTGCTAATTTCTACCCTCGGATGAGAAGGAAAGTATTTCTTCAAAACTCCGCGGATTAAGGACTATCCACTTATCTAGTGTTTCATTTTCAGATCAAATATGTTTTAACTCATTTCGAAGTGTTTTTAACATATTAACTGTTTGCTCATATATATATATATATATATATATATATATATATATATATATATATATATAAAGCAATATATACGTCAGGTACAATTGAAAGTCAACTCACAACGCAATATAATGACTTTTCTTTCTCCAACTTTACAACACGGCAAGAAAGGAGATGTAAAAAACAAAAAAAAAACACACAAAACAACAATGTACCAAATGCTGATGATGGAGTTTGACCCCGAAATATTTTTAATTATAAATTTCCAACAAGTAAAATATTTGTTATATATATGTATATATAGTACGTTATAAAATGTATATGGCGATTAAGCTACACTGAATATTCCGCGTTTCATCCACTCTAGGATTCTTCAGGCTTATGCGCGAATTCTCTGGTTGTTTGTCGTTTTTACAATAGAAGATGCGCATATAAAAACGACAAACAACCACAGAATTCGAGCAGAGTGGATGAAACGCGGAATATTCAGTGTAGCTTAATATACATTTTATAACTTAATAACTAGCTCTGCCTACGTATTGAGCACTTTTGAAGTAAATACTTAAAGTTTACGCATAAATCTATACTTCTGTATATTAATTTTATGTGAGTAAATTAAGTAGTTATATATATAAGTGAAATTGTGTCTGTGTGTTTCCCTACAACATTACTCTGTCAATTTTCAGTCTGCAGACTAGAGATTTAACATAAGACGTACTGAGATGTTAGCAAATCTTTTAAATTGGATTTCGACCGGAAATTTGGCTGTCACGGGATAAAAGTTCAGCGATTTGACGTTTGAAACTCTCCCAAACTCCTTGACAATTTTGGTCTTAACATTTGAAATTTTAGATGTAGGTTACTTGGATAAAGATCAAACTTGTAAAATTAATTTTAGTCCAAAACAATAATTTTGATTATTTATCCTTTTCTTCCAATGTTAAACAAATGGAAAAACAGGATGAATAATTGACCAATGAAGAAAAGCAATTTATAAATTGTTCAAAACCAGTTAGATTAATTTATCCCTGGCGATGAATCCTGAAAGATTGGAAAGTACTGGGACTTATGATAAATATGGTTATTACATCAGCCAGTTCCTGCGAGAAGTGGAGACTGTTATTAGGAAGTTAGAAGAGATCGAAAATAGAATTAATAGACACAAAACGTCTATTTTATTTAATGAAATATGCCATATTATATATATATATATATATATATATACTCTTATAAATTCGTTTTTCTTTGTGCGTATTGATATTCATATTAAAACCCCTCTTTTCTATTTATTTAAAAACAATACAAATTTCGTATATATGGGTTGTCGGATTGCATTCACTAGCAAAAGATCTAGCTAATTTGCATATTCTTTTAAACATTAATTTTAATTAATTCCCTATTAGTTTTTTCGGTTTTCTCGTGGGATGATCATCTTTAGTTAACTATTACGTGTAATTATATTCATGCAGATATTCTACTTGATTTATACTTGCATTATGTTTGCGTAAAAGTTTATAATAAACACAAAATTGCTTCCATATATATTTATGCATATGTATATATTGTTGTTCAATCAATCCATCACTCTATCTATCTATCTATCTATCTATCTATCTATCAAAGTGAAAGTGTCTGTGTGTGTCCGTCTGTGTGTCTGTGTGTGTACATTTCCCTACGCAATAACTTTGTCAATTTTAAGTCGACAGACTCGAAATTCTAAATACAGGGTACTGAGATTTGGAAAAATCTGTGTAGTTCGTTTTCGGGCAGAAATTTGGCTATTAAGGAGTCAAGGTTCAACGATTTGACCTTTGAGAACTCTACCAAACTCCTCCGATAATTTTGGGTCTAAACACTTGGAATTTTAGATATGGGTTCCTTGGACATGGTCGAACTTAATAACTTGATTTGAGCCCCAAACAATAAATGTTAAGTGGTCATAATAGGGGCCAAAGTTAAAAAAAATTTACCTCTGCGGTTTCTACCAAATTACTTAGACACTTTCTGATCTAAACATTTGAAATTTTACATAAAGGGTATTCATAAATAGGGCAAGCTTTTTAATCGATTTGGATCGAACATTTTTACTTACCAATATATAAATGTATGTATGTATGTTTGCATGTGTGCCTAAAACTTTCGAAAGAGGCAAAAGATGTTTACAAGATCAGTATCGTTTTGAACTTCGACCGTTCAGACGACAAATATCGAAAAATTGACTAAAAACATTAATATCTTCACCTTCAACTGGGCACTTTTCTACAGGGAGGGGATCGCTTTTTTCGCCGATATTTTTTAAAGTCATCCTCTCCTTGCTATTGTTTAGCCTTAATTAAAACCTACGTCTCTTCCGGTTTGGCGGTGGTCGTAACGACAAAGTCGTCAGGTTTTTTTTCCCCGTTCTTTTCGTCCTTCGCGGTACGGGTTTGAGCCTGCCTTTCTACTACCACTTTTTTTTGCTCAACACACATACAAACACCCGGGCAACGTCAGGATGAAATGCTAATATATATATATATATATATATTTTTTTTTCCATAAGTAAACTCCAGTTCATTCACGAGGTCAAACACACAGCATATATCTGGAAAATCATTTTGAAAGATGAAATCTTTGATAGTAATATTTCTTTTGGTTTTCAAAATAAACGCTACGATTCTTTTGGGAATTCGTGTTTTTGGTGAAAATATTGAAAAACAAAGAATCACCCCAGCTTATCCATACGTCAACCATCCTAATCGCCATGTATGTATCGTCTTAATTTTTCTTAATGGCCGAAACATCTTTATAAAACGTTCTGTCCGCATGTCGGCGGTAATTTTAGAGAACCCGATCCGTCCTCTGTGAATGCTCCCACGGCGTATTTCGGCAGATTACGTAAACCACCTCTTCCCTCTTTCAGAAAATAATCGAAACGCTCACCTTTTCTAAAACATAGCCTAACTTCTAAAATGTGCAGAAATAAAACGAAGTAAACGAAACAAAATATTTCGTACCTCCAAAATGTTTCTGATAAAGGAGGAATAATTGCTTTTTTTCGTGTCAGAATCCATTCATCTTTTTATTCTTGTTGGTTAAGTTTAAAATTCTTCAGCTACTTACATCAAGTAACTCCATGCCAAATTAGGGGTAAACTTCCACTTAGGGGCTTAAAAAATTATGTCGTTGAAGGTAAGTAATTATAATTTTAATATATCCATTTATTTTGCGGACTATTATCCTTATCTTCTAATTGTTGAATCAGGATGTTTCGGACAACTATTGCTTCGGTCTTCGTCAGGTGGTTAAGCGAGATGGGATAGGAACGCCGAATCTCCTAACTGCGTCCTCAGCAATTACTGCCTTACATAGTTGTTTTCGTCTCACCGCGCTTTGGCCACATAAGATTCTGGCCGGCTTTGAGTAGGATTGAAACCGCTATCGTCAGACAATGCTAATCTGGAACCGTATCCGTACCCGTCGCGGTTAACCGTATGACGAATGCCAGAGGAATAGTTGACTAAGACTTCGTTAAACAACAATTAAAAGATGGGGATAATAGTCCGCAATAAATAAACGGATAAGTAATACACATTACTCATCTCAATAAAAAATCCAATTTATTAAATAGTTTAAAAATAATTATTTCTTTTCAGATTGTATGATGTCTAAAAAAACGTACATACCTGGATTCATAGGTCCAACATGGCTTCCACTTCGATGTTGTGTTGTGCCTAATACTATTTTTATACAATACCTAAATTCCTAAACAATAAAAACGTTTATATATATATTATTTAGTTGGAATTCATTATTGAGATGAGTATTAATTATTATCCTCATCTTTCTTAGTTTCTGTTTCACGATATTTCGGCCAACTATTCCTCTGGCTTTCGTCAGGTGTAAACTCAGCATTTACTGCCATCTATAGTTGTTGTCGTCTACCACATTTTGGCCAAGAAAGCCTCTGGCCGGTTTAGTTAGGATTGAAACCGCTATCTTCAGACAATTCTCACCTGGAAGCATAGAGATTCAGCATCTCTATCCACTGCGTCACGTGCTCCGAATTGTCTGAAGATAGCGGTTTCAATCCTACCCAAAGCCGGCCAGAGGCTTTCTTTGCCAAAACGTGGTGAGACGACAACAACTATGGATGGCGGTAATTGCTAAATATGCAGTTAGGAGATTCAGGGTTCCTATCCCGTCGCGGTTACCACCTGACGAAGGCCTGAGGAATAGTTGGCCGAAACGTTGTGAAACAACAACTAAGAAAGATGAGGATGATAGTCTGCAATAAATAAATAAATAAATAAATAAATAAAAGGTTCTATTAAACCCTATTTTTCTGTCACTTTATGATGGTTATGATTTTTTTTTTTGTCTGAGAGAAAGGGGTAAATATTAGTGTAAAGCCGAGGGGTCAATTAAGGAAAAGTTGAGAATGGCTTCTTTAAGCCTTATCTGGAGCGATTTCTATAAACAAAAAGAAAAATATACCCCTTAAAAAGAAAAATATACCCCTTAAAAAGAAAAATATACCCCTTAAAATAATAATATTTCTTACGAAAAATAAAATCTATATATCTATAAATGTGAAATTTCCTGTAGGTGTGTGTGTGTGTGTGTGTGTGGCTGTGTGTGTAAATTTCCCTACCAAACTACTCTGTATATTTCCAGTCTACAGACTAGAGATTTAACATAAAGGGTAATGAGATTTTGGAAAAAAAAAATTAAATCCATTTTCGGCCAGTAATTTAGCTGTTAAGGGGTCAAAATTCAACGATTTAACCTATGAAAACTCTACCAAACTCCTCCGCGAATTTTGGATGTAAACACCTGAAATTTTAGATGTAGGTTACTTGGACATGGATAAAACTTTTTAACTTGATTTGAGCCCAAATGTATAAATGTTAAGGGGTTTAAATTCGGGTAAAAGTAAAAAAAAAATATTCACCTCTGCGGTCTCTAGCAAATTACTCAACCAATTTTTGGTCTAAACATTTGAAATTTTACATAAAGTGCAATCAGACATAAGGCAAGCTTTGTAATCCGTTTTTGGTCGACAATTTGGCTGTCAAGTGCTTAAAGTTAAAAAGATTTTACCTTTTAGGTCTTTAGCAAACCATTCAACCAATTTTGGGTCTAAACATTTGAAATTTTATATAAAGGGTATTCAGACATGCAGCAAGCTTTTTAAATCGTTTTTGGGCGGAAATTTGGCTGCCAAGAGGTCAAAATTGTAAAGGTTCACCTTTGCAGACTCTACCAAACTCCTCAGCCTTTTTTGGTTCTAAACACTTAAAATCCTAGACGCAGGTTATCTGGACATGAGTCAAACTTTTTAAAATATTTATACATATGCACATAAAGTTATGAGCAGTACGTAGGGCGCGAGCAAAGCCCGGCTTAACTGCAAGTACAAAAGAAATATATAAAGATAAAAAAGTGTTCCATTTGTTGCTACATATTATTTAGCAAAAAAGTAAATATTTTTACACGAACTTACAGTAGGTAATTTTTTTTAATTATGGTATTTCAATTTTATTCATTGAAATTATAACCTTGTACCCCTTATATTAACGGTCTCGTTACATTTGTAGTGGTATTGATAATACTAGACAGATTGCTAGTCGTGGTTTGTTTGAATGCGTAAAATTATGTGTGCCTCCACATTCAGACGTAAACAACAAAAAAATGAACACTATTGTACTTTTAATAACGAGTAACGAGAATGCCCAGAAAATTTTTTTATTATCCAGTGAGAACACTGACAGCAAGGAGAGGTCACAATGGGGTGGTGGTGGTGTGTGTGTGTGTGCAAAATGGCAGAGATAAAAAGTATTCGCTTTTAGTCTGCGGTCGCTTCTTTTCTGGTCGTCTGATTGTCTCGCTTATTGTTTGTAGGGATGACGTCAGACCATTCTTTTACGCCTTATTTGTTTATAGTCTGAAATATCGGTCCGTCCTGCTGATACCAAATCCTCAAGAATTCTGTGGATGGTTTGATAATAAGGTAAGAAAATAAAGAAAGGCGTGGGAGGAGGAAGAGATCATGGCAAATAGAAGATATCTTTCTTTTTCTCTTTCCGTCTCCGTTTCTTCCTCTTTTATCCTCGTCCTCTCTTTTTTCTGTATGTATACACACACACATATATATATATATATATATATATATATATATATATATATATATATATAGACCTGGTCAAAATCATAAGAACACTTAAGAAAGTAAGCGTTTCCGCATATTATCGATTTTTTAATAAAACAAATGGTTGAAACCATTGCCAAAAGGGAAAATATGTTGGAAAAAAAATGAAATTGCTTCATGCGAAACCTAAACCCTGATCTAATACTTATTTTTTAAAAAACAAACATTTTCACCTAGTCAAAATGATAAGACCACTGATAATTTATCTAACAAAAGGCAATCATAAATAAAAAGGGTCTCAGTATTTAGTATATATTACTTTCTTAAGTGGTCTTATGATTTTGACCAGGACTATAATATATATATATATATATATATATATATATATATATATATATATATATATATATATACACGCATCAAGTGCGCTTGAAAGCCAAATTATAACGCAATTTTACGAAAATAAACACAAGTTTTACTCGTTTGAAATTTATAATTTAAATATATTCCGAAGTCAAACCCCATCCTCAGTATTTTTCTACTTTCCTGCCATGTTGTAACGTTAGAGTAAGAAAAGTCAGTACTATTCTATATTATATTTTATTATGTACTTTGCTGGAACGGCCTAATCTCAACGATGGCAATCCCTATTCTACTTGTTAATTATTATGACGCTCGATATCATTGCTGCGATTAGTTTATCTGTTTGTATCTTCATGTCCTAAAGGATTTTACAGTTTTCGTTTTCCAGTACTGTCACCAGTTTGTGCTTGCGCAACTTGTCGAATGCAATCGTTTGTGCAGTCCCCAGTGTATTGCTTTTCTTGCGCAATCGTGGCAGTCCTAGTTTAATATATTCACTTACTATGTGGTTTACCGTTTCGTCTCGTTGTTAACAGAATTTAAGTTCACTATTTTGCTGTGACTTATCTATTTAACATTTAATGTCATTAGTTTTAATTGTCCTGTTCTGCGCATTTAATGTTGTTAGTTCTAATTGCCCTGTTCTAACAAGAGGGATTTTTTTCTTTGTTCATGTGTCCTATTCGTAGCCATGTACAGGTCGTTTTGTGATTCCATTCTCTTGTCATTTTTATGAATCGTCTGTGTAGCCTTTTCTCTTCTCACTTTTTTCTTTTCTTCTGTTTCTTATTTCATCGCTTTCTGTATGGTTCTTGACAGTATCACTCGCCGAGAGAAGCAGCCTTTCTACGTTCCGAATTATGTACTTTCCCAAGTCTTTTTTTGTCTTTCCCACAATCTCATACATTTACCAATCCTCTCTACCTTACGGTCGTTTTCACGTCGAGTCATCCGTATCCTTTTTCGCGTGTAATGCATAATGCATTGTCATTCATTTCATCATCTTTTGATCAAGATTCATATGTTTTCTTTTGCTCCATCCTATTTATGATTCAGTGTATCTTATTAGCGATACTGTCTAGGTGTTTATTTCTTTAAACTAGATTTTTACTATATAAATTTGTTTCTCAGATTTTTCTTCTTCTTTCCGGGTATTCATTTCCAATATTCTTTTACATTTCTCTAGATTTGATCGACTCTGAATAATTCTAACATGTACGCCTTCTTTTTTCTGTTTGTTTTTTGGTTGACCAGTTCTTTTCTCTAGTATCTTCAGTTCCCCCCTTTGCGTTTCTAGTATTGCATGCTTTTCCATTCCAAATTCCATTCCAATGTAATGGCTGAATATTCTGGTTGTGCTTATCAACTTATCCGATTCTTTCGTTGCTTTTTGCAAATAGCTTCAGGTCATCCATATACATGAGCTGGTTTATTCCTTGTTCTGTGTCTGTAAACTTTTATCTGGCAGTTCATTTCTAAGTATGTATTCGGGTGTCATTATTCCTATTTACAATGCCTCCCCACAGGACAGAGTTAGACACCAGGGTCGTTTTTTGAATGTGGAGAAAAGGAACAAAAATAAAAATTGTCTCAGTCATGAAGGCTTTCTCCTCCACTGACAGAGAACAAGAAATTGAAGTGCAGCATCTGAAGAACAGATACTACACTTTGAGGTATTTATTTGCTCCCCCACTGAGCAAATTAGGCATAAGGCCGATTTTTAATGTGAGGAGTGAAGGGGAAATGGGGACCTACTCCCTGGGGAGTAGACGGGCTGGATAGTGACAATTGGCGTGAAGGGTTGCCCCCACATATGCTCTTTGCTTGCAGTGTCTGCCGGGACAGATGGTATTTATTTGCTCCCCCACCGAGCAAATTAGGCACAAGGCCAATTTTTAATGTGAGGAGTGAAGGGAGGGGGAAGGGAAAAAGGGGACCAGCTCCCGAGAGGTGGGAAATGGGAGCTGGCTAAAGGTCAGGCATGTGGGGTTGGCCCCACATCTGGTCTTTGCTAGTCATAGCTTGCAGTATCTGTCGGAACAGATACTACGTCTGCCGGGACAGATACTACACTTTGATCTTGTCCCAAAGTTTACTTGGAAGAATATCTCTACGTGTTATTGTCTTAGTTACATGTTTTCCCCAGGCTGTTAGTTTCAGGCTACATTTCCATTGTTTTCTTAATAATATAAATAATGTTTTCGGATATCTAGTATATTCATAAACATTACTTGTCTTGCAGTCAATCAAATACCATGTCGATGTACTTCTTCCGGCATTTTGCTTCTTTCAAGTTCTTTTGATGTATGTATAATAATGCGCGTACTGCTCTTTTTTCCTTTGTGTTCGCCAGGCAGTAGTTCAGGTGTGCTAAAAGACCGGTAGATCTGTTATGCTTTTAAGATTTTCCACATGGCTGATAAGCAATTTTATCCGTGTATATTGCTTGAGTTCATTTTCTTTTAAGCGTCTTTTTGTAGTAACATAGCCTTTTCCTTTGGGAATTCATTTTGATATAGTGATTAAACGCTTTAAAAGAAAATTGGTACACTAAAAGAAAATACAACATGGCTGCTGCTCCTTTTATTTATTTTTGATCTTGTCACTCGATATGCAAATGAAATGCTCTTAGTTTTGAATAAATAGACTTATTTTTCAGAGATCCAGGCAGTTGGGATTTAGGTGTTGGAGCAGCAGCAAGGGTTGACAACAGCAGTGTGTCAAATTTGACCATGGGAATCGTTATCTGGAAAGTGTTGAATAGTTAAATATCGATTATTTAATCCCAGGTACCACTGTTTAATAGATGCATCTTCTTATATTTTGCACAAGTCTATAATTTAGTGTCGTGAATTTTTATAATCAGTATGCGTGAATCCCATCGGTGTTTGGTACTTTCCAGTTTCCTATTTTCCTAAGGGTCATCTTTAGCGTTTTTTCATTAATTTCTCTTTCTCTTCCGTCTTATATTTCCAGGTGTTCTTTTTTATGTCTTTTAGCAATTTGATGTTTCTGATGTGGTTCCTATATCCAGTATTAGAAAGGTTTTACTTCTATTGGCCCCGCTTGTCTCGTAATTATTATTATTATTATTATTATTATTATTATTATTATTATTATTATTATTATGATACACTAGTTTTTGCCCGTTTCTTCCAACTTTCGGCTTCAGCGGGTCTTCTCACAGCGCTCACATTATTTCCAACGACCCGAAGTTTTTTTTCCCCATTCACAAGACGCTAATGGCGTCGATGTGATTCTCCATCTGCCCCTGGAAAATGGCGGGAAACTATTTAAATGTCAACTGCGCATGTCAGTTAACGAGCATCATTCAATTAAATAAATCCAGCGTGTGCGATTTCTCTTTTATATAGAAGACAAAAATAAATAAATAAATAAATAAACATATGATATGAATTCATTTTTTCGTACATTCGCTGAAAAAATAAAAGAAAAAACAAAAAAAATAACAAAACTTAAAACAACAAAAAAACAAAAAACAAACAAAAACCCGCAAAAAGACAAATGAATAAAAACCGGAGGAAATTGAGCCAGATAAGAACTTTTAAAACTGCATAACCATTTTTATATAGCTTTTCCTTTTAATCAGTGATCTATATATCGGGAGAAACGTTGTGCCCTCTTAAAGATGTTTTGTCCATGTCATTATGCGAAGTAAGATTCGAAACTTTGACGCCAGTTGTTGGTGTCTGGTCTCGTCCTTACTTAAACTAGTTCGGGATGTGAGTTTTGCCGATGCTAAAAAGCAAATGTCTTTAATTGCTACCCTTGTCCATTCCCTGCTTCGTTGTTGAGATTCGCCCTCTCATCAAGTTAGTTTTCACAGAAACGTGTGAATTAAAGATCTTTTCCAACGGAATAAACTCATTCCAACCCCCAAAGTAACACATATATGTGAAAATAATAAGCCAGTGCCAATTTTTTTATTGTTATAAGACTTGCTTAGCAAAACCAGCTTTCTTTAGAATTCTGAAGCAATCAGACTTTGAACAAGATTCCAATACGGCCTTTAGTGAAAAGAATTGATGACTCACAGGTTTTATTCGTCTCTCCTGCACATTTCCGCACGCTAATAAGAGTCAGACGAACAGAAGGGATTTACCACTCACAGCAACACCCACATTAACAGGAACAATGGTAAACCAACGCATACACATACACAATGCGAGCTCCAAAATACCCATCTAAATATATTACTTATACGCGCATATACATACAATTAACATATTGACATACACATTCTTTCTTTGTGAGTATATAATGAATTTCCTTTACTAAACACGTGATTGCATTGTAGACATTTATTTACGTAAGAATTAAAAAAAAGTTTTGCGAATTAACCCACCAGGCAAATTATTCCTCGTAATATATAACAAACAATAGAGGATTGCTTCCATAATTATATGCGCAATTTGCATAAATTAATATATATATATATATATATATATATATATACGTTTTATTTTTTATTACCGTATCTTTCTGTTAAGTTACATTATTGTTTCAGCTACCCGGCCGTTTTTTTTTTTGGCCGTCTGTAGCTTCCTCAGGATTTTACAGAAATCTGTAAAAGTCTGTAGCTTCCTCAGACTTTTACAGAAACATTTCTGTAAAAGCCTGAGGAAGCTACAGACGGTAAAAAACAAAAAAACAGAAAAACAAAAACGGCCAGGTAGCTGTAACAATAATGTAACTTAACAGAAAGATACGGTAATAAAAAATAAAACGCATAATTGCTCTACAACAGTATTGAGCACTTTCTTCAGTTTTTATTAATTACCATTTCCACTATATATATATATATATATATATATATATATATATATATATAGAGAGAGAGAGAGAGAGAGAGAGAGAGAGAGAGAGAGGAGAGAGAAATAAAAAGGAACAAACCAAGTTATGTGTTCATCAACGTTTCGTCTTTATTTCGAGACTTCCTCTGGATGAATTAGATTAAGAAAACAAAAACACCAGTAGAAAATATTTTAAATTTTTTCATGTGCAAAGTATGACGCTGTTCTGTTTCAGAAACGGAAAAGGCCTTGCAAATTCAAAAAAGGAAGGGAGCTTACGTTATTAAATAAAGGGAGGGTTTTAATAATGTCATATAGTCGTTAATATGTTTTCAAAAGATATCAACGCAGTTAATATTTTTTCTGGAAAAAAAATGTTAAAATTCAAATATAGGAGTGTAACAGAAATGAAATGAGTGTGCTTTTGTTATGTAATTTATTGATTGATATTATATGTATTAATTATAATAGGAAGTGTTTCTATTGCGTGAGAGGGTTAATCTGTGTCTACCATCAAATTATGTTCTTTTAATAAATGTTTACTTATTAATGACACTACATTATATAAACCTCCACGTTGTGTAATTGCGCTTGAATTTGCGATAAGCGTTGGTTTAAGAAGTCACGGGCGCGGTTTATTTGAAATAAATTTAACTGTTTTTCTGATTATGCTGCTATGAATTAGAGAATAATACACTTAGAGAATTGCTATTTCTTATATCTCTTTTATTGAGCCTTCTTTCTAATTCACGCTGGGTTTCACCAACGTATCTATGATGACAATTTTGACAAGGAATAGTGTATATACCCGCGGTGGAAACTTGTTTGTTTAGGAGATGTTTTATTATTTTCAATATTTGTTGTATAGTTTGTGATGTGGTTACGTCTAATCGTTGAAACATATGCCAGTTGAAGCCCGCAAAGGGACATAATTCACGGCTTATAACCTCGAAAACTTAAGCATTATTTACGAAACCTTCAAAACGACTCAATATAACTGATTGGATATGTGGAGTTAAACTACAGTAACATTAGTTGGAAGAAAATCCAGTACATTTATCGTTTTCAACCCGTGTTAGGGTCGCTTAAATTTTTCCCATTAAATTAATGACAACTCCTGTGCACACCTGTTTGTTTATCCGAACCCCTTAAGTACTGAAATGGACCTTGTTTCTTTTTTATGTTGGACGAGCGCGAACGCAGACCCCACAGTAATACCGCACTTCCTCTTATCAAAATTAAATATACATATGCATGCAGTTAGAATAATAAAGTTTAAAAAATATGCTTATGTGGTTCTTTATTTTAAAAAATGTTATAAAGAATTATTGAACGAGCGAACCCACAGTCAAGAACCACACCTTTCTTATATGGAAGATAAGGAGGAATATTCGGAATTGCCGGCATTGGCGGTACAAAAAGAATCAAATTCGATATTTCTCTGTTTTCCCCTTCCAGCCACTGGCCTTTCTTCTCCGCCCAGACCATTCCTCTCTTTGGACTTACACATAGACGACGTTTTTATAGATTCCTCGAATAATAAGTTGGTATAAGGCGATTAACTCCGTGATTTGAAAATCAGAGTTACATCCTTTTAGTCATTACTAGGGCGGTGACAACAGCATATTATTTTCATTATTTAAACTCTCGAGTATATATCTTACACAGTTAGACACAATTAATCAACTGAGAACAACATCATTCTACATAAAAACATATAAGATATATGTTGCAATATTTTGTTTTCTAATGGGGTATGATCCCACACAGTCGGACGATTCTATTTATAAACGATGCTGCTAAGAACTGACGAATCAAATTAACCACGTTCTGCTACCAACCAATCAGAAACCAGAATTGCTTCATAAATATTAAACCTTTACTGGAGCAATTTCACATGTTCTTTTCCCGGGTTTCGACACGGTAAGAATATTTTGTTCTGTGGAACTGTCTACTACAAACAAGTCACCTCCCAGGACTTGTGTGTAACAGCGAACCATCTGAAACTGTGCTAAAAGTAAAAATGGCTTACACTTCTACATGGATATATACCTGAGAATCAAAACAAGGAAAAGAATATGCTGTTTCATAGCCCAAGTCTTTACATAATGTCTGGAAAACCTAACCTTTAACAAAATCTGCGATAGTTAGTGATCAAACAGTAATTATCTTTTTTCTAAATTTTAAATATTCATTCAAGATTGAAGTAAATTACATCTTTGTGGGTGTTTGTTTTGTAGCTTTTTTTATCTTATAAATATCTGATAGACATACGAATATACACACCGGAGTGAACTAAGATACGTACTGGAGAGAACTTGAATGATGACTAAAGAGAACTTTTATGCATACTAGACACTATCTTCGAATGTCTAAAGTTTCTTAGTTCAGAGGCTTGTCATGATAACATGGAATGACGTTACTATTCCTTATAAATAAAACCTGATAAAATATTCAAAATCACATAGTATTCACAGCACAAATCAAATCTCGTTATGGCCATCCCCCACTGGCTCTTAAAAGAACTTTGTACCTTCCCCAAGTGATGCTACCTCAAGTAACAACACGAAGCTTGATACTGCACCAGACTAGATGAATTCTTGTCATAGAAACAAGTAAAACCAAGAGATCACAAGAACTATTATGCTATAACATATTTCAATGGTCAATTGGGGAGGGACATTTTTTCCCAATTTCTTCACTAACTCGGTGTTTGATATTTAAAGAACTTTAATGGATTATTCAAATATCTATGTATCTCATATAGATTTGATTTATTTTTACATAGGAATCAATTTCAAGGTCCGGGGCCACTGGAGGATGAGTGTTATTGAGTGTATAGTAGACAATGGGATAATATCGTAGTAATCGTTAGTAGTCGAAATTTTGGTAAATTGGATTACTTAAAGGAACGGTTTATTAAGATTTTTTTTGCGTTGGACTTGAAGACTAACAAATTGTAGTCAGCTGGAAAACAGGTAAACGGAAGAGAATTCCACATGCGCGTAGTTCTAAGAAAGAAGCTTTGTTCTTTAATTTACGTTTAGGTTTAGGCACAGAGTGGGGAAAATTATTGACAGTGGTCTTAGCTAGAAGAGTGTTTTTCGTGAAAGTTTGGCGAGGGGAGCATAGAATGGAGCTCAGACGAGCACTTTCTATAAAATTAATGATAAAACAGAGACAGGCTCGCAACGTCTCTATGGCATCCGTGCTCGTCGCGGCTACCAATATGTGACCCCACCTTTCTTGGTGAGGTCACGCAAGGACCCCTGATTGTCTACGAAAAACTTCGGCTCGTGATGTCTGATTATTCGAAAGGCTATCACATGAAATCTAGGTATGCTGAAAACGGATTCTCTGGAAGCGGAAAGGTGAAGCTCGACTCGGTCAGAAGGAAAACAGACAATTGAAATTCTATTCTACTAAAATGAATTTCACAAAAGATTTACAATCTTTTTTACATATATATACACTTCAAGTTCTTAATACATTTGTAAATTCAGTTCTTAGCCCGTTTTTCAATTCACAATTATTATTCTCCTTCGGAGATGGCACTCAGGCGAAATGGAGAGAGGAGATGGTCACGTCTTCAGGGAGCTATATTATTATCTCGAGATTCTGCACCAATCTGCTTAATTTCAAAGGACATTGGCCTTATATACTCCGGGTCGGGTCGGGGTGGAAAATCCCTTAAGTCAATTAAATTAAGATTCGTTTCTGGGGGAATCCCCAGATGCGAATTGCGGGTGTGCAGTTCAGCCAATATTACCAGTCTTGGAATCTGAGACCCAAAATGATATCTATTCACATGACCTCCAAGGTCAACGGCTGTCATTCAGAACATCTGGGCCGGGGTTCTTCAGACCAGCAAGTACACACTCGTTTCTACATTGTCTAGTGTTTCCTGTTATCTAACAGAAAATAATAATTTATCTCTGAATTTGACAATGACACAAAATATATATCTTATTTTTCAAACAATAAAACAAAATATATCTACATATCTTTCAATTACAGTCTTTTAGATATCCGCTGTCGTCCGGAATTAATTTAACAATTTCAGCATATTTACCCAGTCTTTTCTAGGTCCCAGAGAAGTCTCAACCTCCCCAATGAGAGGCAAATCGCTCCTTCAGGTCGATTACGTTACAGTCTCTTCTGAAAATAAAATGTCAGCCTCAGGCAAGGAGTCCCTTTATTTCTGAGAATTTCGACTGTAGTAAAATGAAACAAACAAAATCTGCCCTTTACCTTATACTATATCTTACTTGAACAAGACAAAAATATAGATAGTGAAATAAAAGAAATCGATATATATATATATATATATATATATATATATATATATATATATATATATATATATATATAGTCGACGTATAATGTATCGCAACGATGTCCAAATACATCTAGTCGTTATAACAAATGCCAGTCGAGGCCCCTTGAGGATACGATCCACGACTCGTAACCTCTAAGACTTCAGCATTATTTGCCGAGCGTCCCAAGTGATTTGAATACTGCCAACATATAAGCTTTGCTGTCGACAATTCTTGCACTGTAATTATCGCATGACCATTACCAATACAATGATTTACGCAGTTAAGCCGTAATGGACCCATTTTCTATACAGAAGGCATTTTCCCCGACCCGCACGTTTCAGAGGTCTTGCCAGTCTTTCCATTTTGGCCGGACAAATAGATATTAGGTTTCAGTCGTCCACATTCCTGACCTGACATCCAGGAATCGGTTTATTGACTATTGTTCTTCGTTTGGTCGCTCGCGTATAAATTTACGTTTACGAGTTGTAAGATTTCCCATTCTTGCATTTTAGAAACTAAAACGGAATTCTGTATATGTGACGCGGCGAGGGACGTTTTGCAGGAAATATTATCCGATACATCAAGTTAAATAAATTAGGGAATAGCTAATTTAAAGAAATTGAGGGTGGATACTAGCGATGGGACGATTTCCATATTTTTTTTTCCGATTCTGATGCAATTACCGATTCCGTTTTAAACACACGATTCTGATACAATTACAGATTCCGATTCTTTATAAATCTTTAAATATTTTTCTATAAAGTTAATTTTTTTCCGATTACTTTTCCGATTACTGTAAAAACACATGTTAATTGCCTACCACGTAACATCAGAGAGATCACGAACTGCAAAACAGAATCGTTCAAGTCGGCGCTGGATACCTGGCTGAAGTCTGTACCAGACGAACCTCAGATCCCCGGTTATACCGCTATGAGACGCAGTGAATCCAATAGCTTACGCCACATGCTTGTCTGTGTAAAGAGGGACAGCGAAACGGTGGAGCGGTCTATTGATTCGACGCCGCCTATACCGTCCCAACTGGAGGCCGCTTGCCGTAGTGACCTTGGAGGGCTCTGACCGCCGAAAGACATCACACAAATCACACAAAAAAATGTGCAGATATTTCTCAAACGTAAAATGATGATCTTTAGATTTTAATTTTACTGGTATTTTAAAATTAATAAATATTTTTTTATTTAATCATTTCAACAAGCAGTGGAAAATTGTAAGGTCGGGGGTTCCGTGATAGAAGCGTTGATTACATTTTAAAATAAATACGTCTGTATTAGATACGTTCGAAAGCCAACGTAATATAACGAAGGATAAACAATACTTATTTATTTAAAATTAATATATTTCGAAGTAAGACTTCATCTTCAGAATTTTGTACATTTTCTTTTCTTTTTTCTTTCTTGCAATGGTGTTGAGTTGAAGAAGGAAATATCGCGTAGCCAACGCCTTTAAGCATTAAAACAACACCACAGAGAAATAACATGTGGACTTTCTGTTAACTGATTTTCTTCTTCAACTCAACACTATTGCAAGAAAGACAAAAAAAGACAAAAATATACAACATTCTGAAGATGAAGTCTTACTTCAGAATATATCAATTTTAAACAAATAAATATTGTTTATCCTTCATAATATTGTGTTTTGATTTGACTTTCAAACGTATCTAAGACATAGGTATTCATTTTAGTGGAAGATTATGATTGGTTGGTTGGTTGTTTTTGTTTTACGGCATATCAACCCTTTTCGGGTTATTTAATGCCGAATCCAAAGATTTTGAAGAAAATTTTTTTTTAATAGAATATATTTGTTGTTGCTACATCGGTTTTTATTTAACCAATAGTTGGGACCCTAGCAGGTACTACCACTCCGGGTCAGAGTGGACCTGGGAGCAATGGTAATTAAAGGTTGCTCCACACTCTTCAAAGTCCACAAGCTGGGGCCTCACCACTGGATATAGTTTAAGGTCATATCCAGGACCACCATTGAGTTACTTTTACCCTCTGCAGGGGGGAAGTCGGCGTATTCTAATGCCCCACCAACAGGGCCGGATGATGAGGGAGAGAAGACATTTATATTATTGGTCTTTTAACATATAACAGGGCCAGTGGAAGATTATGTTTTAAACAAAATCATATAAAAATAATCAAAAGAATCGTTTTAGGAACTGAAACATAGACTTTTTTTCGATTCCGATACCGATTCTGATATCTCCACCAAAATTACGATTTTTTTCCGATTCCCAATTCCGATTGCGATTAGTTGTCCCAAAACTAGTGAATACTTTTAAGGGCGAAAAATATCGCTAAGTAATATTTTTATGAATGCGTTTTACTTAAAAGGATATATTTTCCTATTAGAATGGTATTGAGCCCTAGATCTTATCTTGTTCATAAATAACTAGCGTAAAACCTTTTTTTTTTTTTTTTTTTTACACAGTGATCACCACTTATCAAGGCCCGGAAGCCACTCAGGGATAAGGGTTATTGCAAGTACATCACGTTAATGAGGAGATTTTATGAAGTGTTTAATTAGGGGGGCGGTTCATTAGGAATTTGTTAACATTAGACTTGAAGACATCCAAGTTGTAGTCCGGAGGGAAGCAGGCAGACGGAACAGAGTTCCACAGGCGTGCAGTTCTAAGAAAGAAGCTTTGCTCATGAAATCCGCGTTTTGATTTAGGCACAGATATAGAGTGGGGGAAATTTTTCACAGTGGATTCAGCTAGACGGGTGTTTTTCGTGAAAGTTTGGCGAGGGGGGACCAGGGATTGGAGTTCAGACGAGCACCTTCCGATTTAAGTGAGTTCTCACGAATGCTCCAGACAAGGCGTGAAATCGCTTGATGTAAGTTGCTAACAAGAATGGAAACCGATTACCGAAAAGACAGAAGATGTCTATTGATCTTAGTTTTGAAAAAGCTGTAGAGAATAAGAAAAGAGTCACTGGGGAAAGTTTTTTTTTTATTTTACATTTTCACCCCAAACAAGGCACATTGCCACTTTGGTGTAGGGGGCTACTATCAGGGGAAAGAACTACTGGGGTACTATGTAGGGATTTGGGCAGCGAGATGTTGGTTCACGTTGCACTTGAACTTCTGCATGTCAGTACAGTTGGGGAAGCAGTGACCTGGAATGGAATTCCAAAGTCTAGAAGTTCTGGGGAATAAACTACTGGAGTAGAAAGATCTTTTACATCTAGGGATCTCTACAGGGTGGGGGTAGGATTTTGCAGCTTGTCGGGTCTGTCGATGGTGTTCACGTCGTGGGGGCACAAGTGCTTGCAGTTCATCAGAGCATTCACCATTATAATACTTGTAGAACAGGCAGAGGGATGCAACGTTTCGTCGATGGGACAGAGGCTGAAGCTTAGATGCCAGTTTAGGGCCTATCAGAATTGCAACTCTCTTTTGAACCCTATCAAGGAGCGAGAGAGACTAGTAGCCGATGCACCAGCCCAAATATGACAGCAATACTCCATACATGGGCGAATAGTTGCCTTATAGAGGTACAGTATACTTTCGGGTGTTAGTAGTTTTCTAGCACGGTAGAGAGAGCCCACCTTCCTTGCAGCTCTAAAAGGCCGCGGTGTTTGGAAGGATGCTTCTAGAAGAAGAGACTTTATTGCAACGAAGTAAAAACAAAACAGATTATCGACGGAGATCACTACATCGCCAAACGAGCTGCACGAAAAAAAGCAGGGAACAGATAAGCAATATCTGAAGAACACGTTTTATCGAGTGTTTACAGAAATAAGCGACACTAGGAACTAAGATTCCAACATCTCCCCACGATTCCGATACAATAACCGATTTCGAAATAAATCCTCGATTCCGATACAATTAATGATTCCGATTCCGATTCTTCTATGAATCTCTAAATGTTTAACTATGAAATTATTATTATTTTCTCTAGATTATCGCAAAACACAAGTTACATGTGCATAAATTTTCCTGAACATAAAAAAAAAAAAAAAAATCAAAAAACACTTGGGGGAAGGGGGCTGGTCCATAGATTTCTTATTAGCGTGTGGAAATGTGCAGGAGAGACGAATAAAACCTGGGAGTCATTTTTTTTAATAATAAAATATTTATTATTTTATTATCATTACAAACTGTGGAAGATTTTGTTTTAGAGAAAAAGAATCAAATAAAAAAAGATGATTAAAGCTGTAAATACAATCAATAACCCTAACCCACTCTTTATCTGTGCCTAAACCTAAACGTAGATTCCATGAACAAAGCTTCTTTCTTAGAACTGCACGCATGTGGAATTGTCTTCCGTTTTCCTGCTTTCCGGCTGACTACAATATGGTTGTCTTCAAGTCTAACGTAAATAAGTTCTTGATGAGCCGTTCCATATAAGTTATCAAATTTACCAAATTTTCATTACTAATGATTACTATATTGTCCAATTTCTACTGTACACTCTTTAACCCTTATCCTTGAGTGACCTCTTGGCCTTGATAATGTGGTGATGCCTATGTAAAAAAAAATCGTTCTGGCATCGGAAACAAGGAACAGATTTGTCCGATTCCCATACTTACAAAAACTCCGATTTTTCCGATTCCCGATGCCGATTCTGATTAATTGTTCCAACACAAACGACATCATATCTGACAGAGAAAGATTGCAGATAAATACGGAAGAGCAAAGACTGACGGCAATTAACTTGCAGATAGGTTTCTGCATCTTATCTATCTATCTATCTATCTATCTATCTATCTATCTATCTATCTATATCCCCCCTCTCTCTATCTCTCTCTCTCTCTCTCTCTCTCTCTCTCTCTATATATATATATATATATATATATATATATATATATATATATACCGTCAAAAAGTCTTGCAGTTCATAAAAGCTATGATTTTTTTTTTTTTTTTTTTTTTTTTACAAAGGCGTCACCACATTATCAAGGCCCAGAGGCCACTCAAGGATAAGGGTTAAAGAGTGTACAGTAGAAATTGGTCAATATAGTAATCATTAGTAATGAAAATTTGGTAAATTTAATAACTTATATGGAACGGCTCATCAAGAACTTATTTACTTTAGACTTGAACACAACCATATTGTAGTCAGCCGGAAAGCAGGAAAACGGAAGACAATCCCACAGGCGTGCAGTTCTAAGAAAGAAGCTTTGTTCATGGAATCTACGTTTAGGTTTAGGCACAGATAAAGAGTGGGGGAAATTATTGATAGTGTTTACAGCTAGACGAGTGTTTCTTGTGAAAGTTTGGCGAGGGGGGACCATAGATTGAAGCTCAGTTGAACACTTTCCATGAAAATAACGGTACATCAGAGACAAACTCGCAACATCTCTTCTGTGAGATAGAGGTGGCAAGGAGGAGAAAAGGACATCTCCTACGAGGCTACGAAGTCTATTTTGAACTCTATCAAGGCAGGACAAGTCCTTTCTAGCAGCTCCTGCCCAGATGTGGCAACAGTATTCCATCCTTGGACGTACCTGGCTCTTATATAGGTAGAGAATAGCATCAGCAGTGAGATATCTACTGGATCGATAGAAAGATCCCACCATTTTTCCAGCGGCCTTGGCAACAGATTTGATATACGTGTTCCATTTAAGATCAGGAGTAATGGTCAAGCCCAGAAGCTTGTCAAAACTTGAGGCCTCCTGAAGACGAGAGCCATTCATTTCAATTGATGACAAATGTGGATTAGAATGTTGATGATGTAAAGAGAGAAGCTTGGTTTTAGATGCATTAAAAGTAACCAGCCACTTCTTTCCCCATTGTACTACGTGCCAACAAACCGGATATCCAAGACATATATTGGTTTGGTTTGGTTTGGTTGTTTGTTTTACGGAACATTAACCCTTTTTCAGGCTATTTAATGCCGAATCCAGTTATTTTGGAAATAATATTCATGTTGCATCCAGTTCTTTTGTAGAAGGTTTTTATTCTTCAAGCTTTTCGTATTTTCAAACTCAAGTTTGTATTGTTTGGTTTCGTTGTTTTATAGTGAATTTTATAGTTTTTGTTCCCTGCTCTGCAGAACATGAATGAGTTTTGCAATGGGAGAGGGAAAACAGTAACAGTATTAATGTTTAGTACATTTTTAGATTTGTAGACAGCTTGACTTGGGAGCACTATATATATATATATATATATATATATATATATATATATATATATATAGCAAGTCCCCCAGCAAGTTTTCTGATAGATATTCTTAAATATGATATTTTAATTCATGCAAATTACACATTTATTATTATAGAGACAAGTCTTTATATTGAACCTAATATATAATAGCGACATGGAACCAATTGTTCACCCTCATTACGTGGCAACTGAGCAACGCCCACACGCAATATATATTTATTTATACACATATTGTTTTCGTTGTATAAGAGTTTTCCAGTGTGACTAGATTAGATGAAAACCTGACTGCGTAAACATTAGCACGTGCTTCTAACCGTTACGCTATTTAATTATGAAGCAAAAATAAATTCTGGTACACAAAAGGTCGCTCGTTTTAATAGTACTACTCCCGTCTCCATAGCTTTTTTAATTAAAAATAATAAGAGATTTTACTTTTGAAACGACCCTTCTATGAAAAAGCTCGCTCTGAACGTCAAGGCAGAGCTATAATTAATCGCTGGCAAACGTGGTGATGACGATGTAGAAAGATAAATTCTGGAGCACAGAAGGTAGCTCGTCCTAATCATGGTACAACCATTGTCAACATTATATATATATATATATATATATATATATATATATATATATATATATATATTAAATTGTTATTCAATGAATTTCAAAAAGCCCTTATTGAAATGGAGTGGTTGACTTTCATATCAAATATTTTTATTATTTATTATTCTAAGCAAGACAAAGAATACTTTAGTATATTAATCTCCTTAACTTATAGGGGTTCGATGTCTACCATCTCATCAGAGGTGAGAAAATATTAGCAAATATTTATAAAGGTATATACCCTATTTGCTAAAGTTAGTGAGACATGAAAATTCAAAGTCAACATAATTAAATTGTCTTTAGCAGAAAAGCATATGAAAATTGTTGATCAAGATTGCTTGATAAAATCCATGGTAGGCGTTCTTTACAGTAGTTGGGTAATAAGGTCCAAGTTATATATTGGGTAAACCGCATAGCTGTGTAGTTGTCCGAATCGGGCAAGTGTTTGTATAAATTTGTTTGTGGGTCTAGCGAAAATAATCAAAAGACTTTGACAGGTTTCCATACCAACTGATTGTTAAAAAAACTATTCTGAAGTGTACACACACACACACACACACACACACACACACACACACACACACACACACACATATATATATATATAGAAATATATATATATATATATATATATAGAGAGAGAGAGAGAGAGGTATATTTAGTAAAACCCAAGCAAAACTGCTCAATACGTTAGTAGAGCTAAATATAGTGTTTATTATTTCAACGACAAGTGTATTAACTTAATTCATTACAGGTTGTTTCAATAGACGGGATAAAAATTATCCGTCTATATCGTCAGAGGATTTAAGCTAAAACAAATTGAAGCAAAGATAATGTTTTTTGTTTCCATATGGATATATAAAAAGTGTGGGAGTAAAGGATGAAAGAGAGAAAGGAAAAACTAGAGAAAAACATATATAAAAATTTTAAATTAAAATTAAAAAGTTAAACTTAAAAAAAGGAAGGGAAAAAATAAAGAAAATAGAGGGAAAAGAATGAGGATTGATGATTGAGAGTTTTGAAGTAAATTAAGATAAAAAAAATAAAACAAGAAAAAAAGAAAGGAAGAAAGGAAGACTGGATGGGGTTTATAATTTTGCGCGTCAAAAATATATTATTGTCTTTTAACGGTGACTAGCGCATGTCAAGAAGTCAGAACTGGGGCAAGTCGTTACAATCATCGGCTGCGATGGTGGTTGTATAGTAAGCAGAGCGATCCTAGATGCAGTCAGTTCGCTTGGGTAAACATATGCATCCAATATGGCTTATATAAAATCTTTTGGAGTAGGAAATCAATTCGTTATATATATATATATATATATATATATATATATATATATATATATATATATATATATATATTTCTTTTTTTAAAGTTTGAGTGAAGTTTAGGGCAGAAAAATAGTGAAGATTTTGCACACAAATATAGGTGGAGGTGTGTAATTTGGAAGTTGGCCGTAATTTCCTACCTTAGAATTTTTTTAATAAATGGAAGTTATGAGGAGGATGATAGAATCTAAACTGAGTAACAGGGGTAGTAATAAAGTACAAAAGTGTTTAATGTAATAGTTCTGAGTTTTGATGGGTAGTGTAGTAGTGTTGAGAGTGTGGACTTATTTGGTTGGTTTTTCTTTTGTATCAAATGAACATGTATTCTGTGACGTTGCTAGGAAGGTGGGATTTTTAATATCTGCAACTAATTGACGTTTCATTTCTAATGTTTAGTAATTTATCTCTATCTTGTAAGTTAGTAATAAAACATTTTTTCGTGTAGACAAAGAATGTATTGGGGAATATAGAGATTTACAGGTATTAGAATTTTTTGAGAATGTCCCATTTAACGGGTTTGAGATTGTTTTGAATCAGGTTTAAGTATTGGATAGTGTAAGAGGTTTTGTTAGAGTAGTTGAGGTTAATAAATGAGCATTTGTGGTCTCTTAAACGGTATTTAAAGGAGGTTTCAGCCAGTTTTATGTAGTATTTTTATCATTTCGATTTTCTATTGGTGCGATAGTGACTTTGTATACAACTTCAGACTGTAAGTATTGTTGTTGTAGCGGACATTGTGTATCTCTCTTTCTCTCACTCTTTCTCTCTCTCTCTCTCTCTCTGTATATATGTATGAGTTTCTATATTCAACTTTCATTTAGAAATAATTACTTTTCCAAATATATTATTGTTTGTATGTGCTTTGTATTTACTGTTAAGCAAAATAATTTCGAATTATATATATATATATATATATATATATATATATATATATATATATATAACGTCCTGGTCAAAATCATAAAACCACTTAGAAAGAAAGCGTTTACGCATATTATCCCTGATCTAATAATTATTTTTTTAAAAACAAACATTTTCACCTGGTCAAAATGATAAGACCACTGATAATTTATCTAACAAAAGGCAATTATAAATTACTAAAAAGGGTCTCAGTATTTAGTATAGCCTCCATTATTACGGATTACTTCGAAATTCTCTTCGGCATGCTTGCGACTAAGGTTTTTATCAGTTGCGAAGGAATTTTATCCCATGTACTGAAAACTGAATCAGAAAGTTCCTTTATCGAATAATACTGGGTTCCATCCTTGAACACCTCTTTTGCCATCCATCCCCAAATATTTTCAATGGGATTTAGGTCCTGAGAGCATGCTGGATGATCTAACAATTCTATATTATTTGAAGAAAAGTATTCTCGTGCTTTTCAAGGAGTGTGTATCGCAGCGCTGTCTTGCTGAAAAATCTAATTTCTTCCACACAAACGTGGACCTTCAATCTTGATAAAAGCATTCCCAAGCATTGAAATGTACTTCAATGATGCTTTCCGGCCTTTCACTACTTGCAACTTTAGGGTCCTATCTGACCAGAAAGCACCCCAGATCATTAAAGACCCTCCTCCACTATGCCAAGTTGAAAAAGTCTCTTTGGGCAAAGTTTTATCATGCCAATAGTGTTGAAATCCATCTGGACCATCTAGATTAAACTTTTTCTCATCGGAGAAAATTACATTTTCCTACTTCTCTTCATCCCAAGTCTGGTATTTGGCGGCATATTAAAGTCGGTTAGTTTTGTGCTGTTCAAGAAGACGTGGTTTCTGCAGTCGCTTTAAATGATTGAAACCCTTCATTTTCAGCTGCCTTCTGATGGTTTTAGGACTACATTCTGCTGCTGTTTAGCTTTTCAATCGACTTGATCTCATACTGGAGTTTTTCTTTTTTAAACTTCTGATACGGCGATCCAGTGATGAGGTCATTTTTTTTTTTTTGGTCGACTTGGACTCTTTTTGTGCCCATATTGATCTGGATTTCTTAAAAAATTTGTGATGACCGTTTTGCTATTATTCACTTCGTTTGCAATGGATCTATGGGAGAGTCCACCCCTATTAAGCTCAAAGATCCTTCCTCTCTCAAACTCTTATAATGGTATCCCTTTTGCCATTTATAATTTAGTAAGATGTTTTTTTATCCACTAACAAGTTGCTTTTAGTAACATAGAAAGCTTTTCGGATTCATTTTTTCAAAATTAGCCGATTTTATTAAAGTGGTCTTATCATTTTGACCAGGTGAAAATGTTTGTTTTTTAAAAAAATCATTATTAGATCAGGTTTTAGTTTTCGAATGAAGCAGATTTCATTTTTTTTTCCATCATATTTTCCCTTTTGGCAATGGTTTCAACCATTTCTTTGATAAAAAATTTGATAATATGCGTAAACGCTTACTTTCTTAAGTGGTCTTATGATTTTGATCAGGACTGTATATCTACATATATATATATATATATATATATATATCCCCCACAAGACTTATTTGGTTAGGAGGGCGGCTAGTCTCCCTGAAGGATTAAAAACAAGACCTTCCAAAGGGCGAATGAACTCTTTTTCTGGGTCAACAGCCAACTAGCACCGTGTATATTTGTGTGTGTGTGTGTGTGTGTATATGTGTATTGGGGTAGAGAGGGTTCCCGTAAGCCATGGTGAAGGCAACCTTTCAAGGAGAAACAAATCTCTGATTTAAAAAAAACATAAAGCGGAAGACCAGTACCCGCATTAAGCTGGTCTGCAGTTTAATTTGTTTATGGCTATCTTGCTCTTGCTTGTTGCTGGATCTCAACATTTTGAACCGAGAGAGAGACTTTGCTGTCGTACAAAGCTAAGACTCTGTAACATCATATTGGTATAGATACTCCCTCAGACATTTTGGCTCATGGATTTTAAATGTCTGAGGGAGTGGCACTCGTCTGAAAAGACGTTGCAATCATCATATATATATATATACATTCTTTAATTCAATCTTGCCTCGACAGTCGAGCTGTATATTTGTTCCATTTCTTTTTTTACGCACATTTTATCTTTCTTTTAATAATATATTGGAATTCTTTCCCATTTCCTTGTACCTATTTGTGAATTATTCCACGGATTTCTGCCTTTTGGATTACTTTGGATCATCTTCCAATTACGCGGGCCCCTTGGATTTTACTCGTGCAAATGGAAATTTAACTAACCTTCTTGGATTCTGCATCTTTGGATTTTACCGTCATTGGAAGTTTTACCCTTCATCAGACTATCCATTCACGTGAAATCATTTTTTTATTCACCCTATTCCCTCTGCTTCATTTTTTGTTATCAAGTAAGATCTATGACTTACTTGTAGTTTCATTTAATACTTTTGCAAGCAAAATCTGATCCCGCATTTTGCTAAATCCTACCCTCTGATGGGAAGGAAAGTATTTCTTCAAAACTCAGCATATTAAGTACTATATATTTATTTAGTTTTTCCTTTTTAAAATTAAATATGTTTTAACTCTTTTCCAAAGTGTTTTTAACATGTTTTATTAACTACTTGCTCTTATTATTAGCTCTATCTCCTCTTTGGTTTTATCGAGCTTTTACATCTGGTTGAGATTACTTTATAAATATTAATTCTTTAATATTTATAATTTACTTTAATTTTACCATCTTGGATCATTTTGATAAAATTAGCTGTAGTTCTTATTTTATTTTACACGTATATATATGTATATATATATATGTATATATGTGTATATGTGTATATGTATATATATATATATGTATATGTATATATATATATATATATATATTAACGCACCTTTGAAGGTCCTGGATATGACCTTAAACTATATCTGTTGGTGAGGCCCTAGCTTGCGGGCTTTGGGAAATGTGGAGCAACGTTTTAATTGCAAAGCTCCCAGGTCCACTCTGGCCCAGGGTGGTAGTACCTGTTAGCGCCCAAACTATTGGTTAAATAGAACATGACTCGAAAAAAAAATATTCTATTAAAAAAATTCTTCTTCAAAATCACTGGATTTGGCATTATATAACCTGAAATGGGTTGATATGCCGTAAAACAACCCACCAATTCACAATTCACACCTTTGCAAAAGCGTGGAATGTGCCTCGAAGTTTCATGTGAATATCCCCTTTTTGTTTAGAAATATCACTTAAATGTGCCGTGCAAATTTTTCGGGATAACATTTTACATCTATATGAGCTACATAGATATTAGGCATAAATAAGGTTTATTTCCCTAATCGTCGCAGAACCGTTTGAGGTGACGTCATCGGTTTGAGCTTTCGGATTTATCATATCTATCAGATTAGTTATGTTATTGTTGACTTGTGTTTCTAGATTAGAATTATTTTTAATGTTGTAAAATGAAATTTAGTTAATAATTTTATGTTTGAACAATATCGTAAAAAATCTATTCAAAGTCAGTATATTATTATTCCTCAGACTACTGTTTTCATCTTGAGTGTGAGTTTAACAATATTTAGGTGAATATAACCTCCGACCTTCTTCACGTGTATTTTATCGAACTCGGAAATGTTTCTGTCGAACTGCAAGGAGCCGTGGTGCATTGGTTAGAGTACTGTGAAAAATCAATTGTAAAAGTGATATTCTCCTGAAGGTTGAAGGTTCAATCCCCAGTGTGGGCGACTGAAATATACATTTGCGAATTACTTAGGACCACTATCCAGTCATGGCTCATGAAACAGGAGCACGTTCCCCCGTTAAGTAAATAAAGGCTTCCGCTCGAAATTCCGCCCAAATTCCTGAGTCCGACAATATACACCTGAAGAAGGTCGGAGGTTACATCAACCGAAACGTTGTGAAAATCACACTCAAGATGAGAACAGTAGTCCGATACAAATAACCAATCCTCATCTCAAAAATTCAGAAACGTCAAATTCACCATAGTTTTAAATCTTACATAAAATTCGAAATTCACATTAAATCTAACATTTAAAACATCGATCGTCATGAACACCTGTGGCTAGAATATAGTTGAAATTAAAATTTATATAAATCTTAAATGTAATTCAAGAAGGCCGAGAGGGGTCATATGATTTTTAACATTTTGATCTTCGCACGTGGGCTAAAGTGACTAAGTTATTTCATTTTAATTTTCAATATAAAGTTTTCTGCAACAAGGACCGAGTTCTTATAGATGGAAGGCGTAATTACGAGGGGCGTGCAATAAGTAATGCCCCTGACCCACTTCCAGTTGTCTGATCTAGCTGAACTTTTGCATGTGCAATGATTTATATCTCTACGGGTTATGTGGCAAATTACAGCTCTGAACTAATTGTGGTTTCTGTTTTACAGGTGTTTGAACTGAATCAGATGTGAAATGAAGCCTGTTGAATGTCGGCAGTGATCTGGTTTTTGTATTTGAAAAGACGCACACCACAGGAGACTTTTGATGAAATGAAAGAAACTTATGGTGATAATGCCCCATCATATGACCTTGTAAAAAGCTTGCATCGTGAATTCAAACATGGCCGGAAATCTGTAGAAACAGCTCCCAGACTTGGTCGCCCCCCCTTCTGCCATTGATGAGGCATCTGACCGTCAAGTTGAGACTGCCATTTTGGAAGATCGGCGCATTACTATTCGCCAAATAACCCAAGATATCAAGATTAGTACAGGGTCTGTGGAAACTGTCATTCATGACCATTTGCATATGTATAAGGTGTCTGCCAGATGGATTCCCAGGTTGCTCACACCATTCTAGAAGCGAGAACGCGCCGAGTGCTCGGCGATGAATTTGGAGATGTGCCAAGAAGATGAGTCAATATTTTTCAAAAGACTGATTACACAGGATGTAACCTGGGTCCATCACTATGATCCAAAGACCAAAGCCCAGTGAATGCAGTGGAAGCACTTGGACTCACCACCTCCAAAGAAGGCAAGGGTGCAGCCCTCTACTGGCAAGGTCATGCTCACAGTGTTCTAGGACCTGGACGGAGCAGTGATGACAGATTTCCTGGCAAAGGGTACTACAATTACAGGAGCCTATTATGCTTCACTTTTAAGGAAATTAAGGGAAGCTATCAAAATCAAGAGGCGCGGCAAGATAAGCAAAGGTACCTTCCTCCTGCGGGACAACACTCCGGTCCACAACTCGCATGTTGCCAGATCAGAAGCAATGGCGTGTGGTTATGAAATCCTTCCCCATCCTCCATGCTTTCCTGACCTTACACCTTCTGACTTTCACTTCTTCCCAGCCATGAAGTAGTTTTTGAAAGGAAAGCGTTTCCCAGATGATGCAGCCTTGATTTCTGAGGTCACACCGTGGTTGGAGGATTACCCTGGGGTGTTCTACAAAAACGGTCTGCAGAGCTGCATCAAAGGATTGGAGAAATACATAAATCTGGGTAGTTCCTATGTAGAGAAAGACTAATAACTGTGCCATATTTCGTTGCTCTACTACTATGGGAAGTGGGTCAGTGGCATTACTTATCGCACGCCCCTCGTATGACTATAATTATTTTTAACACCTACAGACACTAACATATATATACACATATATATATATAATATATATATATATATATATAACTACTTAATTTACTCACATAAACTTAATATACGAAAGTATACATTTATGCGTAAACTTTAAGTATTTACTTCAACAGTGCTCAATACCTAGGTAGACCTAGTTAGTAAGTTATAAAATATATATGGCGATTAAGCTACACTGAATATTCGGCGTTTCATCAACTCTAGAACTCTTCAGTCAACAGAGAAAAAAGAGCCAAAGACCCTAGTGTTTTGATGTGATGTTTTGAATATAATAAACTAGTTATGATCAAAGTTATGATCAAAGTTTCATTTCATTCGGACAAAACACTAAGAAACGGGGCCTAATTAGAGTTGGGTCACCCTGTATACATATTCGCGACTTCGGCTAGCTTGAATCGCCTCGACTGCTTATTGTTGTGCAAGCATTTTATGAGTTGAAATTTTTCTTCATTTTTTGCTGATCAACAGGAAAGATTTTAGCAAATAAACTCAAAGTTTACTTTGTAACTGGGCTTGAATCTTCCGACCATAAAGAATTATTACCTCCATACACTTGTGATTGCGTAAGTCGGAAATACTAATGTCTCTAGCATGAAAATAAGTATTAATATTTAAAATTATATATATATATATATCATAAAAAATGCTGCATATATATTTAAATAAATCCTTCTGTAGTCTTTTAAACTTTTTCATTTTGAATTGTTAAATCGAATATAACGTTGGTAGTCACCACTTATCAACGCCCGGAAGCCACTCGAGGATAAGGGTTATTGTGTGTACAGTACGTTAGTGTTGGAGATTTGATAAAGTGTCTTACTTAAGGAGGCGGTTCATCAGGAATTTGTTCACATTGGACTTGAAGATATCAAGGTTGTAGTCAGGTGGGAAACAGGCAACCGGAACAGAGTTCTACAGGCGTGCACTTCTAAGAAAGAAGCTTTGTTGATGGAATCTACGTTTTGATGTTGTCACAGATAAGGAGTGGGGAAAACTTTTGACAGTGGTTTCAGCTAGACGGGTGTTTATCGTGAAAGATTGGCGAGGGACCAGAGATTGGAGTTCAGATGAGCACCTGCAATGGTAGTAACGATAAAACAAAAACAGGCTCTCAACGCCTCTCCTGTGGGAGAGAGGTTGCAGGGAAGGGAAAAGGGCATCACCCACTAGGCCACGAAGCCTATTTTGTACTCTGTAAAGGCAGGATAGGCTGTTTTTAGCAGCTCCTGTCCAGACGTGGCAGCAGTACTCCATCCTTGGACGTACTTGGCTTTTATACAGATAGAGAATTGCATCAGGGGCGAGATATCTTCTGGAGCGGTATAAAGATCCTACCATTTTTCCAGCGATCTTGGCAACTGACTTGATGTACGTATTCCATTTCAGATCAGGAGTAAAGGTCAAGCCCAGAAGCTTATCAAAACATGGAGCTTCCCATACACGAGAGCCATCCAAATCAATTGATGCCAGATGGGGATCAGAGCGTTGATGATGTTAAGATAGGAGCTTGGTTTTAGATGCATTAAAAGTAACCAGCCACCCCTCCCCACTGTACAACGCGTTCAAGATCAGAGGAGAGAGAATCTGAGAGAACTTTGTCATTTACAGCCTTTGTTGTGTTGCTATAGATGGTCGTGTCATCAGCATAGATGTCAACGCATGATTTAAGTTTGTGTTTTGGGAGATCATTGATGTATATCAGGAAGAGAGTTGGGCCTAGGATGGACCCCTGAGGGACTCCAGCATTAATATTGATGGCCTCTGACATAAACTACTACTCTTATGAGCCTATCGGAGAGAAATGATTTTATGATCGAGAAAAAATTTCCAGTTATACCGTAGCTCGAAATCTTGTGAAGTAGGACCTTTTGTTATACATTATCGAAGGCCTTTGATATGTGAAGAGCAATTGCCCTAGAGATAGGCCTGTGTCAAGAGATTCACTAATCCTATGAGATATAACCGTTAGCACATCTGCTGTAGATCTGGAAGAACGGAAACCATATTGCATGTCACTAAGAAAGTTATTTCTGCTGAGGTGGTTGACTATTCTCTATTTAATATGGATTCCAGCAACTTACTTATGACACATAGGAGACTTATTTGTCTATACTGAGAGGGAGAGGACTTATCACCTGAGTTCTTAAATACAGGGCATACTGATGAGGTTTTCCAGAGTGTTAGGAAGCACTTCTCTTTAAGCCAACGCTTAAAGAGTTTTGTAAGTATCGGGGCAAGTTCTAGTAGAATCTTTTTCAGCAAAATGATTGGAATGCCGTCAGGGCCAGTTGCTTTACTGGAAGCAAGGTTCTTGATTAGCTTGGCGACATCACGCACGGATATTTGTATGTTGCAGACCGTGTTGTTCGTTACAGGAGGAAATACGGGGAGTTGATGGCCTTCGTCGCATAGGGCAGAATTAGCTGCAAAGTGCTTGGCAAATAATTTGGCCGTGTCTGATGCTGACGAGATGGTCTCAGGTCCATTGAGGATGGTTAGGATAGAACGCACGCTTCTGTTCAGTACCCTGTTTGCTATTTGCCAAAACTGGTGGGAACCAAACCGCTGATCAGCTACCTTGGATTTAGCGGACTGAGCATATAGCTCTCTTGCATTTTTTTATTACTCTTTTACAGTGGTTGCTGACATTCCTGAAAGCAGCTTTAGTCTCAGTACAGCTATTACATTGGTAGCTATGGAAAAAGTGATTTCTG